>NC_054856.1:1245709-1557137 GCF_016861625.1 Aspergillus luchuensis | reverse complement strand
TTTCCCAATATGGGATACATTGCGCGAACAAATGACCTCCCCGATATTGCTCGTAAGGGTGGTCTCGTCGACCCACGAGCTGAGGACCAGCCTCTCTTCTTCGAGCGCATGTCCTGTCGGGATGTCAACGAGTTCGTTTCCAACCCGGCCAATGCCTCTCCCTTGAGATCTGGAATTCAAGGTGTTGCCACTAAGCCCACCAGCTTGGGCATGCGGTTGCGCGAGCCTGCCATTCAGAGCCAGGCCAAGATCGACGAGTTCCGCGCGCGCTCCGAGGAGATCAAACAGCGTATGCCAGTCAGGAACCTCAAGCAGCCCATTTCTGACCTGGTACCGGGCCTGGTTGTCAGCGGTGGTCTCAGTCGCTCGCCTGCTTTCGATTGTCTTCCTGTCTTCTCCCACTGGGCTGACCGCACGGGCGAGCTCTCAGCTACTGACCCTGCTGCTACCGTCCGGCTTACCTCTACCTGGGGTACAGCCCATGTCGCGGCAGAGGGAGTGAACATGGATTCCCCTCGAGGAGCTCACGCCTGGTCACTCAAATCACACGGTATTGGTCCTGCCAAACCCGGAGCAAGCAAGTTCTCTCAGCAGTATGACGCTGAAACCGACACCCTCACGACAACCGTTAACGTGGCACGCCGCCAGGATACGCCTCGAACGGACGGTGTTCTGGCTGCTGTCTCCAGTGTCTCATGGATGCGCAACGCACGTGTTGCAGATGCCGTTGATTGTGCCGCCGGTTTGCTCGCAGACGCCTCGACTCTTTTGGAGGCCCGCGACAGAATGATCGCGACCGGCGCTCCTGAGCGTGTCGTGTTTGCCGAGGTGCGTCCAGTCGACATGCCCAGTTGGTGCTCTGCCCGCAAGCCTCTCGCACCCAAGCTGAGTGGTGTGGCTGTCGCATCCGATCCAACCGCAGTCAACCTGTTTGCCGGGGAGGACTGCCAGGGCCCCATCCTCAACACCAGTGTGTTTGCCATGACAAGTGGATACAACCGTGGTGTCTACGGCGGTTCCATCTCTGGTTTATGGTCAACCATGGACGCATCTTTTGTCATGGATTACTCCATTGGTGTCCACAGCGCTGCCATGGCAGACAAACTCACTATTGCTTTTGCTGATGCAGCTGCTGCTGCTGAAAAGTCCGCCTATGCTGGCCCGCACATTACCGACATCAGCCTCGTTAAGGGCTGCAATTACTCCTGTCTGCGCCAGAAGACCGTCATTGAGGACTCCCATCCAATTCCTTCTCGTCCTACCATCGTTGTGTGGGACGATCTTGCCCGCCTGGCCCGGTACAAGTTGGCTGACGCAGTTTTCTGTCACGTCTACTATGATGAAGGTGGTAGCGAGCACATGGCCGCCATCGCCGGTCTGGGTTGTGTCGCACACGACTGGATCGATCTCGGAGCCGATGTAGCATGCGGTGAAGTCAGCAACATCATCCCTTCGCTGACACGAGGATCCCTGGAGGAAGCCCCCTTGGCCGAGGTTTACGCCCGCATAACAGGCGCTATGATCTGGTACCGGGAGAACGACCCCTACAACCCAGCAGCCAATTGCCTTCTCTTCACCCACTGGTGGCAACTCTCCAACTGCCGCCACCGCCCTGTCACTCTCCTCGGTCGCACTGATCTCCCTGTCGATGCAGGCGTCGTTCCGATTGTCCCTGACGAGCGACCTCCCCTGGAGCACTTCCGGGCAAATGGCACCAAGATCGAGCGTGGTGAGCGTGCCATTGCCAGCGCCGAGGCCCGTCTTGAGGCCCTCATTGCCTCTAAGCCCTTGCCGGAGACTCGTGCTGTCATTGACCTTCTCGTCAAGCCTGTTCTCGCCTACGTCAGGGGCGGTGATACCTTACCCTCCGAGAATGAATATGTCGGAGCTACCCTCGCTGCCCAGGTGGCTTACCCCCAGGATCAGAAGATCCTCGAGATGTGGGATCTGGCTATCGTTATGTGGGAGTCCGGTGCGCTGTGGGCGTCGGGAGTGGCTGGTCTCTGCTATACTCATGCTGGACTGTCCAACTGCGATAGGGCTCGCAAGGACTTGTCAGACACTACTTGGAGTTAATTCTGTTGCAACAGGGTGATAGACTAGGATAGAACATTCCATACAGCATTAGTTATAGGAATGATTACTTCAGATTCACTTTATAATACTTACAATCTTCAAATGCTTACCTTGCGTCTACTTTGTCTCGAAACGTGGTCAGGTTTTTCGCCAGGCTACTACTAAGAATAGGAGTTCCTCTTTTCTCTCTAGATCAACAAGAATGTGCGACCTGTAGACTTGAAATACAAACTCCCCCTGCCGCAGTTTTCCACATATAGTACCTATTCTCTAAGTTCTCACTCTGCTATCCCCGACCTTCGTGATATTACTCTGTATGTCTATCATACTGAGAAACACTTCGTTTTTGCTACTATAGCCTGAGTCGGTCTGTCCACACTGTGGCTCGCCTCGGGCATACTTAGGGCCTGTACTTCATATCGGGTTAGGCGGTATTTATGTGACACGTCGTACTGTAATTTACCGCAAATGCTGCGGCTAAGTTTCCCCGTCAAGCCACACTTGCCAAGAGAGGAATCGGCCGAGAAAGCCTGTCAGAGATCGATTGTATTCCTCAGTATCATCGATCCTGTTGCTGATATTGACCCTTTTTCTACTTAATTTCCCGGTACAACTTTCCTGAATTTGATCTACTGACTGCTTCTGCAATAGTACTAGCTGAGTACTAGATATCATGACATGCGGATGAACTGGTAGTACTGACGCAATAATATATATTTCCAACTAGCAGTACTCATAACCCTGACTCTAGAACCTAGGCAACAATTTCAAACAGCATCTGCATTCCCCTTGACTAAAATGCAGGTCAGTGTAGCAATTGCTATTAATCTGATACTATTAATATTAATATGCTACTGTTGCACTGACCATGTTGGGTTGCATGGTTTATATGCCAAACCCAAACAAAAGAGTAAAGACGTTATCTGACTGCAGCTGCTTGCCATAGATCCCGACACAAGACTAAAACCCCGGCACCAGTCTCACTCACCACTCCGCAAGAGATCCGTACCTAGTAATGGAAACTACTAGAAATACGTCGCTAGAACTGTCGTTAGAATGATTGCATGTATTGAACGCTCATTCAAATGTGCTGGTTACTCTTCGGCTCACAGTTCTGCAATTCAGCAGTCATGACTTTGAGTTCTACAAAATGTACACGACATATTTGTATTTGGTGGCATGCAGATGTATACTCATACTCTTTACAGCCTCCTTTTGGCCGTCAGCTCAATGACACTATACTTCTATCCATAACATCCATCGCATAACAAAGCCCACGCAGATCAACAACAGCCCCAGTGGAGTCGATGACTAATGTCCATGACCTCATTACAAATCAGACACTGGCTTCCTATATAACATCATCATCTAAACTAAAGTACCCCTAACCCTACCCCTCACGAGCTATAATCTGATCTCCATATCACTGACGCCCGTCAGCACTCTATTTCAAATCCCACCAACCACACCACTTCCACCACCACCAACAACTAACGAACTACAACAACAATGTCCCTCCCCTCCACCTACCTCGCGGCCACCGTGCCCACCCCCCAATCGCCCACGACCCTGACCACCAAACCCCTCCCGACCCCCTCGACCAACCAAGTCCTAATCAAAATCACCGCCACGGCCGTGAACCCCGTCGACTGGAAAATGCGAGACTACAACTTCTTCCTAACCGAATACCCGGCGATCCTCGGGTCCGACGCCTCGGGCACCATCGCCGCCGTAGGCCCCAACGTCTCGACCTTCACGCCCGGCGACCGGGTCTTCTTCCAGGGCATAATCGGCAACTACGCCGCGTCGACCTTCCAACAATACTGCGTGATGCCAGCAGAACTCGTCTCCAAGACCCCCTCGAACATCTCCGACGAGCAAGCCGCGGGAATCAGTCTAGCCAGTGTGGCCGTTGTGACGGGTATGTACGACAGCACAGGGCACGGGATCACGCCTGCGCCATGGGCTGAGGGCGGATCCGAGGCAGGCAAGGGCAAGGCGATTGCTATTCTGGGCGGAGCGTCGAGTGTGGGACAGTATGCGATTCAGTTTGCGAGGTTGAGCGGGTTCACGAAGATTATCACGAATGCGAGTGTTGTGCATAAGGAGCATTTGGAGGGGTTGGGGGCGCATGTGGTGCTGGATCGGAAGGTGGCTAAGGCGCAGGACTTTGTGGATGCCGCTGGGGAGGTGCCGATTTGTTATGTGTATGATGCGATTTCGATGAAGGAGACGCAGGTGTTGGGCGTGGAGATTGCGAAGAAGAGTAAGGGGAATGCGAAGGCGGTGGTTACGGTGTTGGGTGCGGAGAAGGAGGCGGAGGAGCTGGGCAAGGAGGGGGAGCATCAGGTGGAGATTCGGCCGATTTTGGGTATTGGAGCTTCGCCTAAGTTGAGGCATATTAGTGAGCCTATGGTGAAGGCGCTCGGGGGTGAGGATGGGTGGATTGCGAAGGGCTTGTTTGTGCCGAATCGTGTGCGGGTGGTGCCTGGTGGGTTGGGGGCTGTTGAGGAGGCATTGAAGACGAATAAGGAGGGTGTTTCCGGAGAGAAGGTGGTCTTCCGGCCTAATGAGAGTGCGTAGATAGAGTTACTAGTATATAAATGAAGATCCGTATAGTCTAATGTATTATTATTGATTCGTGTATTCCCCTGTAAAGTCTAATTACGGAGACAAGCATCATACAGCATGAACAGAAACCAGGTTCAGAATACAGGGGTAGTAGTAAGCCAGCATAAGAAGAAAGCAGGAAACATGCTGAAAGAGATCTACTAAAATACAGTCGTCATAGGGACAGAACGGGGGTTCACGCGTCAACGGTAGTCGCAAGAGCCTGCTGTGCAAGCTTGCGGTTCCGCTTCACTAGGGCGTTGAGCTTCTTGTCGATCGTGTCTAGCTCCTTGCGAGACGATTCGAGATCCTTCTGCGACTTGACAGCGAACGACCGCAGCTCCTCATTGGTCATTCCAACCACATCGTCCAGGTCTGGGATGTTGCCCATGACCACCCCCGCCGCACCGAGCATGTGCTTGGCAGTAGCGGCAGCGAAGGACCGCACAGAGGTGGCAGTGGCATTGACCAGCTCGGCGGTGTTGGCAATGGCCCAGTTATGGCTGCGAGTGCTGTCCGCCTCCATGGCCGACAAAACGTTGGGAGGCGCGGGAATAGTGGAGCCACTCGCGTCAGAGAGGGACATCCCGGCAGTAGGAGAGCCAGAGGTGAGGCCAGCCGAGGTCTCGTCGACCCAGCAGATGTTGAAGTTCTCAGGGGTAGCAAACAGTGCGTCCAAGCCACCACCGCGGTTGGTCACATCTGGTTCCGTGATTGGCACGTTCGAGTACTCCTGGAAGGTATCAATTGCCCAGGCAATGTTCTTCTCAAGCGCGAGGTACCGCTCTTCTTCCTCTGGCGACAGATGGTGTAGGACGCACCCGCGGGGACTGATTAAGCATCGGTCTTTCAGCATGTTCGAATCCGAGTTAACACGGATGGCTTCTCCGCGCATCAATGCTTTGCGATGCTCGTCGGTCAACTCGATGGGCTGTTTGAGAATGTCGTAATCATCCGCAGTGCACTTCATGTCGAAGCGCTGGTTTAGGTTGGCTGGGTTGAAAAGGGGATGATTGTTCAGATCTAATTCAGCAGACTTGTGAAGCTGAGCAAGAAGCACCTGCAACGGAGACGTGCGTTCCGCGAAGAGCTCCTTGACCGGGACCCCGCTGGATTCGGCGTCCTTCATCAGCTGCTCAACCGTGTTCTTAGAACGCCATGCTTCAGCAGGTGCCTTCTGTTCAGCCGTAGCTTTCTCCTCGGTAACAGTTGCCTTGGAGTCCTTCGTAGCCTTCTCATTCGATTTGTTCTTCTTGGCCGCTTCTGTCCGCTGGCTAGTCTTCTCATTGCTATCGGAGCCTGCGGCGTTGGCAGACTTTCCAGTCTCAGTATTATCCGGAGCTGTAGCCGGCGAGTCGTTCGAGCTAACAGGAGTCTTCTTGGTCTTGCGCTTTCGACCGATGATCGGGGCCTGCACGGGTTCCTCAACGACGGCAGTGGCCTCTTGTTTCTTGGCTTCCAGTTCCTTGGCCTTCTGTCGCCGTTCCTTCTTAGCCTGGCTCTTGGTCATCGCCCGGACAGGTGCAGAGCCAATTCTGGACGAAGCGGGAGGAGAGTTAGCACGGGACACGGATGCCGAAGTGTAAAGATCGGCTTCCGAACCCAGGTCGCCGGGCGTATCGGGCCTGCTGAGCGAGGAGATACTTGGCCGTCTGGAACGCGCTTTTGTTGCCGCAGGTATGGACGCGACAGACTGGGTGGCAGATGGGGGCGGCGGAGTTTCAGTCTTCGGCGTGTCAACCACACGGAGAACTCGAGGTTGGCGGGGAGCGGACGAGTCGGAAACACGGGAGACCCCAGTCAAAGGTGTATTCGGACGGGAACCAATCGTCGAAGTGGGCACCGGGCCATGAGCATGGGATTGACTTGGTGTATCGGGCTTTGGAGCATCATGAGATTGAGAAGTACCCAAGGGAAGCTCCAGCTTTATGGGCTTAACTTTGCCCGTAGGCGCCGAGGTTTTCTCATTGTTGTCTCCAGCCTTCGAAGAGCCAGCTTTCTTGTCAGCAGCGACCGTCAAATCTCCTTTCTGCTGGGCGCGAGCCTTGTTGGCTGACTTTGGCACAGGAGAGCCGAGTGATATTTCGGACGCATTCTTGACGCGACTTGAGGTAGGGGCATTGTCAGGAGTGTCCTTCAAGTCCGGAGAGGCCTGGCGAGAGCCTTCCTGTAGTCCTTGGCCCGGCGTGCCTAGCCGATGGAAAGGCGGATTAAGACCTGGCGGCACAGATGGCGACGAGACCGGACTGGATGGATTGAGCGGACTTTGAAACAAGGCAGATGCGGGATGAGCGTGTGGTAGAGGAAGTCCCGGAGGCAGGGTAGGGGTTCCAGCACGGGCCGAGCTTTGCGAGTCACTGGAGAAATGCGAGCGCACGAGATAGCCAAAGCTGTCAACCGGACGCTTGTCCTTTGGCTGAGCTCCAAGAGGAGGGAATTCTTCGTCCACTAGAAGCGCTGTTAGCTTCTTGACGTCTGCAAGACGATGTGTGAGTGAGGCGGATGACAAGAATAACGCAAAGGAACCCCTCCCAACGAGACAAGCAGAAACAGATAGAAAAAGGGCGTGCCCGTGGACTCCTAGAAACAAAACGAGACGACAAAGGTACGGAAGGGCAGGCATATTAATTACACAAATGTCCCGGCCGATGCAACCAGACGGACACACAAGGCATATTGTCTATAGAACAATAATTGTGAGAAATTGGTTTCGCATAGAGGGCCCTGCTCGTGTTTATCGAAAGCCAGGGCAGGGAGGTTAACGTACATAAAGCCATGACCAGACCGAATGGGCCACCAAGATGCTGATAGATCAACCCAGCTTGGATGCAAAAGAACAAAGTATACGACAGCCACCAAAGCGCAGTGGACCTAGAAGACACGATGTGCCCATAAAGTGCAAGGACGCCTCCCATCCACACGGAAGCCGGAGACAAAACGCAAAAAAGAAACATGACGTGGCAGAACAAAGAAACATGAAAACAAGAAAAAAACAATCATGAAGATAAACGCCAAAGGCACGCCTAGCCCGAATTCTTGTTGTTTTCAAGAGCCGTTTGCTTAATGCTTTCGTTGCAGAGTGGAAATATGTCGCAAAGTTTTCAACATCGAATCAATGAGTCCAGAAAACTGAAACATAAGAATCATATCCCACGCCCATCTAGAGAAATATGATATCATGTCATCAAATAACAAGGGAGACAGAAAAAGGAGCATGGGCAAAAAGAAACAAAATGCAAAAAGGGTAGTCATCATAAACAACAGGGATAGAAGTGAAAGGCGAGGGAGGGTTATTAATGAATTATGAAAAAGGGGGGCAAACAATCACCAGCGGTTGAAGCCGCTGCCATACATCATGGCCTGATTGTACCCACCTTGACCCTGACTCCCGTACAGCGCCTGCCCAGCAGCAGCAGCAGCGGCAGCATTCGCACCAACCTGGTGCATCCTCGCCTGTAGGATGCTCGGGTCCGCAAGATCTACTACACCGCCTCCACCGGAGGAAGTGTTAGCGTGTCTGTGCTTCTTCCCCTTCTTCTTCTGCTTCTGTGGACCAGACTCGGAATAATTTCCCGCCTGAGCACCATAGAAAGAGCTGAGAAGGCCATTGCCGGGAGTCAGGGGAGGGGGAGTTTGGTGCTGTTGGAGGAAAGGAAACATGAACTCACGCTTAGCGGCCTCTTGACCCTGCAAACCACCGGCATTTGCGCTACTGCGGCCTCTCAGCAGCTCACGCATCAACTCTGGATTGGCTTCTTGTTTTCCGAGGTTGGATCCCAAACCGACATTGGCATTCGTTGTGAAACCGTGACCCTGGGCAAACATGCCGCCGCCGCTGATAGGCGGAGTACCCGCCGTCTTCAACCCGGGGGGTGGACCCTGCACGCCACTAGTGAAGTAGTTGCCAGCAAGACCATGCTGAGGACTAGGGGCTGCGAGCGGGTTAGGAGTACCAGCCTGCATTTGGCTCAACATGCGCACATTAGGGATGTTCTTGGCATTGGCCTCATTGGCGAAGGTGAAACGAGAGTTCTGGCGACTTTGGGCCTGCAGAGCATTGAACTGTGCCATCTGGCTCTGGAGTAGACCCTGACGGACCTGGGCTGCTTGGTCAAGAGCAGCGGAGTTGAGTCCACCCTGCAGCTGATCAACCAGGCCAGCCTGTTGGTTGCCGGCAGACTTCAAGAGAAGCAACTGCTGTTGCTGCAGAGGGGTCAAGCTACGGCCTGCCAGGTTAAGTTGCTGGAACTGGTGACTGGTTGCCGAGACGGGGGAGCCAACCGCGGAGTTTGTCGTCGTGCCCTGCTGAGAGGGAGGTTGAATAGCACCATGAGATTCGCGACCACTACGGCCTCTCGGAGGCACTGCGTCATCCGGCTCGCCACCAAGCTGCAGGCTTCCGCTCTCACGGCTCTCTTCTTCCGCAGCAGCAGACTGCAGTAGCTCCTGCTCTCGCCGGACACGTTCCTGCTCCGCCTTCTCACGCATAGCTCGGCGTTTCACACCACCATAGGGATCGATGAACGAAGGGTGGTTCTCAATAAGGGCAACCTCCTCCGCAGGCAGACCAGCCGCCGAGAAAATGAATTTGAAGTCTGGAGAGTTGACAGCCTTGACCAAGTTATCCAACAGAGGCGTCTCCGGCTTAGGTGGCGTCTGGACAGTCGGGGGGGAACTGGACGGAGAGGATCGTGCTTCAGAAGAGGGGGACGGTTGCGCCTGCGCCTGCGCCTGAGCTTGAGCCTGGGCTTGAGCTTGAGCTTGGGCCTGTGTCTGAGCCTGAGCCTGAGCCTGAGCCTGGGCCTGGGCCTGGGCCTGGGCCTGGGCCTGAGCCTGAGCACGCTCCTGCGCATTTGTAGACTGCTTCTCCACGCGTTTCGCCTCCTCCACCGCGGGCGACACCGTGGCGATGGCGGGTCGGGGACTTTGCGAGGCTTGGCTGCCGGTCAAACTTGCTCGTCTCGTCCTGCTGAGCACGGCGTCCTTGTTCGCCCAACTTGCCGACGATGGCAGGGCAGACCCATCAGGTGGCCGGCTACCAGCGGCGTCATCCCTACTAGGCTGACGGCGCATAGGTTGCGAAATCGGTTGAGCGGAGGACCGGGCAACGTGCGGAGGGATCGAGTGGGTGGGACCGCTGGGGGCACCGTTGATACGCTGACTCGACAAGGTGTTCATCGAAGAGAGATCCTGCCGGCTGTAACTGTCGCTGTCCTCACCAGTCTCATGCAGGAAGGTGCAGTTTCGATTATGACATTGCTCGTTACGCAGGAAGGAAGAACAATACTTGGTCGTACCATATTGGGCACTAGAGCGGTCAGTACGTTGTTTTGTGAACAGAACATCAAGAAGGTAGACAATTCGACCTACCGTAGCACCCGGTCACCGTTGGCTGACCCATCCACAGCTGCTATGCAAGTGGCTGCGTCGGCCTTCCTTGCGTACGTGACGTAGACACCAATGCCCTGATTCGGGTTGCCACCAGGCTTTGCCTTGCTCACGACGATCTTCTCGATGTCGCCGTATTGACCGAAGTAGTCTCGACCGCGCAAAGTCAGGAGGAGTTGATTCTCGTCACGTATCGTGGGGTTGAGACCGATCACGTAAACCAGGTTCTTCTGCACGACGCGGACACCGGCAAGATTCTTGCGACTGGAAGCCTCGATTTCACGTTTCTCGGCCTCCTTCTTCTTCGCGGCGGCAGCCTTGCGGTGTTTCAAGGCCAGGTCGGCTTTGAATCTAAAATTGCGGGTTGCTATGTTAGCGCCAAGACGCGGGAAGGGACAGTGGGAACAAGAGCGAGGAGTGACCACATACTCGTCGGCATCGGGAACCTTGTATTGTATGGTGCTCTCATCGTAGACCCGTCGGCAGTTGGGGCACCGGCCTTCTTCGCTGTGGGTTTTGATGTTGTTGTAGCAGAATTGACAAATCTGGAGGGGTCTGTTAGCGACGCTCCGGATCGCATACGACGCGAGCGATCTCCTGATCGGGCCGTTGATTCGCGAGGGAGTACAAGGCGAGAAGGATGCGTACCTGATACCCACAGGGGCAAGGCTTGAAGTTCTTATCCGAAAGATCAAATTCTTCGATGCAAAGGGGGCTAAAGAAGACGAAGATGTCAGCCCAACTGACCAGTCATAGGACAACCCGACGGGTAGGAAAAGTGGAAAGCGGACGCACCAGAACTCGTCGTCATCATCGATGACGGAGTCAATCTGTTGGCGATTTGACATTGTGAGTGACGAAGCTGTGCAACGGTACGACGACTGGACAAGACGGCGATCACAGTCCAAGACTAACACCCATCAACCAAACCCGGGCGGAAGGGGGGGCAGCAGGTAGAGGGCGAGGAAAAGCGGGTAGAAAAAAAAGAACGTCAAACGAGACAGGAGAGGTAGATAGGAAAAGGGACGAAAAGAAGAGTCCGAGGGAGGAAGAAGATGGTAGATCGACGAAACGTGGGGTAAAGGTGAGGAGGACAAGAAGAAGGAGCACGGAGGGACACAGACGCAAAGGAAGAGGGAGAGTTGGAGGCGAAGAGCGAGAAAGAGAAGTGAAGCTTTGATTGATGGGGTTTGCGCGGGTTTGCACTGTTTGACTGCCCTTGCAGCCTGAGGCGTATATATGTTGCTGTTGCTGTCCGCGCCGCTTATGTCATCTCCAGCAGCCAAACCTGCAGTACTCACGTGACCGCGACAACTTCGCCTGGACCGGCAAAAGCTCCTTGGATGAGGAACCTCCGCTGCTCTCCCCTCCCTCCACCTTCCCCGTCGTCTCACACCCGCAATTGTCCGTCATCATGGCCTCTGCTCGCTCCTTGATGCGGCTGGGATCTGGCCGCTCCCTGGCCACCGCCGTCCGGTCGACCCGTACCTTCACCACGACCGCTCTGAAGGCCACTCAGGCCTCGACCGCGCCTATCTCAGAGGATGTTCCCAACATGCGCCAGGCCCAGCGTCCCCGTATGTCCAATGGCACCTGGATTCGACCATTGACACTGCAGGATCTACACCACTAACACAATTCTTTAGCCTCTGGACCTCTTCGCGCCCCCGTCATCAACCCGGCCGACAAGTACCAGGACAAGGCGGACAGTCTGCACAAGTACGGCCAGTACATCATGTCGTGCCTGCCCAAGCACGTCCAGCAGTTCTCCGTGTGGAAGGATGAGCTCTGCATCTACGTCCCTCCCTCCGGCCTGATCCCCACCATGACCTTCCTGAAATACCACACCGCGGCCGAATACACCCAGATCTCGGACATCACCGGTGTCGACTTCCCCACCCGCGATCAGCGCTTCGAGGTCGTCTACAACATGCTCAGCGTTCGCTACAACTCGCGTATCCGTGTCAAGACCTACGCCGACGAGGCCAGCCCCGTGCCCAGTGTTACCGGTCTGTTCGAGGGTGCTCTGTGGTACGAGCGTGAGGTGTACGACATGTTCGGTGTCTTCTTCACCGGCCACCCCGATCTGCGCCGTATCATGACCGACTACGGTTTCGACGGTCACCCGCTGCGCAAGGACTTCCCCTTGACTGGATACACGGAGCTGCGCTACTGTGAGGAGAAGAAGCGCATTGTCATTGAGCCTCTGGAGCTTACGCAGGCGTTCCGGAACTTCGAGGGTGGTACTACTGCCTGGGAGCCTGTCAGTGCGGGTACTGACAGAACTCCTGAGTCGGTATGTCTATATATCAAGTTGTGCGATAGTGAGGATGATGCTAACTGATGAAATAGTTCAAGCTGCCCACCCCCAAGCCGGAGCCGAAGGAGGAGGAAAAGAAATAGAGGAGATGTAATCGTATTATCTTTCCTTACTGGTTCTGTATGTACATACCGTGTGTTGAATTTGACGTTGGTTTCGCGCAAACTTCTAACGTGGGTCGCCAATTCTCAAAGTAGGTTGACTCGCGCTATGATATCGTAGATTATGAAATTATATCCTTACATTGCACACAATTCGAAAACTTTCTCATTCAAAAATTTGTAGAGTACTACATCTACACCCAATTGACCCAATTCCACCCCACATCAAAAGATAAAATCAACAAACCCCCATGAAATCATCCCCCGTGAAACGGACCAATAACCATCCCCCAAAAATAAGACACCCAAAACGGCAAAACGCCCCGTCCACCTCACGTCCCAAAACTGAACCAAAAGGCGGCGAAGCCATCCCATTCCATCGCTTGGCACCGCCCTTTCCTCCGACCGGCAGAAAAAGTTCCCTGACCAGAAAGAAAAACTACTCCAATCTATCATAATCTTGAAATCAACATTGGAAGCCATAACCCAGATTATATCCCCGCATATTGCCCTCACCGCGAATATAAACCGACTACATCATTTCTCACTACATAAACACCACACACATCATCCTCACAAATTCCAAGACTAAAAAGCAAACCAAGCAAAATGGGGAAGCGCAATTTCGCAGACTTCTCCGAATCGCCATACACACCACACGACCGGAGCCAATCTTTGCAAGTAACCCGACTATTCCAGAAATTCGAATATGGCGTGATGACGCTATCCAAAGCGCTCAAGGTAGCGCGGGGCTTCGAGCGCCAGAAGCTCGGACGGAGGGAGAAGACGGCGCAGAAGGAAGAGGGTGAGAAGAAAGAGGGGACGTTGAGTCGGATTGCGGAGGAGATTCAGGTTGTTAAGGTACATCCATCCATCCATCACCTCTCTATCTTTTCACATATCAACAATCTCTACGTCTTGATTTTAACACTAACATTTGAATCAAAAATGATAATAGACACTGGACCCCCACGCCACCGCGGAGAAATACCTCTTCAAGCAACTCCTCAAGACGAAACGCATCGCCGAGTCGCCGCTCTTCATCCAATTCAAAGACAAGAAGAAGTTATCCGCGGAGGGACCGAAAAGTACGGCCGAAGCGAACGTCACGGCACGGTTGTATAAGTCTACGCCAGTGAAGAATGTGTTTCCGGGGATTATGGAGGGGATACGCAAGTTATTGGGCATTGAGGATAAGCCTGCGGATGCGAAGAAGAAGAAGGATGAAAAGAAATCCTCCAAGGAAGAGAAGAGCAGCAGCAAGAAGAAGGCCGATGCCGACACAGCTCGGACAAGCGCATCTGCCTCGCCAAGCGGCGACGAAGACATCAACATGGACGACGCCGGCTCCGACGCAGAAAGCATCGACTACGCACAATTCGACGCGCGCCTGGCGCCCGATTCCGGCGACGAGAACGAAGACGGATCCGAAGGCGACGAAGATCTCGATCCGAACGAGATCAGCGACGTAGAAGAAGAAGAGGAGGAGGAGGAGGAGGAAGAAGAAGAATCAGACAACGAAGACCAAGAAATCCCCTCTAACATGTCCATTTCCCGCTCCCCCTCCCCTTCCTCCCCACCCAGCAAAAAGCCTAAAGCAACCAGCAAAGCCTCCTCCACGCCCGCGACCAGCACGACCTTCCTCCCCTCACTCACAATGGGCGGATACTGGTCCGGGTCCGAAGATGAGGCAGAAGACGGCGCGGCAGCGAACGAGCCCCCACGACGCAAGAACCGCATGGGTCAGCAGGCACGTCGGGCGCTGTGGGAGAAGAAGTACGGAGCCGGAGCGAATCATGTTAAGCAGGAGAAGAATAAGCGGAAGGGAGGGGGACGTGATAGTGGGTGGGATGTGAGGCGGGGTGCGACTGATGGGAGTGAGCGGTGGGGACGCGGTGGACAGCATGGTAATAGAGGGAGACCGCAGCAGCAACACCAGCAGTTTGGACGGCCGCAGCGTGGTGGACCGCCAGCGAAGAAGCCCGAAGATAACAAGCCGTTGCATCCGTCGTGGGAGGCGGCCAGGAAGGCGAAGGAGCAGAAGGCCACTGCTGCTTTCCAGGGTAAGAAGGTTACGTTTGATTAGTGGGAGATATCCTATTTCCGTATGTAGAGCATTTGTAGATAATTGTTATATCATCACCATCATCATGGTTGAAAAATTATCTGAAATATTTATTGTCCTGCTATTTCCACTAGTAGTTGTGAAACAATATATACATACTGTCTAGGTATCTTGAAACTGAAATCCGGTTCTTACACACGGATCAACATATAAACAACGCAACACAATATAACAGCCGTGAAAAGCCAAACGGAAACGCTGAATTCAATCACAACGAAAGTCGACTTGCCTAAAGGCAATTAATCATTCATGAAATTCATCCACCGCGTATCTGCCGATTTCATCTCCCCAGAAAGGCTCGGCTGGCCGTCAGGTTCAAAACAAGGGATGGCAGTAAACTCTCCCAACTCCTGGGGCAGATTAGAGACAAAGTGATCGAGGCCAAAGTGCGGCATCTGCGATAAAGGATGTGAAACAGAGAACTCCGAGGAGTCGGGAAGACTCGCGCTGCCCACATCGGCTTCCACGGGCTCGTTCGCAGTGGATGCACCACCCGTCATAGGGGTCATAACGGGGGCGAGTCCGTTGCTAGTATGATGATATTGCTGCTCTTGGAATGGGACGATTTCCGGGGAGATGGGCCCGGTCTTCCATAGCATTTCCCAGTTCTTGAACCGGTCGTATGCTGATTCGATGACACCGGTACTGCCTTGGGGTTGGGTCTGGCTGTATTCTTCGAGACGACGGATCGCTCGCTCTAGCGTTTCGATGACGCTTACTGCAGCGCGGGCAGAGCCGACGCCCATGGACATGATCTTGATCAATGCCATACCCTTGTCCAAGGCTTCACGGAGGCGCTCGGTGCGTTTGGTCAAGCTTTGGGCTAGGATAACGAGTAAAGCAGCCCGACACGAGCTGAACTCGGTGAAGGATGCACGGGCAAGACCGCGCTCGTCGCGAAGGAGTCGACATAGGTCGATGATCTCGAGAGCGGCTTCTACACAATCCGTAATCAATGTGGAGCGGTTCTTAGCGGGACCTGATGGTGTCTTGACCGGAGCACCAGGTAATGTGGCGGAGCTGACTGCCCGGTTGGTGCTGAAGAGGAACGGCCGGCCCAGGAAGATACGCGTCAGACAATAGTCGAGCTTCAAGTGCACGTTCGAGCGGAATAGTGGCCCTGCTGGGTTGAGATCCCTGCAGTTGGTTTCCTCGGGCAGCGTTCCCCACCAGTCGACTAGGTTCTTCCGCAGATTCAGGAGCCTCTCCAAGCAATCTTGTTGCTGGTTCTTTCGGGACTTGCGAAGGACGGATCTACTAGCGTTAGCAATATTCAAGTACCCTTTGGAGTCAAAACATACATTTCATTCGCGACTTCTCCGAGTTTGAGGGTTAGCTTGATGAGTGTCACCATGTTCGTATCGTTCGAAACATGTCCCGATGGCGTCAAGCCCTGAAAGTCAGTGGGAAAAGGGGCATCGACGTCTGCGTCTAACAAGGACACTGGTCTTCCGTGAAGAATGCTGACACGCCTACAAAATCGTAAGCACGGATGAAATCAAGGGGGCTGCCATATAACCTACTTCTCTATCGTGTACGCAGTCCAAAACACACGGTTTCGAATCTCAATCATCCGCGGCGATAGTCCTTCCCCCGTATACTTCCGGTGCATACCATTCTGGATCGCCATCTTCAGCGCCAGACCAAAGTAGGTATAGCATAGTCCAGACGTATCGAGTGGCAACAAATACGTTCCAATCAGTAGGCAGGCCTGCACGCTTCGCACATTTGCGGTGGCGATAATATCTGGCAACAGCTTCGATGCGAACTGGTAGAAAGTGAGACCGACATCGTCCTCGGAAAAGTGATGGTCATCATCGAAAGCCGAGTTGGAAGAGAGACGATTGACGGGAATGGACGATTCCATATGCGCAAATTGTGTTCCGACAGCCAAGACCATCAGGATGGCGCAAACCGAGCCGGCATCCTTCGACGACAAGCAGGACGGATCTGTATAGCATGTATTAAGCTTATCTCGCAGCCAATCTTCTTCGACGTAAAAATTATTGGTCTGTGCATATTTGAAGAATATTTGGACAAGGAAGTCGGCGACAAAACGGGGCGGAAGACAGGTGACTGATGTCGATACCAAAGTTGAACCCGACTGTAGCTGAGTCGCTCGCCATCGCTCTTCAAACGGTTCGGTTTCGGTCGATGCCTATCACCGTCAGCGCAATAGAATAAGAGTGCTGCGAAGGATTGTGATTACCTCCGGAGCTGCCGTCTTCATCCACTCGTCAATCTTCTGTCTAATCTTCATGGAGAAATTCAGGTATGAGAATTCTCCCGAGTATTCTGCCGACCAGTCAGATAGCCTGCACCAGCAACAATAAACCCAAAACAAGTCAGAGAGTCATACGGGTAGTATTATCCGGCAAAGCCTTGATGGTAAAGTCCTCATCATCGATGGCCAAATCCTCGAGCTCCTCGCCATCCAGCTGCATCGAAGGCGGCCCACCCTCCATTCCAGCGGGACGATGCTTATGTTTTAGCTCCTCCGCCATCTTCCGAAGAGAATGTATATCGAACGAGATGTTTGGGACATAGTGTTGAAGAATGCGTTCCATGTAGCGGACACGTTCCGACTCGAGCATTTCATGTTGGTTGAAAGCAACGGTGCGGTCTAGGAGCCTAACCCCATCGCAAATTGTCTATCAGCCTCCACAACTCACATTGCAGTATCATAACCATTGAGAAAGAGGGTATCAGGCGACTTACGAGACGGACGATGAGCGAGCGAGCTTCTCGGCCTGATCGGGGTGAGTGAAGATGCATTGCCGACGATACCGGAGACATCGGCGACAGGGGACGCCTCCTTCGCATTTCTCCTTTACGCGACGACATCCATCGCAGCTATACTAGTCAGTAATACATTTCCAAGAGATCTCAACAATCCCCGATAATCCCGACGGGGGCATTTTGGGGATAAAATCGGGGGATGGATGCAGCTTACGCTCGCACCGCTCTTTTGCGGTTTTCCTCGGAAACGCGGGGTCGTTTCTGCTGGCCCAGACCAGCAGGGGTAGCAGGGCCCACATCCATGGCAGTTTCGAGTTCAGGGAGGCCGATGGAGAGGCAGGCGCATCGTAGAATTATAGAAAAAGCATAAGGCAAGAGGGGAGAGGATCAAGTTGGGGTTGCGTGGGTTGCGGAGGACAAGAAAATTTCCCCGGGGTTCGAAGGAGGAGGAGAAGGGGATCCTCTGGCCCTTCCCAATCTTTCTTTCTTACTGATAAGATCAGAAAAGGCGGCACACTCACTCACTCAGCCATGCCTTCGCCGATCTACCGCCGAGACCTCCGGGGAATGTCTTCCATTTACCAATCTTCTTATTTTTTTACAATTTCTAAATTTATGGGAGTTAGCGCATTCCAGATAGTTGCCGGTCATTGGGTAATGGGTTAAGCTATCTTTTGTACCTAAATAGGGTGCTCGCGTGACTCAACTGGCCGCTGCAGGGCTGCCCGGCCAGCCATCACAACTGGGGAGGACGGATATAGATGGATCATCACTACAGTAACCATGATCGGGCCCATTTAGGGGGGCTATTTGCTCTAGTAGCAGAGCTAATATGCTTCTTAAAACCCATCCACTTCCATACCAATGTTTCTGGCCCGTCCAACTTCCAACAGCTTATTCCCGACCACCAAATCCATAATTCCCATCCCCACGCACTTGAACACCACATTACATCCCTCCGGCACATTAACAGTCTCACCCTTATCAATCTGACCATACAGCTCTCCAATCTCAACCAATTGATCCTCTTTCGCCTCCGCCAGAATCAACTCGCCCGACTCTTCCAGACACGCCTCCTTCGAGTCCACGTAGACCTTCCCTCCGCCCGACAGCAGTGTCTCAGTGTCAATCTCTCGCATATGCGGCTTGTACGAGCCGATAAGGGAGATGAACCGCTGCTTGGACGGCTGGAGATAGGTGTACGGGAAGTTTGGCTCGGTCGCCGGCGTACAACTGAAGATCACATCGCAAGCACCCAATTCATTCCGTAGCTGTTCCTCGTAATCTGGAGTATCTTCTTTGACCAGCGTAGCAAAGGTCTTGTCGGGATGAGCAGCCCGTAGATCAGCGATCGCATCTCGCTCCAGCTCCTCCAGTCGCCGGCGACCGCGGTTAATGAATGTAATTCTCTTAGTCTGGTCCGGAACGAGCAGCAGGGCTAGTCGAGCATGCCACTCCGCTTGGCGTCCAGAGCCAAAGATCAAGATGTGCTCTTTCTTGATGGTTGTGCAGCGAATGAACAGCGACATCACCGCCAAGGCGGTGCGGAAGGCTGTGATCTCCGCAGCACTGAGGAGACCTTGCAGTTTACCTTCTGGGGAGAAGATGTTGATGACGCCGATGATGCCGTTGGCCTGGGAGGCGGTTACAACCTTGAAGCCGGTGTGCACCGTGTTGGACACAGGCATGAAGAGAGAAAGATTGTGGTCTTTGGTGACGATGGTGCTGCGGAGCGGTTGGTGGATGAGTCGCTCATGGCTGGGTGTGGAGGACTCTGAAGATACAGTCGTAAGACCCTCGCAGAGGGCGTCAAGAAGGTCATGGCATTGTGTAGGGGTCAACTGTCGCAGGATCTGGGCGACCGCTGGCTCAGGGAGTAGACGCATTATGGAGGAAGATGTTGGCGATGTAACAACCCTATACAGTAATATTCAACTGGGTTGCGAGATATGGAGTATAGAAAATGGGAAGCCAATAGTTATATTGGTTGTGAGTTGTGTGCCTGATAGATGGTCAGCAGCCTTTATAGACAGATAGCCCCTCGGCACCCGGGGAAGCGATGTCGGAGATAGACCAACTGAAGTGCCTGGATGTCAAGGGACACGGATATCATCGGACATCAGTACCGCGAAGAAAGGTCTAGTTCGCCGGCACTAATGTCGGATGGCCTTCTGTTGCGATCGAAAGTTGCAGTCGGGAATACGTTGTAGATGCGAGGAACGCGGGGTCGGGAATGGATCGACTGTCCCTCTTGACATCACCGCCGCGCGCTACGTGGTTTAGCGGCTATCTATGCCGCACTATGATAGCACCAAGTAAACTAGTTCAGGTTGAGCTTCGTTATCATGAAAGAGTAAATCAGATTTCTAACGCCATCTACATGCATGCTCACGCTTAGGGAATCAGCCAACAAAACCACACAATGCGCCAAAAAGGCTAAAAGCCAAAACAAATATGCGAGTCAAGAGGTATCATAGAACAACATCAGTTACCCAAGCCAAACACGCGACGAGCGCGACGCTTGAGCTCTCCAAGCATAGCCTCCTGCGACTGCTTGGTACGGCCAACCGCCTCGGTGTTCTCCACAGCACGTCTCATCAGGAAGCCCATGCATTCCTTGACAGTGCCCCAGGTCAGAAGCTTGTACACGTTCGGGGTCTCCTGGGAAGCGGGCCCATCGGCGCTGGAGAAGCCTTGCAAGAGCTCGCAGCTGACCTCGTCGGCCATACCCTGAAGTTGGGCATAGCTGAGATCAACTCCCTGCTTCTCGGCGCGAGCAGCCTGCTGAAGACGGATGGCGTGGGCCTTGCGAACAGAATCCCGGTTGTGAGTGGCGATGATAACGTTGACAGGGGGCAGCTCGGTCTTGTGCTCCTCGGAGGCGGGCTGCAGCATCGAGTTGTAGCGGCGAGTCAGGAGAGCCTCGACGACACCGTCGTAACAGGCGTCAGTCTCCTCCTTCTCAGCCCAGATCAGGTGGCGAGGCTCGGTCTTCAGGTAAGCACCACGAACCAGCTTCACACCAGCAGTGTAACCCTCCTGGCGAGCAACCTCAAGGTGTTTGGCAATGGTGGCCGGGGTCGAGCGGAGGTAGGCCTGGTAAGTGTTGTAGAAAATGGCGTGGCCGGGGGTCTTCGCATTGCAGTACTTCTGGTACTTCAGAGCCCACTTCTCGATACCCAGCTGCACAGCCTGCTCCTCGGCATCGACGAGTAGGCGCACGTTGCGCGAGATGGCCAGGTCGCAGACCTTTGTGATAGCGTAATCCATGAACTCGGAGGGAGCAGCCTGCTTCTGCAAGAACTCGAGCACCTGAGTACCCATACCGGTGAACCTGTGAAAAAGATTAGTACATGATCCAATTCGAGTAAGATGTGGAGAAAACCTACTTCAGGGCCACAAAGTCGCCTTCCTGGGCCATGTCGACGGTTTGCAGGGTACCATCCAGCCAGGTCTGGATCTCCGCCCGCGCGGCCTTCTCATCGCGAGGGTCGACATTGCCCTCACCCACCAGGACCTCGCGAGCGTAACCCAGCAGAACACCCCGGTAGCCCAACTGCTTGATGGCCTGGATCGACTGTTGCACCTCGAGCTTGTTCTCACCGGCGTTGAACTGCTTGTACAAGGTGTGCTTGACGAGCGCGTTCAACAGAGGGTTCTTGGCGACGTCCAGAACGGGGGTCTTGGGGTGCGCGAGGGTCGAGAGCGCAAAGATGCACGGCTTCAAGAGGAGGGTGGAAGAGGAGACGGAAAGGATCACCAGCGACCGCAGGACGGAGGAGATGGGGAGCTTAGCGAGGGGAGATCCCGATGCATCGTTGGAGGGAACGGTAGCCTGCTGCTGCAACAGGTTGTTGGTGGGGGTGGACGCAGCGGCGGAAGATTTGGGGTTGCTAGTGCGGCTAACGTATCTGGCGGACGAGTATGTAGAGGGGACGCTCGAGAGCACCCGCATAGGACGGCGGGCAGCCTTCATGATGATGGTAGATTAAGTGGCGAGTATACAAGAAAGGTGGCAAGAAGGGGAGGGGAGGATGAGTGTGGAAGACTGAAGAGTCACGCAGCGGTGATAGAAATAAGTAGTTCTTCGGTCTGGAGACAAAGGAGGGGAATTTGTAGTGGTATGAAATGCATCGCAAGGGAATGGAAGTATGGCAAGTGGAGGATCTTTCTTTAGTGTAACTAGTAGATTGGGGGATGGAAAGAAGCGGTTCCCGTACCGGTGGAAACCGGGCAGGAAGTGGACTGAAAGCCGGTCAGCAATGGCTTTCTTTCTCCTGGTCAGGAACAACCCGGACACGGCATTACTATCATTTTCATTTTCTTTTTTTTCTTGTCGGGGCTGCCCATCCCCGTGACGTTAGATAATGCAAACTGGCTAGCCGTGACTTGGGAGATTATGCGGGTGGCGTTGCAGTGAAAGGGTGGCCAACTATAACATTGTTGCACCTGACCCGGCCAGTTGTGTCTAGATCTACGCCTGATCGCCCGCTACTGTAGGCTTCGCTCGAGCTTACCGATGAACTGGAGTTGGGGTGGTGTGTGTCACTACTTCATAGGAGCGTTCTGACTGGATCTTGACTACGCCTTACGCTTCCTAGCAAATGAGAAAGTATCTCCAACTATAGACAAAAGCACCAAGGGTCCCGTGCCCAAAACCCTAACCATCCTTGTTTCCTGTACTTTTTGGAGGGGTCAAAAAAAGTCCAGGTTATCGATCTGGCGATAACCCTGATAAGTGGTCGATAAGAGATTGGCGATGACCGGAAGGCGGGCCGGTGGGTTCATCCCCACCGGAGCTGTCGCCGCTTGACCGGCCCGGTCGTGCTGCTGGGCTACAGATTCACTAGAGACCATTGTTACTATGCCAGCATGAAAATTAATGTGTACCCCTGGCAGGGCATACAGGCAGGCCGATCTCACTGATAGATATATACTGTATTTTTCGATCATGTCTGTAGTCAGGTTAAAGTATCACGCCCTCTTACCTCTTGAACAACATCGCTGTTGCTGGCTATTACTGTGTACTGGGTACAAAGTAGAAACAGCTACGGAATCTGCCTTTAAATGTCGCCACCAGGCACCATATTCTATGATGCCTGTAGAGTCAGGCATTAATGTATTACTAGCCTTGTTTGGCTTAGTGCTGGAAGGTTCCATTCAAGCTCCACCGGGAGGCACCCGACACACCAATAATGGCAGCGGATGGCCAGCCTGGATGGGTCAAGCTTTCCAAACGAGCAAAGATGAACCATGCCATTAGGTAACAGAATGACTCCATCAACAGGTCTGGCAATGTTGCAGTTTCTCTTAGTCACAGCAACCTCGCGGTGGATTCAGCTCTTTTCACGCTCTAGAATACGCCCACAGTGGTGCGGAGAACCACCCCGGATTTGCAGCAGTCTAATACTACTCTAATGCCACGAGGAACGCCGCCGGCTTCTGACAGCTTTATAGAAGCTTAAATCGTCAATGGAAAACCCGATCCATATCAAACAATGAGCAAGCCAGATAACCTGATATCGCATCCATGTCCCTGCCGCGTCGGACGATCCCCGCCCGCCAGCCAGGCAGATAAGGGAACCTGTGGCAGCCACCAAACCTTCCCATCTTCTAACGAGAAACACTGCTCGTATGTAAACCCAAACTAGAGATAAGATGTCAAACCCCCGCATGTCGCCTCCCAAAAGTCCTTTGGAGCCAATGATGGTGTCCTTCTGGAAGACTTTGCGCCATCGGGCCGTAGCTCAAAGTCATTTCGTGTTGGTCCTGATAAGCATGTTTGCTGAGACGGGCCAGCTGGTCGCCTTTGCGGCTCCCATATAAGACGTCCGTAGCCAATTTCCATCTGCGACTGTTCTATTCACTCGCCTCAGTGTGTCATTCGTTTTTGTACACACCAGAATGGGTGCACCGACGTTCAAGGACTCTGAGAAGTCCGCAAATGAAGTGACATCTCCTCCCGTATATGTTGATGAAGACCCCGAGGCCCTCAAGGGCGAGATCCACCATGGGCCAAACACAGACACCCAGCGTGGTTTGTCCTCTCGACAGCTGCAGCTGCTTGCTCTCGGTGGTTGTATTGGCACCGGTCTCTTCGTAGGTTCCGGATCCACGCTGTCGACGGTGGGCCCAGCACCACTGTTCATGGGCTATTTTGCCATGTCCACGGTGGTGTGGTTTGTGATGAACGTGCTGGGCGAGATGACCACCTATCTGCCCATCAAGGGCATTTCGGTGCCCTATGTGATTGGCCGCTATACGGAGCCTAGTATCGGATTCGCTGCTGGTATGTTTGACATTGTACCTGACATGTGTATGCTAGTTTTGCAGTAATAAGCTAATTCTGATTTAGGATACAATTATTGGTAGGCTGACATTATTCTCCGTTCACCAACACAATCTAATCTCTATGCCTCTTAGGTACTCGTTTGCCATGTTACTGGCAAGTGAAGTGACGGCTGCCGGGATCATCATCGAGTACTGGACTACCTCCATCAATGTTGGGGTGTGGATCACCATCATCCTCCTCGGTATGTCCCTCACTAATCTATTTCGCATTTTTAGATTGATTCTAACAACCACAGTGATTCTGCTTCTAAATATCGTTGCGGTGTCATGGTATGGAGAAGCCGAGTTCTGGTTTGCAACGTTAAAGATTCTTGCCATCATTGGTCTAATTATCCTGGGCGTGGTGCTTTTCTTTGGTGGTGGCCCTAACCATGATCGACTCGGCTTCCGCTACTGGGACACACCGGGCGCGTTCAAGCCCTACTTGGTGGGCGGAAACACCGGTCGCTTCCTCGACTTCTGGACCGCCTTCATCAAGTCTGGCTTCTCCTTTATCTTCTCCCCCGAGCTTATCACCACTGCTGCTGGTGAAGTTGAAGCGCCCCGTCGCAACATTCCGAAAGCCACCAACCGATTCATCTACCGAGTCTTCGCCTTCTACATTCTGGGAACCCTTGTGATTGGTGTCACGGTGGCTTACAATGATCCCAAACTCATGTCCGCGGTTGCCAGCGGTAGCTCGAGCGCCAGTGCCAGTCCTTTCGTCATTGCCATTCAAAATGCCGGTATCTCTGGTCTGAACCACGTCGTCAACGCTGCTATTCTAATCTCAGCCTGGTCCTCGGGTAATGCATGGTTGTTTGCTGGTTCTCGAACGCTGTATTCGCTCGCCTGTGGCGGCCAGGCCCCCAAGATCTTCACCCGGTGCAACCGCAACGGCGTGCCCTACGTGGCAGTTCTCATCACCTGGGTAGTCGGCTTGTTGTCCTTCCTGAACCTGTCGGACTCGGGAGAAAATGTTTTCTACTGGTTCACGAACATCACCACAGTGGGAGGGTTCATCAACTGGGTGCTCATTGGTATTGCTTATTTGGTAAGTTATTTCCGTCGATCTTTAGCAGACCTGGCTGACGAAATCTAGCGTTTCCGCAAAGCATTGACCTACCACGGCCTGATGGACACGCTCACTTTCAAGACTCCTCTGCAGCCCTACGGCACATACTACGTGATTCTGATAGTGTCCCTCCTGACCATTACCAACGGATACGCGGTTTTCTTCCCCGGAAACTTCACTGCTGCCGATTTTCTGGTGTCGTATATCGTGATAGCCATTTTCCTGGCCCTTTATGTGGGCCACAAAGTGTGGTACCGGACCCCATGGATGACCAAGGTATCGGAGATTGACGTGTTCACGGGCAAGGAGGAGATCGACCGGCTCTGCGAGAACGACTTTGAGCGGAAGCCGCGTAATTGGCTGGAGAGGGTGTGGTGGTGGATTGCTTGAGCAGGATTCACCACTTGAGTCAGAAGGATATATTTGCAACTTCTCTGGGCACGACACATGTACATAGATTGAATGTTATAGCCAAGAATGGAAGCCTTATGGCTTGTATATTTGTCATTGTTCACAATTACCGAAAAGAGTAGCAGCTGTCTTGCAGAGAGGTCAGGTGGTCAAGTCACGCGTCGGTTTGCTGCGGTATTCATCGCCGCCTCTTTTTGCCGCTCCACGTATTCTGGTCATTTCGTCGGTATGCAGCCATCATGCATGGATCAAACTCGGCATTCGTCATGAATTCTAGAGGTGCTTTGAGCTCTCAATTGACGCCATGTAAGGTAATTAGTGTCTCATATCTGGGTTTCATTCAAACCAGCTTCTAGCTTCTGGAGGCGAGTCAGACAGCGGAGAATCCAGAGCGATCGCTCGTAATGCGGGGGATCAATGCGGAGGCAGACTACCGCTGGCATCACAGACCACAACACAGTTCAATTCAGTTTCACATAATTCACTTAGCGATAACTGATGCGAAAATCCAACAAAGACAGGTTCCTGTTAGTCATGATTTTCGTGCGTGTCCAGCACCATCTGCCTACTAAATGAATACCAGCGGAAGGCCAGCAGCCGGTGGAGGTATCCGGGCCGGTGGGCAGCTCCACCCGGAATCCAGCCGGCGGTACTGATTAGCGCGACAGCAGAGTATCAGATCTACCTGCATTTCCTGCCCGGCCCATTGGTTGCCGGTACGCTGCAAGGACAATCACTTGTTGGTTAGCTGGATTGGACCTTGTCTCTCTGAATTCTGAACTGCAGTGTACTTTGTGCCACCCAGGGAGGATCCTACGCGCTGACTAACCACGGCCGGCAGTAACCGGGCCTCTTATATCACCGGAGCTTCCCCGCGTCTGCTTCACTTTCTCCTCATCTCTCCTACTTTTCATCCCCTCGGATTCAGTCCTCATCCAGTTGTTACGACTCGGAAGAGCACAATCCATCATGCAGTCCTCTTTGCTCCTGCGTTCTCGGGGCCTTTCCCTCGCCAAATGCCCCTCCCTCTCCCTTGCCCGCACGAGCGCTCGTGCTATGGGCTCTTACGCCACCTTCAAGGTTCCTCGCATTGACAACGAGCCTAACGTGAGTAACCATGAAATCGCGCTCATCGTCAAGCTTACTGACTCAATCGCAGAAACACTACGCCCCCGGATCTCCTGACCGCCGCGGTCTCGAGGAGGCCCTCGCCAGAACCAAGCAGAGCGGTCCCCTCAATGTGCCTTTGGTGATTGCCGGCAAGGAGGTTAGTAGCAGACATGCGAGTAGCCGAAACAATTGGATAATTCTAACTCCCCGCAGATCAAGAGCTCCCAGGTCGAGACCCAGAGCAACCCCGCCTCCCATGCGCCCGTGGCTACCTACTCCAACGCCTCCGCCGCCGAGGTCCAGGCTGCTATTGACGCCGCTCTCGAGGCTCGCAAGTCGTGGGCTGCCACCTCTTTCGCCGATCGTGCCAGCATCTTTCTCAAGGCCGCTGACCTGATCTCGACCAAATACCGCTATGACATCATGGCTCTGACCATGCACGGCCAGGGCAAGAATGCCTGGCAGGCCGAGATCGACTCTGCTGCTGAGCTGTGCGATTTCTTCCGCTTCGGTGTCAAGTACGCCGAGGACCTGTATGCTCAGCAGCCCGTTCACCATGCTCCTGGCGTGTGGAAGTGAGTGACTCTTACCAGCAGTCAAGGGATCATAGCTAACCTAAATAGCCGTGTGGAATACCGCCCCCTGGAGGGATTCGTCTACGCCATCAGTCCCTTCAACTTCACTGCCATTGGCGGTAACCTGGCTGGTGCCCCCGCCCTGATGGGTAACGTCGTCGTCTGGAAGCCTTCTCCTTCCGCCATCGCCTCCAACTGGCTCGTCCACCAGATCCTCCTCGAGGCTGGTCTGCCCAAGAACGTCATCCAGTTCGTCCCCGGTGATGCCGCGGAGGTCACCAACACCGTCTTGAACCACCCCGACTTTGCTGCCCTCCACTTCACTGGTAGCACCGCTGTGTTCCGTAGCCTCTACGGCCAGATCGCCAACGGCGTTGCCGAGGGCAAGTACCGCAGCTACCCCCGCATTGTTGGTGAGACCGGTGGCAAGAACTTCCACCTGGTCCACAAGTCGGCCGATGTCCGCAACGCTGCCGTCCAGACTGTCCGTGGAGCTTTCGAGTTCCAGGGCCAGAAGTGCAGTGCCACCTCCCGCGCCTACGTGGCCGCTTCCATTGCCGACGAGTTCATCAAGAACGTCGTTGCCGAGACCAAGAACATCAAGGTTGGCGAGCCTTCTGACTTCACCAACTTCTGCGGTCCCGTCATCCACGAGGCCTCCTTCAACAAGCTGGCCAATGTGATCGACGAGGCCAAGAACGACCCCGAGCTCGAGCTGCTGGCCGGCGGTAGCTACGACTCCTCCAAGGGATGGTACATCCAGCCCACCGTCTACCACACCACCAACCCCGACCACCCTCTCCTCTCCCGCGAGCTCTTCGGTCCCGTCCTGGTCATCCACACCTACGCTGACGCTACCGAGGCCGACTTTGCCAAGATCTGCGAGAAGGTTGACCAGACCGGCGACTACGGTCTGACCGGCTCCATTTTCGCCCAGGACCGTGAGGTTCTCCGCACCGCCGACGATGCCCTCCGCAACACCGCCGGTAACTTCTACATCAACTGCAAGAGCACTGGTGCTGTTGTTGGCCAGCAGCCTTTCGGCGGTGCCCGTGCCAGTGGTACCAACGACAAGGCCGGCAGTGGTAACCTGCTGTCCCGCTTCGTGAGTCTGCGGTCGATCAAGGAGGAGTTTGTCCCTACCTACAAGGTTCCCTACCCTAGCAACGATGCTTAGGAGGGTGAGTAGGATGGTGATGAGAGATGGTTATTTGGCATATTCCATATTCCCCACGAGTTTTGCATATGTGGCGTTCGGTAAAATTGTTGTATGAATAGTTTAGTTAATATATATCCAGTCCACCGGAAACTTATACCTGTAAATTTACACTAGACTGACACTACTACTTTAAAGACCCTCCGCACACCTCTCCAAAAACCTCCTCATACTACCCATCGCCTCCCTCGCAAACCCCTCCACATCCCCAATCTCCTCCTCCCCCGTTTTCCCCCCATCAAAAATCTCCATACTAAACCACCCCCTAAACCCCGTCCTCAAGACCGCCCTCCCCACCTCCTCAATAGGCAAATACCCCCCATGATACGGCATCGGCCTAAAATCATGACTCCACCGCGCCCTCGGCCTCGCCCCATCCACCACCTCATCCTCAAACGGAGTAAGTGGCTTATACGCATCCGACACCTGCAAGAGGAAGATCTTCTCGGCAGGAACCGTCCTCGCCAACTCCTCCAAACTATATTCATACCTCTTCCTCACATCATCCTCACCACCACTAACCACCCCCTCAGGAGCCGTCGGATCCCCCCACTCTCCCCCAGCCGTCTGAAACGTATCCAAACACAACCCGACATTCTCCCTCCCCACATCCCTAACAATCTCCCATACATCCTTCCAATTCGGTGCATGCGTACTCCAACACCAGTTCTCGTACGCGATCCGCTGTCCTTTCCTCCCCAGCAAATCAGCCAGCTCACGCAGATCCTCCACCACTGCCTCCCTATCCACACCACCATTCTTTCTACATAGCTTCTCCTCCGGAGTATCCGTCGACCCGATCTGTAATAGATCCGTCCCCAACGCTTCCATAATCTCACTCCACCCTTTTGCACGGGAGAACGCGTCCTCTCGTTCTGCGGAACCGCGAGGCCATCCCTCGAAGTTGGCGAAGGGTTGGAGCATCATGGTCCGCAGGTTGTGGGATTCGCATAGTGAGCGGATTGAGGCTGCCGCGTGGATGAGGGCCGGGTAGTCGGTTGGTAGGATCTGGGTGGTGCCGGGGTTGTGGGTGTTGGCGTAGGCGAGGAGGTCCGGGAAGGCGAGCTCGATGCCGGTAAAGGAGGCGGAGCGGAGAGTGGTGAGTTTGGTTTCTAGCGGGGTTGTGCTGGGGGAGCCCAGGGAGCAGGTTGCGTAGCTGAGGGGGATGGAGGTGATGTCGATGTCGATGTTTGGTGTGGGGGACATTGTTGTTGTTCTTGGTATGTTGGTATTGTGATTTAGTTGTTTGTGGGAGTGGTGGTGTTTGGGAATTGAAGTTGTAGGAGTTGTTTAATTGTGGTAATGATTAGTTATAAAGATTGCCAGGTAAATTTGGCTGTGATGATAGTTGGATGGTCGCAATTGAGTTGGTTGGTTTGGGTTCGTTCAGGATGATGTAACCGGGCCGTTGATTGAGGTTAGGGCTTCCGGTGCTTCCAGATAGGTACTTTGGATACTGTAGTGGATTGTGCAGCAGGTTTTGATCGGATAAGTGGGAATTATTATATGAGTATTATACTTAATGATCATACCATAATTATAATCTATCAGGATGGGTTGTATAGTAGTATGCCATGACGTCTGCCCATGATGTAACGGGTGCGTAGTAGTAGTGCCTGGTCTATCCGCGCCCCGGCAGCTCTTAAAAATGCTTCATTTCACACAACCCCTCAACAATGTTTCATTGTAAACGCAATTAAATATACTTCCAATAAAATCGATCAATAATAATGCCGTCTCACTCCTTCAAGCGAATCGGCATCGTCGGAGCCGGCAACATGGGCTCGATGATGAGCTTCGCCTTCACGGAGCTCGGGCTGGACGTCTCCATCTGGGACGTGAAGCGCGAAAACGTCGACGGGATCAAGAAATGGTACGACGAAGGAAAATTCAGCGGCAAGGGGAAAGTGGAAGGCTTCTACGAGATCGACAAGTTCACCAAGAGTCTGGAAGGTCAAGGGGAACGGAAACTTTTTATCTTCTCTATCACCCATGGCGATCCCGCGGACTCCGTTTTGGATATGATCCAGAATGATCTGAAGAAGGGAGATATCATCCTGGACGGTGGAAATGAGAACTATCGACGAACTGAGCAGCGACAGAAACGGTGCAAGGAACTCGGCGTCAGTTGGATCGGCATGGGTGTCTCGGGCGGGTATCAATCGGCCCGCCATGGCCCGAGTTTATCGCCTGGCGGAGATCCGGAAGCGATTGAGCTTGTCTTGCCGTTGTTGGAGCAGTATGCTGCCAAGGATGAAAAGACCGGCAAGCCTTGTGTGACGAATGTGGGACCTGCTGGTTCGGGTCATTTTGTGAAGATGGTCCATAATGGTATTGAAGGGGGGATGTTGTCTACCACGGCGGAGGCCTGGGCTTTGCTTCATTGGGGGTGGGGGTTGGAGTATCAGGAGATCTCTGATATCTTTGAAGACTGGAATACGAAGGGAGAGCTGCGGAAGAACTTTCTGCTCGACATTGGTGTGCAGATCCTGCGCACGAAGAAGACTCCTCAAGGCGACTACCAAGGCGAAGGCGCCAGTCAGAACGGCGGTTACGTGCTGGATGACGTGCTCGACAAAGTCGTACAGGACGACGATGACACCGAAGGAACGCCCTACTGGTCGGTTATGGAGACTGCGAACCGACATGTGGCCGGTCCTACGCTCGCCACGGCACACTATATGCGCATCGCTAGTGGTAATCGCGCTGAGCGACTGGAGGTTGCCAAGAAGCTCAACATCCCCGGCCCCAGGTCTATAGAGATCAAGGATCGCAAAGACTTCATCGAGAAACTGCGTCGCGCCGTCTACTGCTCTTTCTTGGCTTCGTTCTGCCAGGGACTGGAGTTGATCGCGCGCGCATCCAAGGATGAGGGTTGGAACGTCGATCTCGGCAAGTGTATTCAGATCTGGCGTGGAGGATGTATTATTCAGTCTGAAGCTATTGCTGATCTCCTGCAACCGCTCATGCGTCCTGATCTGACCAATATGAAGTTCCTGGACGAGGTCGCTCGAGAGCTGCACAAGCACTTCGACGCGCTAAAGGAGGTGGTGTTGGCGGCCACAGTGGCAGATCAGTACATTCCCGCGTTGTCTGCGACGTTAGAGTACCTGAAGTATGAAGGAGGGACGATGCTGCCTACGAAGTTCATGGAGGCGCAGATGGATCTGTTTGGCGCCCACGCCTACTACATACCGGGTGTACCTGGAGAGGATCCGGGGCCGGTGAAGAAGGGACCTCACCACTACGAGTGGCGTCCAGCCTAATGCAGAGATGTAATCGTTGTATAGGGAAGAAGATAATGCTGTAATGAGAGACATTCACATGTCATGATACTTCCATAGTATATAGATTCGGGGATTTCTGTCCTCTTTCGATATGCGTAATATGGGTCAAATACAGACTATAGAGGGTTTGTGGTCAGTCATACAACCTAAAAGTATGGAACATAAAGTACAATAGAAAGCGAAAAATAAGAGAGTTGGAGCGACAGGAGTAAAGCCAGTCAAGTAATAGAGATGATGGACGAATGATGCCTGAGGACACAGCACGTGGGGCGCAATGAAAGATTGCCGCCTCAGGCGGAAACGGATTACCCGATTGGGCGATGACCCCGCTATGGAAGATTTGCGATTGTCTCCAACTTCAAATCACTCCGTCTCCTCCCCTCCTTCTCTCCTCTTATTGTATGCCATTTCTTGCCCTGCGCCGTCTGTTGTCCACTCTTCCATCCCGCCCCCTCAGGAGAATCGAGTCCGCAAAGCAACTCGCCCAAAGAATGGCCGCCCTTCCCTCCACCTACGACGGTAAGTCCGATCCCCGCCCGGCGCATCCTGCTCCTGACAAATCCATACTGATCGCTATTTACCATCATAGAGCCCGTCCGTATCGCCGTTATTGGCGGTACTGGTCTGCGTGAGCTCCCTGGCTTCACCCAGGTTGCGTCGTTGAACATCTCGACTCCTTGGGGCACCCCCTCCTCCCCCATTACCATCCTGCACCACAAGTGCTCCCACAACAACCAGACGGTCGCCATCGCCTTCCTGAGCCGTCACGGTCTGCACCACCAGATTGCTCCCCACGAGGTCCCTGCCCGCGCCAACATCGCCGCTCTGCGCTCCATCGGTGTCCGCACCATCATCGCCTTCTCCGCCGTCGGTAGCTTGCAGGAGGAGATCAAGCCCCGTGATTTTGTCGTTCCCGACCAGGTCATCGACCGCACCAAGGGTATCCGTCCCTTCACCTTCTTCGAGGGCGGCGTCGTCGCTCACGTTCCCTTCGGTGACCCCTTCGATGAGGGTGTTGCCAAGGTCGTCAGGGCCTGTGGACACAGCTTGGAGGGTGAGGGTGTCGTCCTGCACGACCGCGGTACTCTGATCTGCATGGGTATGTGATAATGGTCTGTTGGAATAAGGGTCGCAATTACTGATTACCAAATAGAGGGACCTCAGTTCTCCACCCGCGCTGAGAGCAAGCTGTACCGCTCCTGGGGTGGCAGCGTCATCAACATGTCCTGCCTGCCCGAGGCCAAGCTGGCCCGCGAGGCCGAGATCGCCTACCAGATGATCTGCATGTCCACTGACTACGACTGCTGGCACGAGTCGACCGCCGATGTGACCGTGGAGATGGTCATGGGCAACATGAAGGCCAACGCCGTCAACGCCAAGCGCTTCGTGACTGCTGTGCTGGACGAGCTGGCCGCGGAGCAGAACTCGCAGCTGGTGCAGGCCAAGCACATCGAGGGATCCGTCAAGTTCGGTATGAGCACTGCCCAGCCCAACTGGAGCCCCGAGGCTCGCGAGCGGATGAACTGGCTGTTCCCTGGCTACTTCAACTAGGGCCACCGATGACCGGCGGGCTGGCATACGAGTGGATATCTATGAATAGATAGATTATGGTCATCATGACTTACGAAATGCATGATGCGAGGCATATAGAGAATACAAAGAATACAATACCATGTCACGAAGAAGTATTAGATATCGTATTGTGTAATGATGGTCGACTGCGTAATGACTGAAGTGTGCCCTTATTCACTGGCAAGCTATTCACTGGTTCACAGACAACTCGGTAAATCCAGCGCCTCTCCTGCATTTTAGTTCAGTGTTCTGCTCGCCCCGGCGATCTTGATGTTTACCTGCATCTTCATCATCCCATAGTCACACCGCGGCACCGGAGTCCGGATCACCATGGATCTGAACTATACGACCATCGACGCCCGCGGGGACATGCTCCTCGTGGTCGAAACGGATGGTGAGCAGATGTATACGCGCCTGACACGATTCAGTGAGTGCCGATCTATCAGTCATCCCGTATTCATGTTCATGCTAATGCACCATTTCACTGTTCAGATCCCACCCACCGCACAACCCGGTCTGTTCCAACCTACTTCCAGGGAATTGTCGACACCATCAGCAAATTCCCCAGACGGAGCAGTGCCCCAGCTCCACCCGAACATGAACTGATTGGCTCCAACCATGGACAGCAAGCCACCAACAGTGTCTCTCAGAACCGCACCGTGCAGGCTAGAATCAGAGTATCTTCAGATCAACTCGCCCACACCTGCCCTTACTTCCAAGTGAAGATCAACAGTGAGGACAAGATCAAAGAAGCTGATGCTCTTCCCCCTCGATTCAATAACCTTGGTGCTTTGCTCGTCTTGCTTAATGCCGTTCACGGTCGCGCCCCAAATGTCCCACGCCACGTTACCCCAGACACCCTGTGCATGATTGCTCTCCTGACTGAGCACTTTGGATGTTACAATAACATGATGGCTTACAGCGAAATCTGGGTCATGAATATGTCTGATTCGATCCCTAAGGCATACGACAATGATGTGGTCAAGTGGATTTACATCGCCTGGGTGTTCCGTCATCGTAGTCTCTTTTGGCATATCACTCGCGTCGCTATCCGAGGAAGTACCGGGGAGATCTTGAAACAAGGACTGCCGATTCTTGATCTGTTGCTGGGTGCGTATCATTCTCTCTTTCGTTACTTCAACAATTGTCATTGCAAGACGCTGACCTATGACATGAATAGAACACATCGATAACCTTCGCCAGAAGCACGTCGACGCCCTCGTCATCTCGCTCTACCAGCGCATGGAATCTATCCTCGAGGAAGGCGGCTGCTGTGCGGCCTGCGACGCGATGGTCGTTGGACAGCTGATGACAGAGATGAAGCCAAAGGATCTTTTCCCGCCACCCGAGGCCCCGTTTGAGGGATGGAGCATTGAATATCTGCTACGAATCCTTTCGGATGTGGGCGAGCCTCAGTGCACCCGCCTGTTTCATGAAGACTTGGGTTGTCCCCGGGGCCCCTGTGCATTGTTTCCGGAGACTAGTGACCTCATGAAGCAGGTTGATGTGGAAGCGACCGGCCTGGACTACGACTGGGTGATTAGCGGCCTTTGACGGGCGCTGCTTTGGTTTAGGCTCATGGTTGGGCATTAACATGGAGTTTTCTGTTTTCTTTCATGACATATTGCTGCTGGTTGGTTTTTACGACTGAGTTGGATGCATGGATAGGCCAGGCGTTGATAGGAACGGCGAATAGTTCTTTCTGGTTGGTAGTTAGGTACTTGAATATCAGTGGCTCCTGTTTCCTTTCGAATCGAACCATGGATGGCTGTCTGCCACTGCCCCTGAAGATCTCACGGACCGTAACTCTCCATTCACATCGCCTTCATGAAGATAGTGGACGATGATCATCTCCCAAACGGCGCAAGCGAAGTCATGCATATGTCTAACAATAGCCTCGGCTGATCGTCACACGCCAGCTGCAACCTGCAACGTCCCCCGTGCAACCAACTTGCAGCCATCCTGCAGATTCCCCGCGCTGTCATGGCCCAGTTTCTTCCTTCGGCTAATGTGTAGCCAGGATGATCCTTTCCCTGCTTCGGCTGAAATGAGGGCAATAATGAACCGTTCCTCATCATCTGCTCCGCCCGCAAACACGGATCTTCCCTCCGACATTCCATCCCCGGGTTGGCCCTCCTCGCCATCCCCGCTGATCACTTGCTCTTTTCCCCCAGTCCCTGCGTTTTCCCGTCCCAATGCCTCTATCTTGTTTGCGACCGAGCAGTACTATGCTTCCTTGGCGTGCGCACATGGCGTCGCCATTACACCCCTTGGCCTTGTTGTCATTGGGCCTGACCCGATTGTGCTGTGGCATGACCACGATTTTGTATTTATCCAGCTGGGACCCCATGATCCATGGCAGGTAGACCCAGTCTAGTCTGGAAACTTGTAGGCAGAAAGGAACTGAGCACGTCGGCGTATATCTCCTGCCTGGTATCCGCACTGACGTCTCCGGGTACGTTCCAGTTCTTGTACGTCCCCGTCGTCGCATGCACAGTCAACCATGGGCGCGAAATCACCTCTGTATCTAGCCTTATTGGCAGGTATTATCCCCTGGTCGACTGCCTCCTCCGCTCCCCTACACACTCGAGACGATGGCGCCTGCTCACCCCCCTACTACCCAGCCCCCAACGGCGGTTGGCTTTCCGACTGGGCCAGTGCGTACGAAAAGGCGCAAAAGGTCGTGAGCAACATGACACTGGCGGAGAAGGTGAATCTCACTACCGGAACCGGCATGTTCATGGGCCCCTGTGCGGGCCAAACAGGAAGCGCGCTTCGATTCGGTATCCCGAATCTCTGTCTGCATGACTCCCCGCTGGGCATCCGCAACTCGGATCATAACACCGCCTTTCCTCCTGGCGTTACGGTGGGCGCAACGTTTGATAAAGAGCTGATGTACCAGCGCGGTGTCGAGCTCGGAGAAGAGGCTCGCGGCAAGGGTGTCAATGTACTCTTGGGCCCTGTTGTCGGTCCGACATTTCGCAAGCCCAGGGGAGGCCGTAACTGGGAGGGATTCGGCGCGGATCCCAGTCTTCAGGCCATCGGCGGTGCGTTGACCATCCAGGGCATGCAGAGTACGGGGGCGATCGCGAGTCTCAAACATTTCATCGGTAATGAGCAGGAGATGCATCGCATGAGTAGTGTCATCACGCAAGGGTATTCTTCAAATATTGATGATCGGACACTCCATGAACTGTATCTGTGGCCGTTTGCGGAGGGTGTTCGTGCTGGGACGGGGTCTGTGATGATGGCGTATAATGATGTTGGTGCTTTTCTCCGACTCGATTACTTTTCGCTAATTTGGGTTTAAGGTCAACCGCTCAGCGTGCAGCCAAAATAGTATGCTCATCAATGGCATCCTCAAGGATGAACTCGGCTTTCAAGGCTTCGTCGTGACAGACTGGCTCGCTCAACTCGGTGGTGTCTCGTCTGCATTGGCTGGTTTGGATATGAGTATGCCGGGCGATGGCAGCATTCCGCTCCTTGGAGATAGTTACTGGGGCTCGGAGCTCTCTCGGTCTATTCTGAACGGTACTGTCCCTGTCGAACGCCTCAATGACATGGTGAGTACCACCACCTCTTTCACAGGGACATTTCTCACACTCCCAGGTCACGCGCATCGTTGCGACCTGGTATAAAATGGGCCAGGACGAGGACTATCCTCTCCCGAACTTCTCTAGTAACACCCTCGACGAGACTGGCCCTCTTTATCCCGGCGCCCTCTTCTCCCCTAGCGGCGTGGTCAACCAATATGTCAACGTCCAGGGCAACCACAATATCACCGCTCATGCCATCGCTCGCGACGCCATCACCCTTCTCAAGAACGAGAATAACACGCTGCCTCTCTCAACCACCGATTCCCTCAAGATCTTCGGCACCGACGCTGGTCCCAACTCCAACGGGCTCAACTCTTGCACCGACCAGGGCTGCGACAACGGCGTCCTCACCATGGGCTGGGGCAGCGGCACATCTCGTCTCCCATATCTCGTAACCCCCCAACAAGCCATCGCCAACCTCTCTTCCTCCGCCGAATTCTACATCACCGACTCCTTCCCTTCAAACCTCAAACCCAACGCCTCCGACATCGCTCTCGTCTTCATCAACGCCGACTCCGGCGAAAACTACATCACCGTCGAAAACAACCCAGGCGACCGCACTACCGCCGACCTCTACGCCTGGCACAACGGCGACGACCTCGTCAAAGCCGCCGCGGACGTCTTCTCCACCGTGATCGTAATCGTCCACACCGTCGGCCCCATCCTGCTTGAAAACTGGATTGACCTTGACCCCGTCAAAGCCGTGCTCATTGCCCACCTCCCCGGCCAAGAAGCCGGCTACTCCCTGACTGACATCCTCTTCGGCTCATCCTCTCCCAGCGGGCACCTCCCCTACACCATCCCCTACAAAGAATCCGACTACCCCTCCAGCGTCGGCCTCCTCGACCAAGCCTTCGGACAAATCCAAGACGACTTCACCGAAGGCCTGTACATCGACTACCGCCACTTCCTCAAAGCCAACATCACCCCCCGCTATCCCTTCGGTCACGGCCTCTCCTACACCACCTTCACCTACTCCACTCCATCCCTCACCACCGTCACTGAGCTAGATACAGCCTACCCCCCAGCCCGTCCATCCAAAGGCCCAACACCATCATACTCCACCGCCATCCCCAACCCATCCGAAGTCGCCTGGCCCTCCTCCTTCTCTCGCATCTGGCGCTACCTGTACCCCTACCTCGACAATCCCCAATCAGTCACGAACTCCTCCTCATCCTCATACCCCTACCCATCCGGCTACTCCACCACTCCGAAACCCGCACCCCGAGCTGGAGGCGGTGCCGGCGGCAATCCCGCTCTCTGGGACATTGCATTCGCGGTGGAAGTTACTATCACGAACAGTGGGAACTGTAGTGGTCGTGCTGTTGCGCAGTTATATGTGGAATTACCGACTGATGCATTGGGGGTCGATGCGCCATCAAGACAGCTGAGACAGTTTGAGAAGACGGGTATTTTGGAGCCCGGGGAGAGTGAGACGGTCGTGATGAATGTCACGAGAAAGGATGTGAGTATCTGGGATGTAGAGGTGCAGGATTGGAGGGTTCCGGTTGGTGGGGAGGGGGTGAGGTTCTGGGTGGGAGAGAGTTTGGGGGATTTGAGGGGAAGTTGTTTGGTGGGGGCTGGGTGTGAGGGGGTGTAGGTGGGTGTAGTGTTTGGATTCTGTTATTGAAGTGGATTCAATTATGTGGTGTTTCCATATACATTATTGATACCTACAATAGTAGCTGTCGAGGTATGTCCGTTTGAAGGACCACATTTCTACTTCCGACTAACAGATAGTAAGATGAAAATGGTCGTACTTGATTCATTACTTGATTCTGCAAGTGAAAGCCCAAGGCTCGCATTACCATCGCATCCGCCAGCTCTACGATAGTTGGTTCAACTTACCAACAAGAAGTGATATGCCTAGTGGTGGTGGTTAGTGAAGCAGTTGTATATCCCCGTAGTAGTAGCCAACACTAGAGATGCCTCCGTCCCATGGCACCGACTCGTATGTTTAAACTCATTTAAGCCTACCAAAAGTAAATTTTCGAAACGTTCTGTAGGTCATATTTTGACTTACGAGATTACGCGGTAATAATCAGGGTCCATGCAAGCACACCCCATTAGCTCGTGTTCAAGGCCGAGAACCATGGTAAGGGTGAAGTATGCCCTCTCGTCAGCGGGCATTCGGCTGTAGTCTCCGCTAAGACAAATATAACCTTTGCGAGGAAATCGAGAAACAAGACTATAGTTAAAGCTTTTCAAGATAAGATTTGTGACCTTGCAGCCTAGCAGACCCATATCCGGTTTCGTCGAAGCCTTCCTTGCCAGGGAACCCGAAAGTATATATAATGATGTAGCTACTGCGGACAATTATACTCTCTGAATAACCACCCACACTACTACTAGCATAATACTGATATCATTCATAAGATAATATATACGTGTTAAGTGGCCAACATGGAGAAAAAAAAAAAAAAAAAAAAAAAAAAAAAAAAAACAAACCTGAACACTCTGCTATAGCTAGACTTCCAGCCTTACTAAGATGAACATTCCCACTCAAATAAAATTGACAATAAGACAAGGTGACTAGAGAGCCTGAAAGTATTAAAACCTCAATCTCCCTCAAACTTTCACCTAAACCTTCCTCCATCCAAGGCCATTTTCTCTGCGTCAAAGTACCGAAACACTTAACCCCACCCCCCTCTTCCCCTCCTCATCCCTCAGTTCCCATTCCAAGAAACATAAAGTAAAGACGAATCAAATATCCTCAGCATCAAAGGTCACCCGCAAATGGGCAGTAGTCCAGCCATGCCAACCATGTCTGCCGGTATCAGAACCATCCGGACCAAAGGTGAGTTCCTCGTGCGACGGGTTCTCGTAAAGCTTGCCGTGCTCTTTGACCTTTCGGATCCTGCCTTCGTAGTTAATGTAGGCTATACGAGGGTCTTCAGCGACTTCATTAGCAAGCTTGTCTTTGACTTGCACGGAGAGGCGGTTCTTGAGGTCGCCCATGGAGGGGTGGCGGCCGCTGTGGTCGCTGTAGAGGTCTGTGGAGAAGGTTTTGGACATTGTGTGGTTTTAGATGGTGTTAGTTCTTTTGGGGTAGTAATGGTATGAGTTGAGGGTGAGGGTGTTTGGATGATGGATCGTTGAGGGGAGGTGACTGGGGTAGTGGATGGCATTTATAGATCAAGAAGGCTTCTTTCATATCGATTACCCTGTATGACGTGAGGAGGTGAGGAACTCGAACAGGTCTACCCCGGGTTTATGAAATAGCAAGAATTAGCATGGAGAATAATTTCTGCTGGTGGATGATAGCAACATCATATGTCAATTTCATACATCGATGGCGACCGCCTCTCTGCTGCATATGAAGTAAGATAGGTCGTTAGTTCCTGCAGTCTAGACGCCTTTCATGTCAGTGTGTCGAGAAACACATTTGCGATGCTTTATGGTATCCAGTGTGATGAGTTGTATATCAAAACACACCCATGCGGTAATATATCTGATAAGGTATTTTGGTTTCGTATACTTCCTGGAAGCAGAACCCTAAATTTGATCACGGGCAAGTCTCTTACCTTATCATATGCAACACTTCACTGCTCTGGTGCTTAGGGCCTTATGAAGTACGTCCGTAAAGCTGAGGCTATTCTGTGTTTGGGTGATGAGATGGAATTGCAGGATTAGGCCACCCCCATTGGATCCGAGCGGCATCGGGCACCATCGGGCGAGGCTCTCCTTCCAAATGTGACTGTCAGCCTGCATGCACTGCCTCACCCCTCCTCACATATATTATGTGCTACTCTCATTCCTCCCCGCCTTTTTCTCGACAAATGTGACACAACGCTCCTTCCTAATTCGTTGTGATTGTGACGCAGTGAGCTTAGTTTTGATGGTGAGCGCTCGAGAGAACGAGTCTCGCAATGAGCATCTTTGCAAACTCAACGCCCTCACTCTGGGCCACCGCATTATCCTCTCTCTCAGAAAAGGACCGGCGGGTTCTAAAGATCCCCAATACATCATCACCGGATACCAAGCATATCTTGACCGAAATACTGGCAGCCCTCGAAACCCAACGCGACCGATGTAAAAGAGACAAATGGACCACTATCAGCATCGGGGGCAAAGAGCTCGTCATTCGCGATGTATGCGCTAAAATTGCTGCCCACGTCAAGAAATTCATGCAGGTGGTGGACGCGGCTGTCCAATATGATCCTGTCCATGCCGCACTGCCATGGGCAGGTGTGCGCTTACTGCTGCAGTTAACATTCAACGCATTCGAGACCTTTGGTGCCATCGTCGAGGGCCTCGAAAAAGCAACCCGACTGATAGCCAGATGCGGGATTATTGAAGCCCTAGTCATCCGGCATAGTAGTGGAACGACTGGTGCGAAGGTGGGGTTAGAAGAGGAACTGGTGAAGCTGTATTCGGCGGTCCTGGGATTCCTTTGCAAGGCCAAGAAACACTATGATGGGTCTCGCATGAGTAGGTGGAATATTTCCGTGAGGTAGAGCCCAGGTCTTGTCTGTTGACAATGCAATCATAGAACGTGTGTGGAACCTGACTTCTCGGCAGTCTCTCCAAGAATCGGTCAAAGAAATGGAGGCTGCAGAGCAGAAGGTACTAGTGATGAAGGGTTTAGTTGACAGCGACCGTGAGTCCTTACAAGATGACCTCGCATCAACCTGTTAATTCTTCTTCAGGGATCCAGAACATCGATCATAGCATTTCGCAAATACTCTTTACTGTGACCTCTGTCGCGGACGGTGTCGACAATATGCAGACGCGACTGGATGAAGCACTAGCTGACCTCGATAAACCTATAGTTAGGATTGCGGATGAGATGTCAGACCTGCACATTGCGCTCAAAGGTACCATGGCTAAGAAGCCATATGATTTACCGGAACTGACTTCAAGCAGAAAACGAGAGGAGCGAGCTCCTACAGTGGCTTTCTACTATCTCCGTACAACAACACTACAGGGAAACCTTGGCATCTGTACTCCCGGGTTCCGGGGAGTGGCTTTTGAAGCAGCCATGCTTCGTGAATTGGAAGGATTCGAGTATTTCTGAATCTTTCTGGCTTCATGGAATCCGTAAGTCGCACCCAAACATTCATTGTATATTCACAGTTACAAGCTGACTGAGAATAAAGCGGGTTGTGGGAAAACCAAGTTGGCGTAAGTTTCCAATGCAGTGAGAATACTTATGCCTACTGATGTCCTATGACCTCAGCGCGATTGTAGTCAAATATCTACACCGGCAGAGCAGTGGTATATCCAAACCAGCACCGATTGCTCATTTCTTCTGTTCGCAAAGCCCCGCAGAGCCGGAACGTAGCGACGCACGCGAAATACTTCGATCCTTGCTCAAACAGGTCTCGCTGATCGAAGGCGAAAGGACAATAAGGCTCCCATCAGTCGAAGCCTATCAAGTACGACGAGCAGAAGCAAGCCACACTGGAGAAAAGCCAGCACCACTAACAGTCGAAGAATGCGTTGAGCTGATATGCGAGATTGGCCGAGGAACGCCGCTTACTATTGTCATAGATGCACTGGATGAGTGCAGCTCGCAGCAACGTGGCATTCTTATTGAAGCTCTCAAAGAGATTCGACGACAGTGTCGAGATATTGTTAAGATATTTGTGTCTAGTCGACATGAAACGGACATAGCAGCTCACTTCGAGGGAGGAGAGATCTTTGAGATCACACCTACCGTTACTGAAGAAGATATAAGCCAGTTTATTCGGGTCGAAGTCCACTCTTACATGCACAGATGGTCAAGAATGCACGAAGAGCCTATACCGTTATTGCAGCGGCTCGAGGAAGAGATTATAGACAAGCTCGTGGCAGGTGCACAAGGAATGTGAGAAGAGCCCGATTCTTATCGTCGTCACAGGGCTTTGATGCTAATTGTGTCAGGTTTCTCTGGGTGAGGCTCCAGCTCGAAAGTATCAGTGACACTGATCGAATCAAAGATGTTGAGAGTATCCGTCAAGCAATCACATCTTTTCCCCCAACGTTGAATAAATCCTACGAAGTCATCTACGAACGGATCCAAGGCTTAGGTAAAGGTCCGAAGACGGTCGCCCTGCAGAGTCTTCAATGGCTGTTATGTGCAAAAAGAAAGCTTTCAGTCTCCGAATTTCTTGCGGCTGTAAGCAGGTCCCCTATGGGCTCTACTCCCATTTCACCAGGACTCATCATGGATTACTGCTGCAATCTGGTTGTCATCGACAACGTAGCAGACACATTCCGCTTTGCCCATGCCACGGTCCGAGAGTAAGATTCTGGACTAAACGAGTGGAGCAGATATTGTGCTGACGGCTTATACACAGGTTCCTCGAATCATTGTCCGATAACTCTATCCTTGAAGCTGACTCAACAATAACCCAGAGGTGCTTAGGCACTTACCTTTGGGGAGACTTCAGCGAGGACGGCCTATTACAATATGCAACCCAGTACTGGCCCGCCCACGTGGAGCAGCTCAGCGGATCATCCCAAAGACTTGGAATTCAGAAACCCATCATCGAATTTCTCACTGAAGAAGAGCACTTCGAAGACTGGATTGAATTTCTTGATGAACGTCCAGTCGAGCGGGGTTACAAATGGAGTAGCGCGCTTGAGAGGAAGCTCGAGGCGTGCTTGGCTTCGCCACCGTCAACCCTGTTCACAGTCTGCTGCTTTGGTCTTTCCGAAGCTCTAGAGTGTCCAGAGATCATCAGAATAATTGATGTGAATCAGACGAATAGACATGGAACTTCAGGCCTGTATCTGGCTGCTCGCTGGGGCTACAGTGAAGTAGTCCGGAAACTACTTCAACTGGGCGCTGATGTCAACGGACCCGGGTATCAATATGGAAGTCCACTCCAAGCAGCGTCATTTGGTGGCCATAAAGACGTTGTCAAAATTCTGCTTGACCGCGGTGTCACTGCCCCTCCGACTGAGCAAGGCGAGTACTCAAGTCCACTTCAAGCAGCTCTAGCAAGTGGCCATGATAATATTGCCGGAATCCTGATTGACAGTGGTCCCCATCTTGCCACACAAATCCAATTCAATGATGCGCTAGAGACCGCCAGCTTCAAAGGATCTACTGAGATAGTGGAGCGACTTTTAGCCGGCAAGGCTGGCAGCTTCACACCTAATATCCGCCCTGACCCTCTCCAGGTCGCTCTCTTCGGTGGCAAAGCAAGGCAAGCAAAACGGTTGCTACAGAGCTGCACTGATGTCAATGAAGTAAAAGGGTACTTTGGAAATGCTCTCGCTGCCGCCATCGCTGGTCGTAAATTTGCTCTCGTGCAGTTGGTTGTCGACGCCGGAGCAGATCTTAACGCTCGCGGACGTTTTGGCTTCCCGTTGCGGGCTGCCGCAATAGCCAATCAGCTTGACATTGCGAGATACTTCGTTGATAAAGGAGCTGACCCCAATATAGAGGATAACGAGTTAGGTGACCCACTTCAAGCGGCCGCCACCTTTGGGAAACTAGACATGATGCTTTTGCTGCTGTCCCACAATACATCTGTAAATGGTTGTGGAGGGCACTTTGGCAATGCACTACAAGCTGCTTGCTTCAATGGTCATGAGCAGGCCGTTCGACTTTTGATTGATCATGGTGCTTCATTGAACTACGGGGGCCGGTATCGAGACGCACTGCAAGCTGCCGTATACGGTGGCCATGAAAGAATTGTCGAGATCCTTCTCGTAGCTGGTGCTAGGCTCGACCTAGGGCCACGTGATAGGGCATGTCCATCGGCCTTGGACCCCTGGACAGAGAGAAGTGAGGAGCTGGACATTCCTACGGACTTAGGTCCGCTAGAGGTCGCTGCTAGACGAGGCGACGTCAAATCAGTCAAACTGCTCCTAGCTAAGGGGACAATTATCGACTCTCGTGACGCGAGGAAACGAGATGATTATAGCAAATGGTTTGCGTACATCGCACTAAAGATTGCGGCTTTTGGGGGACACCTCGCTGTGGTGGAGTGTCTTTTGGATAGTGGAGTCGATATTAATGCGGAAGGAGAGACACTTGGGACTCCGCTTCAGGCGGCCTTGGCAGGGGGTCACTTCGGTATTGCAGATGTTCTCTTGTCCCGAGGTGCATGGATAGATATGCATTGGGACTTGTTTGGATCCTGCCTACAGGTCTTTTGCCAGCGAGGACATAATGAGGCAGTCAGGTTTTTACTGAAGCGTGGAGCGAATATTGAAGATCGTGGAGGCGAGCACGGAAATGCACTCCAGGTAGCTTGCAATGCAGGACACATTGATATCGTGAAGTTGCTACTTGACAGGGGAGCCAATGTGAGGTCGCCTGGACGAAAAAACGGCAATGCGCTGCAAGCTGCATCGTTGGCCGGACATCTCGACATAGTGAAGCTGCTGGTCCATCATGGTATAGGAGTGGACGAAGCCGATAGCAATTCTGAAACGGCGCTTTGCCTGGCTGCAAAGAATGGGGACGAGCACATGATGAAATTTCTGCTCCAACAAGGAGCTAAAGTCGATGGCACTTCCGTCCTGTCGTCCAGCGAAGGACTCGGCGACTTGAATTCAGGCGGCAAGCCCGAGCGTGATAACGAAATTGTTGCAAGACCTTTGCATCACGCCTCCATTTATGGACAGGAATCTGCCGTCGCAATTCTTCTCAGCAGTGGAGCAACTGTTCATGCGAAAGGTAAGTTGCGCCTGGAGGGATTCGTCTCCTTTAGTGAAGATGATCTCAGAAGACTACATTGGACCCCTTTGTTCGCGGCATGCTTTGCGGGCCATGAGTCCACGGCGAGGCGGCTATTTCAATATGACCCGTGGGGATATGTGTCTCGTGACACATTCACATCAGCCGTAGAGGCGAGCCTTGCCCGTAAGAAGGAGTACATTTCAACAATGTTGGTTCAAGAAGCATTTAATGCAGGATTCAAAGCGGAACAACTTGACGGTGTGTTCAAATATGCCTGTGCGGAAGGATACGCTGCGATTGTGACACAAATACTGGAGCATTGTAGTCTGGAGAATTGGCCAGATGCAGTATCGGTAGCTACGAAGCGGGGCAGAAGTGCTGTTGTCAAAGCTTTACTTCAACATGGGGCTAACATGGACTCCTGTGACGAACATGGCAATCTCTGGCTTGACATTGCAATTGAGAAGGTCAGAAACCCTGGTCATACCTGGCACAGTTTCGAGCCTCACACATTGCGGGGTTTCAACCCACCAAACTGGATAGATATAGTCCCGATCTTGCTTTGCGCAGGGGCAGACTCAAATGATCTGCCAAACAAGATCAGAGAAATCGTCCCCGACGTTGTACAAAGAGGGAGCCTTGATGCTTGGAAGGCATTGGACTACCATCAACATGAGGTGCTGAACGACCCTGAACTGTATCCTCAGTTCCTGATTTGGGCATCGGAAACTGGCGACCTTGATAAGATCAATTACGTGGCTGACAAATATGACCCTTCAACCGAGGATATCAAGTCAGCCGTTATTGCTGCTATCGAAGGAGTACGGAACAACGTATCCCCTATCAAGGCACTGATGAGGCTCAAGACGCCATTATTTTTCGGCAAAGGCGTCGATGGAAATGGCGATAGTGAGCCCTTAGTCATTGCGTCGAGAGAAGAATCTACCGAGATCGTCTCTGTTTTGCTCCAGTACGCGACACACAGTTTTTCAACTGTTGAAGCAGCGTTGAAAGTCGCCATTAGTCGCGACCATGTCGCCTGTGCACGACTAATTCTTGACTCGCAATTTGACAATCCATCCGAGCTAATAACTATATGCTCTCGCCTTATCAAACACTGTTTCCCCTTTAACACGGAACCCATGATCGAGTATTTGCTACAGCAAGGGGTATCCCCAAACACTAGGGACCCCGAAACGGGAGAAACGCTATTGTACATTGCCGCCATGAAGAAGGACAGTAAAGGAGCCGACGTCCTTATCTCGCATGGTGCCGATGTTCATCCCATGGGAGGAGAGCATGGGACAGCGTTACATGCAGCAGCCGTCTCTGGGTCCTGGAAAACAGTGCAGTTGTTGCTTTCTGAAGGTGCAGATGTCAATGCTCGGGGTGGGAGTTATGGTACGCCGCTCATAGCGGTAATGGCACAGGAGTGGGAAAAAGATTGCTGGCAGGCTCAGTTCATAGAACCCTGCAGATTGGAATGTCATCGGTGCGTTGCGAGAGTGCTCCTAGAGTGGGATGCGGATGTCGATGCCGAGGGAGGAGAGTTTGGGACGGCCTTACAGGTTGCGGAGAGAATTGGTAATGAGTTGGGGATACGGATGCTCATGGGGGATAATACAAAGGCACGAATTTACGGCAAAGCAAGGAAACTGCAACGATGCACGCAAAACAAAGCAAAAGAGACGTTGTATTGGCTATCTAGATGCGTGCAGCGACACAACACGAAATGATGTTCTATATAGTAGTCTGAGTGCTAAGCATTAATCAAATATATATAAATCTCTTAATACAGTCTACCGAATGAAAGAGCATACAGAAAGAGATTGAATAAAACTATAAACAATTCTTCGTAGACAATAATCTGTAATAACTAATAAAACAGCAAAAGCACACACAAACTAATGAAGTAAAAGAGTGATTGTATTAGTTATCTAGGTACACATAGTAAAACAACACAAAATGGTGCTTTGTGTAGCGGCCTGAGCACCAAGCACATGACCAAGCCTATATGGATGCCTCAACAGATAATGAACTGATTGTGGGTGATTATAATGCACAGGATACTTGCACTGATGACAATTAGTTGCAGGATTCAGATTGATGAAGTCTCATTCCTTCCTTTGGTTCACGGTTAGTTTACCTCATTCCTTGCAGAGCATGACTACATAGGTATTTCGTCTATGTTGTACACCCCAGGGTACTTGTCGGTAGCCGCGGTAAAGATATCGGAGTGTATAATGATCTTGCTATCAGTATGGATATGATAAGCCCAGGCGACGTTAATATGCAGTGCCCTGTCCAAAGTGAGGGGCCATGCGGGGAGTCCGAATACCTAAGGTTCCCTGCGCACCCCATGTAAATCACAACCACAATAATCACGCTTCCACAGCCAGCACTGTCCCAGGCTACATAAATTCTCTACTAGACGCCACCAAGCAGCAGTCCCAGCAAAATGCCATTGTATGAAATCGAGCACAGCATCCTCCTGAACAAATTACAGCGTGATGAACTTGTCCAGGCCATCACCCACATCCACACTCACTAGTTTGCCACACCTAGCTTGTTCGTGAACATTCGTTTCATAGATGCCAATATCCGGTATAATTATGTGTCGGGCAAGGCGGTGAGTAACTAGCAGTCCATATTACCAGAGAAGTGGGGTCGTTTAACATCTCTACTTAGATGCAGCCACCCTGCCGAGGTGCAGCCCTGGCGAGACACATTTATTCACTGACAGTCAGGCTGCGATCCAGGCGGTAGGGGCTCCCGGCCGTCTATCTGGACAGCTATACGTGAGGGCCATCTACAACAGGTTCAGAGCTCTGCAAGGTGCAGGCCTCACTAACCTAACAATCCACTGGATTCCTGTCTATATAGGGGTTGAGGGAAACAAGATCACAGATTCTAAGGTAAAGCAGGCGGTGGAATACAGGGCCGGGCCAGAATAACAGATAATCTGGCTCGCATCCGCTGCTAAGAGAACTATTTGTAGTAAATTCCAGGAAAGATGGGCTAAGCAGTAGAAAGTAGAATATATAGCAGTATTAATAAGAAGGCTGGTAGAAAGCCTCTCTGAGAAAAAAATATTAATACTTTACAAGGATATTTTTAAGGCATATATATTTATAGTTATACAGATGCGCATACAGAGGATTAGACTTATATGTATTCTTTACAAGATTAAGGTGCAGGAGAGTAACTGGTACGGCTGTAAGAAGGAGTTCTAGATTTCTAAGTATATACTTTTAATGTGCTCCCGCTTTATAGGACTATATAATTAGATATTTAATAAGATCACCGCAAATATAGATCTGGGGCCTACTACTGACTATAATTTAATTATATCAGACCCGCAGGCAATTTGTTATATCACTGAATTTATACTTTAAACAGGCCTGCTCGGGCAATTCAGCCAGATTAAACTTAATTCTGAAAAGCCTGATTCTGGCCAGAAACACGTAGGCCTCAGGGCCATGGGGATAAATACTAAAAATACTAGATAGAAGAAATAAATATATCCTATTTAAGTCAGCAGAAAGAGTATATATATCAGATAGAATATATATGTTGGAAGCAGGAACATAGACAAAGAATAGAGAGGATAGACTTATAGATAACTAGCCAACCAGTTATAATACTTATTTATATCCATTCCTGTATAACTATGCTTTGTTTTAGTATATATTTAGTTATATTTAGCTGCAGCAGTGATCTTCTTACGCCGCAGCGTGTGTTGCTTCATGTTTTGCTGCAAGTTTAAGGATTTTAGGTGTTCAGAGTCATATTCTTTACTTCAAACGGTGAAGCACCTGCATAGCTAGCATCTTACTTAGCAGGCTTGATCAGGTATAAGAATATGAATTGAATTGAATTGAATACTTAGATGCAGCGTGCCATCAACCTCATCATGGCGTATGTTCGGACGGGTGGGACACGAACAATGGCCGACTTTGATGACCTTGCACAGCGTCTCTTGGAGGCTTGGGATAAAGTTGCCACTAAGAATGGAGAGGGTTCCAAGGAGAGACAACTGAATGCCGTGTTTGTGTTGGGTGCAATCACGACAGGCACGGAGAGCGGGTTTCTGTTGCCGCGGGTACAGATACTATTGTTTGATCATGCAGACGTTGGCTTTAAGTGTGGAAAGCAGTCTTTGTTGGGATTAGGCTAATCGGGTGTTAATTATATGCTGGAGAGGTTGGTAGTTGGCTCAAGTCTAATGCTCCGAAGTTCGAGGAGTTGGCGAAGCAAGGGGATGGTGATTATGCTGAATTGGTTGAGGAGATGCGGAGTAGGGATAACCTGGCTGTTTAATTGCAGGCGTACATGCATGGTGGGTAGCTTTCGCGTGAATGAGATTTAATAATGCAATCAAGCCATGTCTCCTCTGTCGGAGGGATCTAGTATTACATGTGACTGTTGATATGTAAGAGTATTCTGTCATAATTGAAACAATGAGGCATACAAATCAATGGCCAGTAGGTACGTAGTGAGACTGCCATATGTGTCTGATTTGTAATGCAGACTTGGGTGGGCTGTTCGCCTCCAATCGGCCATGTGGCTCGTACGCCCTGCAGTTGACACTTGCATGACGCCGTCGAATAGAATAATCCACCAAACACACTTAAGGGCGTATTGTCAAGGAGGATCTCATAAGGCTTAGTGTAGACGCCTTAAGCGGCAGCTAAGTAAAACCTCAGTATCACGCTAGCATACACTGTTCAGCGTCCCAACCCGAGCTTCGCATATTGGTCGGTGAACTCTTTATGAAGCTTGTCAAGCGACAGAAGATTCAACGGATCTTTGTCATCATCCTGATCCATGAAGCAAAGCATATTGTGGATTTCGAATGTAATAGCCAGCATATACCCGAGCTCAGCCTCCTCAAAGACCTCCTCTCCTGTATCCGAGTCACCTGTTTTCTCATTCCACTGGCTTGCATACTCTGCACAAAAGTGCCTCTTTTCCTCCTCTGAGTAAGGTCGACAATCCGCTATCTGGCTCTCCTCGTTGAACCACTGGAACATCTTTTGCAGGAAGTGTGCACCGATATCGAACGCCCGGTAGTTGCGAAAGACGAATTCGAAGTCGATAAGAACCACTTTGCCTTCTCCCACTTCTGGATTGTTCCTCACCAAGACATTCATGAATTGGAAATCATGGATGCACCAGCCCTCCTTCGCTCCGATGGATTCCAGTTTATCTATAACCCGTCGGAGTCTAGACACAAAGTCATAATCCACGAGGTGGTCCAAACAGACACCCCCTTCATGAGCTAGTCTCCTCAGCTTGTCCTTTCCATGATACTTGTCAAGCTCCCTGGTGACAGTATCATAGTACGTTTGGACCGAATTTTTCCTCAGTAAGGTCGTATTCATAGTATGGAAGGTGGCAAGAGCTCTCGCAACATCGGCTCGGATCTCGGGATTTTCAACGTCTTGTGGTACCAAGGTACGTGCATCCAAGTACTCATCAACCCTTCCGAAGATGCCATTCTCACTTTGGAAAAAGCCAAGCACTTTTGCGCCATGGCCAGATTGGCCGTACTCGAAGCTTAATTGCGCTTCTTCGTGTTTGGAGGGAACTAGATGTTCGAAGACTTCGATTTCCCGTCAAATTCACCGTGGATCTTAATGAATACCTTCAATGGCTCCAAGTATGTTGTATTGCCCGGTGTGTTCGGTCGCTCCACTATACAGTTTGTATTTGCGTATCCGGTGGTGCGTGTCACTGTGAGGGTGTCTGGGTCCACATGCGGCCATTCGCGGGGCAAAAATGTGCTGATGATGGTTTTAGCTGTGGCCTTTGGTAGTAGGCCATCATGGCTATTCTTTGAGATTGTCACAGGGATGGTTGTGCAGGATGCCATTTTGTTGGTCTGAGGGCAAAAGGGTTCCGGGGGGCAGTGTTGTTATTAAATTAGGTTGGCAAGCAATGAAGAATATATGTAACATCAAAGAGGCTGAAGCTTAGATAAGACGGTCTGCTATTTTGTTTGATCGTCCAGTCATGGTGAAACTGTGTCATTGCATTATTGGCTGAGCACATGGCATTAAAGATAAGGCTGTGCGCATGGTGAGTCATCAGCGCGGCCATCTGTCTAGGCAACAACAGTTTTTGTTTTTTAACGTCGCCCTGCTTATGCTTAAAATAACCATATCTTTCCTCGATATCAAATATGCAATATACCTATCATTAGAACTATCACAAGTGCTACTGTGACAGTAGTACATGCTGGGGCCCATAACACTTGCAAGTGCGGCTTATTGAGGGCGTAACATTGCAGGGAAGACTGTACTCCACTTGGAGATTATTGCTGTTCTTTGATTATAGGTTGAGTACTATCAGCTAATCGGTCAGTTAACCTGAGGCCGGCGCGCGAGGGAGTAAGAACGGGGCAGGGTAACCTCTCTTCTATTTAAGTTTAATATTAGCAAGATCGCTCTACTCAACCTGTTCATCAAGCTTAGTATTTAAGAGTTCTGTTTGGCGGAAGAAAAGGGCCAGTACTTGTGAAAGAGGATAAGTGATCATGAAGATGGCCAATGTCCGGGCTACTTATAAGGTAAATTATAGTACACGCTCGCATAATATGGACTGATTCTGCCCAATATAAGAATTAAATAAGCTACCACTCTCTTAAAGTGAATACCAGCACCTACATGTAAGTTATCTCCACATATAAAAGACACTGTCTTCACGCATTCACTTGGCCATTGGATAATCAATATAACCTCGTCTTGGTAGTATTCTACTGCCGTAGGCAAGCCCTCACGCACCAATATAAGGTCCCCATATAGGTAGCCTCATTTTTGATTAATGTAACGTAAGCATTGAAGGGCTCAAGGCTACTGCAATTACTACTTTCACATACGACGAGCGATGAACGGCATCTCATATCCTGAGAGCCTGGGCTCGAGATAGTATCAAACCTGACTCAAGACAAGCAATACCTTATCTTCACGGCCATACTATGTGAATCCAGACCGGTAATAGGCTATGTTCCACTGAAATAGTATATAATCAGAGATATAGTCCAGCGGCCTGGGTATGGCGATGGACCGTCACCTTAGACAGACACATCGGGAAGCTAAAATTTTTGGACCGTAGGCGGGGGTTCGACTCTCGGTTTCTTTCTTGAATCTTTCTTTCCTGTAGGAATGGCTCATCTGCGTCATACGCCTGAATCATTTGCAGTTATCTTGCCTCATAATTTGTACTGTCATACGTCGCGGTTACCGCCTATGTGTTCCCGTATCTTAGTCTAGTCATTCAAACTATGATGCTGGAATGACAGAGTACACTTGGAAAGTTGATGGTAACCACCAAATTGTCTTCTGCCATATTCCTCGCAATATTTCCCAGGCTATAATCAAATACACGCAGATTAACATAGCCCCCGGGGTTGCGCCTACCTAGTAGTGAACAATGCTAGCTGTCAGAGTATGTGGTATACCATTAAAGCTAGTACGCCAGGCCCGGTTTAGCCAACATCCATGAGTGTAGCCCATGGGTGTCATGTGTCTGAACCTTCATGGGCTACACAGAACAGTTGATGCTCCCTCAAGTCTAGACCTTGTTCAGGACACTTCCTTTCTTTATGTAGCTATTTGCTATACATCACCTGGCTCTATGACATCAGGGTTGAGCATCCGATAATTGCGCGTGTGGGGTATGTGGGATTATCGTTCAGATTATTGGCTCTACTACAACATCAATGTTGTCTGCCGATGTAGGGAAGGTGACTAGCTTATCATTGCAATTGGATAATTTGGTTTCAACCCTTCTGGAAGAGCCTACCCGGCCAGTAGCGTGCCCAGCGGTCAGAAAGCGCTCATCTGTAATTTTGGAGACCCCAATTCCATCCAGCCTTCCATCCGGGTAAACTCTCAACAAGAACTACAATGTCCACAATAGCACCGACTGTTTACATGACTCCTTGGCCACCTACATGATATAGCGACCAGTAAAGGTGCCTTTGATTATAGCCAGACACTCTTACTCCGAGGACAACCCTCACCACTGTTGCAGCCGTTGTCGCCATTATACCGCCAGAACAATATCGGCATATACCTCTCCATTGTTCCCCATTGTGTGACATGGTCCCTAAACGTCTGAGTAATATCTTCCCGTCTAGTTATGAATTAGCAATCTGGAAGCGGATAGGATACATGCCTCCTTTCCGAGCGTAAACCTCTGTGTCAATTACCCATGTGTGTTTGGGCCTACTCTCAGTTTGCTGCTTTAGAGCCTCCAGCTCGCCCGCAGCACCGGAGACAAACTTCTGTGTGCATTTTGGGAGTACAATATTTGTAAGGTCGGATTGGACTTATGGTTTCTGACTGGTAGATGCAATATCTCGAGCCAGGTGTGTCTCAAAGGACATACAGGAATACCGCACTTTCTTACGCCATCTACCAAGTCGAAATCTTAGTATGTAGCTTTCAGGAGGCTAGTTTGTTGCTCGGGTAATTCTAGCTTTGGGATTGATTATTCAATTCTTGTTCTGTTCGGGCGGCTTCTCCTTGCACCGAGTCAGCGCTTATACTACCCTCGCGGGAGTTTGGGTCGCACTCGTCCGTACCGAGTTCCCTACCTTGTTTGCCACTGCTTTTGTAGGTTAAGAACTCTTACAATTTTATAAGAAATAGACCAATTGGCCTAGTGGTTATGGCATCTGTCTTACATAAGCAACATAATTGTTACATAAATGTGAACACAGAAGGTCGCAGGTTCGATCCCTGCATTGGTCATCATTTTTTACCCTTCCAAGAACTTTTTTGTCCCCCTCGTCCTTCTTACAAGGACTATCAGAGAACGGCAAGGCAGCGTACTCTCATGACCTTGTAACAACGGCAGCTCGCTCTTTATACATTCTGTATGGTATCATCAAGCATTTGAGAGCGTGAATTAGAATACGTTGCGCTCACTCATCATTCGATACCTTCCATCCTATCATACTCGCTGCGGTCCAAGGATCCATTGAGTGTGACAGCCTGAAGAATATGCTGACTAAACAGGCCAAAAAGAAGTCTGTGTCTTTCACAAAGAATAACAATTCTGGAGAAAGAAAGGAAAACTAGTATCTTCTCCTCTGGGATCGAGCCACTTTATATATCTTTGGGACTCAATACCCGTTCGGCAGGTTCTTCCTATTTCACCTATCTCCCTCGCTAACTTTCTTTCTAGTAATCCGGCACTTCCCATGGGCCCCTCGACCTGTCCCGTCTTACCTCCTAGTAAGTTCTGTTTCTTGATTTATCTCTCGGGAATTTGCCATACGCAATGCTTGGAGGTTGGTAGGTCACGTGATATGGAAATGGGATGACCCGGGTCTCACATTAAGTAGATTGTGGCCAGATGTGCTTCATAATTCAGGGGAAAATATATTCTAAGCCAAGGGCCGATTCGAGTAACTGCTATCTACTTTGCTGGCCGTGATGACATAGGCAAAGCTCACATAGCGAGATTTATTGATGGAGAATATCAATATAAGTTAGCTGAATGAACTACACAAATCAGTGTTATTTATATATAAAGTTTGAGTGTTTCAGCACTTCTCGAAGGCCTGGACTGCGACCGTCGAGGCCAAGGGACTGATAAAATCTCATCCGTGCATACTATTTGACCCAAAAGAACTGACACTGAGTCTTTTCAAACCTTATATTGACAGTTGCTATTCCTGAACATTAGCCTGCCTTGAGCAGCAAATAAAATAACTAACTTAGTTCCCTACTACCGCGCCAGCTACCCTTCTATTACCCTATAAAGTAGTCACTCATTACCCATCCCATGAGTACACACAAAAGCGCACGGTTCTTCCCAGAAGATCGTCGGATACAGCTCGGGCATATCTATATAAAGTATCTTTTAAAGATTTGAGCATTTCTTTTTCGTCTGCAAGTCCCAGCGAGCAGTCAGGTGATGGCGGCGTAATCACGTGGCGATATAGCCGCCAACACCATAGCATGTTGGCTCACGGCGGACTCGCCCATGGCTCTAAATGTTATTTCCGTTCCCTTAGTAAAGCACAACTGCTAGTGGCCCTTCCTTTAATCCTGTAACTATGACAAACCTTTGGAACATTTGCCCAGGATACGTTTCCCGTATCTTGACTCGATCGCGCTTCTCAATCCTTACTTCCACCAGAATAACCCTCTTAGTCCCCTATCCCCACACCCGATCACGCTCTAGCACAGCTATGTCATCACTAAAATGGAAATGCTCTCCGCGGACATTTCCGACTTCGGAATTTCAGCTTCTTGATCCGGGAATCAAGATTGAGAAAGAAAGACTGCCAACATATTTTCCTGAAAAATATTATCCTGTCCGGCAGGGAGAAATATTCAACAACAGATACCAAGCCATCGCTAAAATAGGATTCGGGGTGACTTCTACTGTTTGGTTCGCTCATAACTTGGCGTATATTATCCCATTTATCTTTACAGATTATCAGTGCTGAGCAACCAGTAAATCTATAAATATTATCCTAAAGATATATATCTCCGGCCAAGGAAGAGACTATGAACTTAATATCTATAAACACATCAACTCTATCAACACAGACCATCCTGGCAAGAAGTATATCTACAAGCTACTAGACTATTTTTACATAAGCAATACTCAAGGCTGCTATTTTTGTCTGGTCTACCAAGCTCTTGGAATAAATACATCCAATCTCCTGCAGCTCAAACATGGCTACTAAATGACTCTTGAAGGAATAAAACCAGCCATTCACCAACTTCTCAGTGTTCTAGATTTTCTACACTCCGTGGCACACATTATTTATACAGGTAAGAAATGCCTATTCCATCTAGACTATCCTGTAAATCTAATCCCAAATAAAGATTTATAACTTAAGAATCTCCTCCTCCCTGCGCCTTTGCCCGAGGTACTATCTGAATTCAAAGAGCAAATATATTTCAAGCCAGCTCTGAGGAAGATTCTACAAGATTAAATGATTTATACAAGCTCACCTTTTCCTACCAAAGATGGTCTTCCTCTTCTCAGTAACCTAGGTAAGACCCGCTTTACTGAAGAGGAACAGTATAATAATATCATGCCAGACTACTATCGTGCTCCTGAAGTGATTCTCAAATCCAATTGGGATTATAAGGTGGATATTTGAAGTATTGGAATAGTAGTAAGTAACTACCCTATTCTTTATTTGGCTTTCACATGATACTTACCCATTTTAGAAGGCCTGGAATATTATCAGCCCCAAGACAATCATTGATGGCAAGATTGTAGATGACACTTGGGACAACAGAGCTCATATTGCAGAACTTATAGTCTTGCTTGGGCCTTTATCACCCGAACTTGTGAAAAGAGCAAACATGAGCTGGGTTTTCTGGGATGAATCAGGGAACTGGAAAAATCTAGTACCTATACCCGACCGGTCATTCGAGAAGCTAGCCGCCGATATCCGAGGTGAAGATGTCGAGGGGTTTCTGAGATGGTTGCGATTGGCCTTGCAGTGGAATCCAGAAGATCGCCCGACCGCTGTAGAACTTCTAATGGACCCCTGGTTGATGAAAGGACTTAATATGCGAAAGAAGTCTTGAGAGATGTGCGTCTCAGATTCTTGAGTCATTGCATGTATAGACATAGCCTGAGTTGGTATACATCGCTTTTCTTCTGAGTGGTATGTTCCAGGACTGTGAGTATGGTCGAGGTGCCTTATGCCGTACACAGGATCTTAGCTCAATGTAGGTATTTCTGCTGAAGGCCAACACTGAACGTTTACCAGCAACATGTTTCAGCAGACTTTCCTTGGTGATTGAGGATGCTGTAAGTGAAGCCAGCCTAGATCAGCATTGCTGGTATATCCCGAATGACCAGCTGGACACAATTTTTTTCTTCCCCCCAAATCTGTGTTTCCGCAGGTCAAAGAGCAATGCGCTATGACCGCTGATCATGTTTCTGATTCGAATTTTCCACTTTTCCCTTTTCAGCATTTCTCACAAATCATCATACATGCTCGGCAGTAAGTACATACGTTCGGATCTACGAGAGCGTCGATAAATAGTAATTAAAAAGAGGGAAAATAAAAGAAAAATAAGAATTCAAGACGTTCTGGCGGAGTGGAATCGTTGGAGACAATGCCAAGAACCTTGGAAGTTGGTCGGGAATGAGCGGAGACGAGGTTCGCTTGGCAAGCTGAAGTACCACTGGGTCAGACCAAGAATAAGCTTGAGGGGAAAACAAGCCCCACATAGCATGAGCATTGACGGATTAACGCCTAATTTAGCTCCATTCAGGAGCATATTCCTCTAACGCTGCTCATTAGCCCTAACGGGAAAGGCGTGCTGCTATCTTCAACCGTGGATCTACAATGCATCCACCATTAATGACCATAATTAAAATCTGACCATCGGAGGTTCCATGATAGGTGTCTACAGCCGCATCTGCAACGCCTTGCGGGATGGAACGCTGTACCTTACCATCCACTGTGGTGATGAATTCTATGTCTTTGATAAAGACTTCAGTACCAAGGACACCCGTTAGTGTTCCCCCTTCAGTGCCACATTTCCCTTCCCCTGCCTGACGTACAAGTCCAAACCAGGCGTGTATCGAGATACCAGATCGACAGAGTCCCAGCCCTATATGATATTGCCGGAGCCCGGAAGACTATGCCACGAGAATGGGGGTGGCAACGGATGGCAGATCTGGAACAAGCTCACTGTAGAAGACGAAATTTGCATCTGCCCGAGGGTTTTCGACAATGCAAAGACGTCGCAGACTCTGAGCAGTTTAGACAATACTGTTGACACCCTGAAAGGGCGACATGTCGATTACATCAAGAAATTCACCGCAGCAGGCAGTTTACTACACGAGCTATCCCATTGCCGTGGCATCCTTGGGGACGACCAGACCAGTAAGCTGTCCCGGTTCTCACGAGAAAAAGGTTTTTTTTTTTCCCGGATAACTAACCGGGAGGATAAAATCTCAGAGGACCTAAGGCTTCGACCTTTCCCACTAGGTCCGTTCATCGATGGGTATCAACGAAACGGCGTCTGGGCCGTGTCAAAAATTGATCCAGCTGGGGCTCATCGCAACGTAGGTAATACAGTCTCCGCCCAACTACCGTTATCTATGTAAGGATTCCCGCACTTTTGCTGACAGCTGGGCCAGACAGTATCACGTAATTCGCCCTAGCCATGTATTACTCCGCCTGTAACTGGTCGCGGGGAATTTGCGGGGAAAAACCCTTTTGGGACTTTTGGAGTCAAGATAAACAAGAGTATATGGATATAGATTATTCTACGTGAAGTAGTCGGGTTAATCGTGTCGTTAACTAGTTAGTTAGCTGGTCAGGGCCACATAGCCCGGCTGGGTAAATAGATTTTGTGCTAGTTAGTTCATTAGGGAGCGGGAGCTATCTACGTACTAGTTAGTTAGTGGATTAGTGGGCAGCAACTAGTCCATCGGTCGGGCGCTTCTTTAAATGACTGTTGGCCCTTCCTCACCATCCGCCACCCCAATTTCTTGCAAAACAACTTGTTACTACGATGGCGTCCCTTAGCAACCTCCCTTTAGAACTTTTACGCTGGGTGGCTGAATACCTAACCACTCAACGCGATATCAGTCATCTGACGCAGACGAATAAGCGCCTGTATCACGCGATACACTCTATTCTCTGCGAATACAATGTTCAACATGACGAGAGCTCCGCCTTACCTTGGGCTGCCCAAAAGGGAGAGACTCGCTTGGTGACCAAGCTCCTCACTGCCGGGGCCGACATTTCTGCCTATTCTCCCTCTCCCCGGTACGTGGAAAGGAAGGTTCGGAACAGTAGGGACATCGATCCGTGGGCCAAGAATAATGCTTTGTTATACGCAGCCCAGGGGGGCCACACCGCAATCCTCAAAACACTTCTTGGGGAGACCCGGTCGGGCCAAACGGCATCGCCGGCACAGTTGCGGTCGGTCCTGCATTGGGCGCTGCGCCAGCACGATGAACAGCTAGTCGAGCTAATGTTTGCTCACAAGGCCCCGTTGGATCCTGCAACAGAATCAAGCGGCGCCCCATCTGCCCTCGGAGTCGCCGTGGCCGCCAGCTACAACGCCATCCTCCCCCGACTTCTGGCTCTTGGCGCACGTCCGGGGCCTCGTGAGTGCCCGTGCCCAACCGAGCGGGCTATTGTCACCAAGCAGCCGGAAGTTATACGGCTGCTGCTAGATCATGGCCTTGGCCTATACGGTGATAATGCGGTGTGTCACCTTGCCCATGAAGACGATCGCGATACGCTTCGGCTCTTGCTCGCATACGGCATGGATCTGGTGAATTACGGTTCTGCAGCCCTATTCACAGCTATTCGAGACGGCCACTACGAAATGACTGAATTGCTGATCGATAATGGGGCCATCAAGGATGTATGTTGTGAGCTGTATCCGCCGTCTGGTCTCTTTCTCGGTACTGCGTATAGCGCCGTTGCTATGGCTATATTGTATGAGCGGCTTGACATCCTGAGGCTCCTCCTCGACAAAGGCTTCCTTCCCGGCCCACGAGACTTGGAACTTGCCACTGAAAGGAATTTTACCGAGGCTGTGTCGCTTTTGACACCTTTCGCAGAACGCGACCTACATGACGGAAACGTTATCAACATGTGGCACGCCTTTGGATGGGACCCTAATAATCCCAGGCCCCGGGATGGATCCATGTGGGATATTAAATCTCGGAGACAGGGAATTATTGATACTTCTGGAACTAGAGAGCCAGAGCCAGAGAGCTTGTGGGCTACGGCTGTATCTAATGATGATTACAACGACTCTGACGGTGACTACGATTCGGAACTCGAACGAGAGTATTGGAGAAACAGCGAGTATAGTAGATTCTACGTGTCCTAATAACCGCAAGATAACTCAGCAGCAAGGGCAAGGAGGGTTCAATTCTATGTATACAGAACTTAGCTAGATTCTCATAATGGTTGATGAGAAGTAGAGAAATTTTGTAGAAAGGCCACATAATGGGAAAAGATTAAGTGATTACCTGATTAATTTTTAAGGAATAAAGGTAGATAATTTCTTGGTGCTAAGCCCCCTATTCAAGTGCTTACTTCGGAAACTCATAGTATCGTATGATTATTGAGCCCTATCCGTAGATGAAGGACACGGTGGCCACGGGGTAGATTCGGCTCTGCGGGAGCTGCCGAAAAGCCGAGCAAGGTAGCGAGGTAGTAGCACTAAGCGAACTAATGCAGGTAATGCAGGTGGGCAATATGTAGCAATTAAACACTTTTCCAGGTTATCTTGATAATTGTTAGCCACGGAGAGCCGGCATCGGAGTAAGACTGAGATATATATGTAACACCGCTAGCCATGGCCCCTAGGTCTATAATTCGGTTCCCCTTCCTACTCTTACTAACGAAAGACAAGTAATCGAGTAGCTTCAATTGTTTGGACAGAATGATTTCCACTCCTTTTTTCACCCTCGCCATATTCGCATCCGTCCATGGTTTTGCCATCAACAAGAGATTTGACAATGGTGACTTCCCAACTGGTAATACTGACCCCAATGTGGCCAGTGCATGTACATACTGGGCGAATTCTATTGGCTCAACAGATACTTGTGCGGACCTTGAGAGCTACTACGGAATCACGGCTACACAGCTGACTCTCTGGGTAAGACGAGGTCCTTCCTATCATGAAGACGGACAAGGCTAATGGATTACAGAACCCTTCTCTCTCAATCACTAACTGTGCCCTCAAAGAAGGCTGGAGCTACTGTGTTAGTGCACCAGCTATATCAACCACACCCTCGTTCACCAGCACTATGTCTACAACATCTTCCACGCTCCTGCCTACTACCACGGCGACATCTGCGTCAGACATAACCACTAGTGCGAGTAGCCCTTCCCCGACTCAAAGCGGCCTGAGCTCGAGCTGTGATGCATTCTATTACGTCAAATCGGGCGATTCTTGCTGGGCAATTGTCAACTCGTACGGCAATTTTACGCTCAACCAGTTTTACTCCTGGAACCCGTAAGAGCGTACCACTTGATTGAGACTTTTTCAACAGCTAAAACGATGCACAGGGCCGTCAAGTCCGACTGCTCCGGCCTACAGCCAGACTATTACGTCTGTATCGGTGTCACTGGGTCCACCACTGTGGCGTCGCAGACTACACTTCCTGCTACCAATACTGCTTCAGCGGTTACTACTACAGGGTCTTACTTACCCGAGCAGACGGGAATCGCATCAAACTGTATAATCCCCTTCCATCATCATCGCCGCCCGACTTCAACTAATTCACGGCAGGCAATAAACACTATTATGTTAAACACGGCGATACTTGCTCTGACATTGCTATCAATTACGACATCAGCCTAAGCGATTTCTACTCCTGGAATCCAGCTGTAGGAACAACGTGTAGTAACCTGGAAGCTGATTACTGGGTATGCGTCGGTATATCTGGTGAGTATACTCTCCGCCTCGGTAGCCTGCTCTCTGCAAGGCAAACTAATTAACTCCAGGTGGTACCTCCGCAACCACCACAACACCTACCTCCACATCCACATCAACAGCTAGCAGTACCACACCTACCAGCAGCGCTCCATCTCCTACCCAGTCGGGCCTAGTAGATGACTGTTCAGCCTACTACGAAGCCAGATCCGGCGACAGCTGCTGGTCTATCGTCAATGACAAATACACCTACCTGACCACCTCCCTCTTCGAAGAGTGGAATCCAGCTGTCAGGTCAGACTGTAGTAACCTGCAACCAGGTTACTATTACTGTGTTGCCACACAGAAGCAGGCGACAATACCAGACACGATCAATACATGCAATAAGTGGCATTTGGTAGCTGATGAGGACAATTGTTGGTCGATAAAGCAGGACGCAGGTATTACTGCGGGTCAGTTTAATACGTGGAATCCGTACGTGGGTTCATCGTGTGCGAACCTGTGGTTGGGGTATTGGGTTTGTGTGGGTGTTTGATTGTTCTTCAGGGTTGCGGGTTTGGTTTCGAATCAAGGTTCAGGGACGATAAACTCATAATCATAATTGCCACATCTGGGTCACACAGGGTTAGGGCACTCACGGCCCGGACCGCTAGGTCGACTGTGTAACCAAGTCGATCAAATGAAATAATCAGGTTAGGCTGAACGAGTAATTTCTAGGAAATGAAGACAGTTTCAACAGTCACTATACTATGACTTCAATGCTGAGGCAGTTATAGTGTAGTAGACATTCACTCTGCTAGGACTACGGTTCACGCCATCAGAGCACGATATATATTCCGTAGAACTCCTGGTAGTACGTACTATGTACTACTAGTAATGAAACAGCAACCGAGCACGAATCCGGAATGACGATTGTAATACAATTCAGTATAATACTGTCTACACTTAGAAGCAGAGAGATTTCTCGGAGATTATATATGTAAAAAGCCTCTCAAAATCGTGTATATACTCATAGTGTCGGTGGCGCAGATTCCTAAGCGGTTTGGTGTCGCCAAACTCCCGTTGCGCTATATAAAAATTCCACCCTGGCTGACTTCACCTCCAGATCCTTTGGTCGTCAATTTGTTTGCCAAATGATGATACGAAGGAAACTTAATCGAGGAAGCTTTTGCAACATCATCATGGAGTGCACTCTCATGTCGCTACCAGCCCCACTCCGCGGACTACTACTATCACTAGGAGTATCCAACGGGACCGAAACATTATGCTACCAGTACCACCTTATTCTTATCCACTATGGCCGGACGAAGACCATTCATGGTACTACTTCGAGAGTGATACTTACTAGCGTTACAGTCTAGGTTCTTAAAAAATTGGCCATATGTAACTGAAACCATTGACGTGACCAAGACAACGGGAAAACATCCTGAGAAACCGAAGTTCAACGGGGACAAAAATACCGATTAGTCAGCCAAATGCGATGCGCGCCTAAGACCGGCGAAACCATAGCGCCTCTTACACACTGACTCGTCGTGGATGCCAGTACTCAAGCTTAACTCAGGTGGTAGTGGTAGCATTTCTGTGTAACGATCTCCGTCTTGATGTGGGTCTTTGCTATGTCCTCCGCCTCGACCTGCTTTGATACTACCTGACAATATTGGAATAGCCTGTACCCTAACGTTCCCCCTACCGAAATCATCAATTCAAGCCAGAAAACGAGCTCAGAGACACCAGGCGGGTGAAGCCGTATTGTCGAGGCCATATAAATCCGAACACTGTAAGGTAGAGAGGTAAAGGTTATGTCGTGACAGGGCTCCCATATAATTCCGATATTTTGCTGATCCACTTAAGTCTCGGAAACCGCAAAACCCAATTATTTGCTAACATGTGGGAATACTACGACAAGAAGACGGTCTTCCTCACCGGAGGCACTGGCTTTTTGGGAACGGCGGTGCTGCTGCGTCTGTTGTCGGATGCGAAATGCAAGCGCATATACCTCCTCCTTCGCGGAGGCCAAAGGTAATCGGCAACGTGTGGATTGAGAGATATGTTTGTGACGTTCAACTACTGACTATTATTTCATTAGTCGAGGCAGGCAGAAGTGGGGTGAATCCCTGCCGACCGCAACTGTAGGCTGGCTGCTTCAACATCATCGCCTAACAGTGCTGAATGGAGACATATCCGAGCCTGATTTTGCCTTGACCCATGATCAATTAAACCTGCTACGCGATGAAGTGAACATTATGATACATGCAGCGTCGTCAATCAATCTGACACAGACTCTTCCGAAAGCCTGTAAACAAATCGTCCAGCCATCGGAGGCAGTTGCCAGGTTTGGCCTGCAATGCTACAACTTGAGTCGATTTGTTTATGTCTCGACAGCGTACGCGAATTCTCACCTGCACATGTTGTCATCCGAGGAGGACGTGACCGTCGAAGAGCGAATATATCCTCTCTCCAATGAGGCCTCTCGCCCGGTCTCGGAAGAATATAAGGAATTGCAAGCCTTGGGAACTACTTCTGAATACGCCGTCAATGATTTCCCCTGGGCATATGGCTATGCCAAACACCTGTCAGAGAGACTGATAATGGCCATGTTCACAGAAGCAGAGAGATACGACCAATTACTCATTGTGCGTCCATCAATCATTGGGCCCGCAGAGTACTTCCCATTCACTGGCTACAATGTCCTTACATCGTCACCAATTACCGTCGTCGCGGCTGCGCTGGCAAATGTTCCGGCCGTTGAGTTACAATTTGCCAGTACTATGCACGATCCCGCAAATCACGCGACCATAGACGAAGTACCGGTTGACGTTGTTGTCGACCGTCTGCTCGTTCACTTAGCGCACGGAACCACGGGTTGTGTTCACGCGGTGAGTGGCAAAGTCGGGAGGATCTCGATGAAGGAACTATACGATGCCATCGTTGCCTTGAGGAAGCTTCCTTGGGCCCCTCGTGTCGCCTGGCTGTATGAAAGCTGGCATTACGAGGGGCAGCATTGGATTAGTAAACTGTTCAAGGTTTTCGGTACATCATTCTCCTTTTCTGAGCATAGGACGGTCGCACTACGAGATTCTAGCCCCAAGGAAGCCCTGCAGGGCTTTGTCTTATTCAAGACAGCAGACGCAGGACCATATGAATTATATTCTCGGCACCGGGATGTTCAGGAATGTGCATTTGTGATTTCAAGGCGGATGAATGTGCTTCTTCGTGTATTTTCCTGGATTGTCTGGTCTTGTTGACAAAATGATGTTCTTTATTTGGCGCACAAAGCTTTCCTGTTGACAAGTCTCTTGTAGGAATATACGCGTCATACTATTGAGAACAAAATTCCAATGTGACTAAAGACATACTGAGAGCCTTTTGTTGCAATGCGACCACGACAAAGTGCAAACCAATTCCAGTATTGTCGCTGCAGATATTCTCGACCAGAAGAGGGTCGAAATGCACCAGTACGCATTATATGGTGGATGGGAAGTTTCTTATGGCACTTGAGATTCAATACGTAGGCATCTGCTAATATGCCAAAACAAAACAAGCCGATGAATTTCATCCGACCCAGCCTGAATTTGATATAAAGCTGGAAGTGAAAGGTAGGATGAGTTTCCAAGAAAGCAAAAATAGGTGTTAGTTGAACAGACATCTCAGATCGCCATTTTTGAACCATTCTCTATCCTTTCCGCAAGCTTTCAAAAAGACATTTGCCGCAAATGCGGCGATCGTCATCTTCAACTCGTTTCCACCAGGGCCGTCGTCCACAATCACAAACTCCCAATTCAGAAGAAGTATGCCAGTATAGGCTGCGAGTTGAAAGATTTCTTCTCCATTTAGTCGCCTATAACCCTTCATAATACCATTCATAAGCTGCACGCTGAAATCATTCCCATTAAAATGTGATAGGACATATACATCCGCTATGAAGCGAGCAATGTCCTGCAAATAGCTACCGAACTGGCATGTCTCCCAGTCAACAAGACAGAGAGTAATATCATTCGAATTTTCTGCAGTGTACTGTATGAGCGTGCTGTACATATGTCAGAAGCGGGACTATTAGATAGGAGAGGGAAATTCATACTTTCTTGGCGAGTATTCCCCGTGGATGAAGCCTGAGTTATTCCCGCTCTTTTGGTCCAATTCCTTTGACAGGAAAGCCTTGGCATGTGTCACGAGTCGCATGAGGCTGTCAGCTGACAGTGCCTGTGATGCCTGTACTTTATCAAAGAAGTTCTTCAGGTACCATGACATCAACCTTTCTCATATGGCATTGCTGTTCATCTTGACAGTCATCGCCAATTCTTCGGTTGTTGCAAATTGTGATTCAGTATGGAACCACGACGGCCACTCGACAAGGGAATTGCCAATCGCGGTTGCAATGGCCGCATTGTATCCTTCAGGCCGGTCGTTGAAGAAATTTTGCAAAGTCATGGATCCGCTGAAGTCCTCGAAAACAAGAATACATGGATCGTTTACGAAGTCATAGAGGCGAGGTGTTCGCACCATTATTCCGTTGGAACTGGTAATACCAGAATCAAGGCTATTGAGGGCTTTGACAAGTGCTGCTGCTTCAGCGAACTATGGGAAGAAAGGGTCAACACGGCAAGATCGAAGATGGAGACATGGGTGATATCTCACGCATCGAATCACGGGTGTCTCAAAATCACGAATTTAGCCGCATGCCCAAGTCCATGCTTCAAAACAACCGTTTCCTTTTGGTCATGAAGGGGACAGCTAAGAGCCGCTCGATATATGTAATTTATCGCACCCCCTTACAAAGGCACACAATCCAAGCAGGCATGACGGGTATTGGCAAGGCTGCGGAGGATCTGGAAAGCGATATGTTGGTGATCCACTACCACCTTGCTCTCGACTGACTGACTGTCTTTTGGAGAAGTGGGCTTCTGTGTTGACGAACATCTTTCGATTGGGGACACAAGGCACAAATCTAGGTGTACTGATGGCACTTGCGATAGATTGATCCACTAAATGCTAGCCCGATATTAATACTTCTTAGTTTCGAGTCAGCTAACAGAGAAGTTCATATTGTCCGCGGAGGAACTATGGTCACATCTCCGAGAGCTATGGTTACCATCAACGGTAATACGGTGGGTAATTGTAACGTAGTATCGATCTGCTGGCTATTAACCTTATATCTAGGTTACATTGCAGTCTAGACTGTCTTTTTGATAATTAATCTATCTTGCTTATTGCTACATTGCTAGCTCATCTAAATTCCCATATGTGTAATCTATGACTGAGGAGGAGTTTGAATAGCATTCTACGATTTACTGACAGCTTGTGTTTCCACACTTACCCTTTTTCACTACACGATAACCTATACTGGACGATCGATCCCAATCACTAGAGTGCAATATGCAAATACACTTTTGGATAGCGTGCCTTCAATTAACAACACTCTACCTACTATTAGTAGTTTTATTTCGGAAACTGCGGAGGAGGTGGATACCCTAATTCCCGCAAGCCCTTCTTGCCCCATCGAACGACAGGTATTGACTATCAAAGGATATCGATGGCGGAAACAACAGGGCTGTTTAGCGCCCCCTACCGATAAGAACAAGGACCCCATTCTTGGGCTTGACAGATTTCAAAAGCTATATGGTGTCTCGCAAGCCCATTTGTTCCTATCTGAATCTTATAGGCGATTTTAAAACCACGAAGCCACCTTCCGCGCTTTTTGTTTTTACCAGTAAAAGGCCCTACACAGTTGATCCTCAAAATATTCAAACTATACTTTCAACAAATGCGCGCGATTACTGCATCGGACAATCAAGGATCAGGGCTCTCCGTCCACTCCTTGGAGGAGGGGCTCTAGCCGCTACAGAAAAGCCGTCGAAGCGGTCACGGATACTACTAAAGCATGGATTGACACGGATTCAAGCTGTAAACTATCAGCTCTATGAAAGACATTTTACGCGGTTACTCGAACAAATTCGAATAGCTGATGAAACGGTCGATTTGCAGGAGCTTTTCTTTTCAATGGTGAGGTTCCTTTCTACGGCCCGGGAGTGCAGAGTAAATAGCTGACATTGCAGTTTTTCTCATTTCTAGACGATGGACATCATTTGCGACATCATATTTGGCCAGCTAGCAGAGTCTTCGCAAACAAGTGGTTGTGATTCATCTGCTGAGTTCCGTAGAGACTATGATCAAGCTCAGGCCGGCGCACTCCACATGATCAAATGGGGGCGTCTCACGTATTTGAGCTCCTCGCAGAAATTTCGGGTATTGTCTGCTACGACCAAAAGCCGTGCCTTTGTGAAGAGGCTCGCGCAGAACGCTCTGAGCACACACGAAGCCGAAGGGATGGACAAGCCATTACCAGACTCTCTCTTAAAACAGCTAATCAGTGATACTTTTGATGAAAGCGAACTAGTCGATCAACTGTTTAGTGTGCTCGTGAGAGGAAGAGATACCACGGCGTCCCTTCTCAGTATTCAGTTTCATATACTAGCTCGTCGCCCAGACATTTGGGCGAAGCTAAGAGACGATGTAGCAGCCCTTGACGGAAAGCCGCCGTCCATACAAGAGATAAAAAGACTGAAATATGTCTCATCAGTTGTCAAGGAATGTACGTCAATACTAATCTAAACACGCCATTGATGTGACGTATTTCAGCTAAACATGCCCGAACAGCTCTCAGGCTCTATCCCGCAGTTCCAAGAAGCGCCAGAGTCGCCGTCAAGGATACCCTTCTACCCACTGGTGGTGGAAGGGACGGAAACAGTCCTATCTTGGTAGCCAAAGGCCAGACAGTCGTTCTTGACCTATTCAGTCTACACCGAAACAAAGACACCTTTGGAGATGATGCTGAGGAGTTCAGACCAGTGAGATGGGAAGGCATTAGACCCGGTTGGGGATATATTCCTTTTGGTGGCGGTCCTCGCTTGTGTATAGGCCAACGGATGGGCTTTATGCAGGCAACGTATACGACAGTGCGAATGGTATAACATTTCGATCGCGTGTGCGAGCGCGATCCTCATGAGTGGCAGAAGTTATTGACGTTTACATGCGCAAGCAAGCATGGAACCAAGGTTGCACTGCATCCTGATCCTGCCATGTTGCATTGAGGACTGGTATCTTGTCGAACTAGATATGACGGGAAGATTGTTTAGCATTTTGTAACTATCCATTTCCATAAGAAACGTGGGCTAGAAACATGGTTACGCAAGTGACCAGTGCTTCCGACAAAAAGCAGTTTAGTCATGTTGATAAACTATTCGCAGTACTACCATGGTTGCATAACGAAACCTCCGCGGAAAAAGTCACTTATCAGGGTCTTAATATGGATCGGCATGTAACTGTCACCCTGCCGCTAGATGAGCAACATCTCGCAATTGTGGAACGACATTGGAATATATGATATCGCATGTACCTCTACGGCGATGAAGTGTTACACCATCTGAAAGATGTCTCCGATCTCCAAGTCCGAGGATAGGAACTCAGCTATCGTGCACGCCAACTTTGAGGAAGAAGGGCAAATTAACTCGACGACGAATCTTGCATTAGACTGGAAAGCAGGGCGCGCCGAGTATGCCACCATATTAGTCTTATCTACCATCAGCGTACTTACAGCCTTTAACTCCACTGCGTTTGCTCCGACAATCTCAGTAAGCACATCCTACATTACAGCATCTGGTTACGCCGCGGCTCATAATATTTCTGCAGGTGATTGCCCAAGATCTCCATGCAGGTGCCACGGCCAGCTTCTGGGGACAGACAGCGTACCTTCTGCCTTCGGCCTCTCTACAGCCAGTCATGTGCTCATTATCAGAGGTATACGGGCGTAAAAGCGTATTGCTAATTTCCATACTGTTCTTCGCAGCCGGTGCGGTTGGTCCTGCAGTGGCAGAAAGTATAGGACCCTTCATTGCCGGTCGTACAGTCCAAGGGATTGGAGGTGCAGGCCTCTTATCCCTTCCAAAAGTCATAACGACAGATATATTCCCGCTCAGACAGCGACCAAAATACACGAGTCTACTCCAGATTGCCTCAGCGCTCGGCATGATGCTAGGTCCAGTAAGCGGGGGTGCGCTAGCTCAGAATATCCACGAAGGCTGGCGATGGATCTTCTACATTACGTTCCCCGTCTGCACTGGGGCTTTCCTTACTATTTGGTTAGCTTTGCGTTTGCATATCCTGGATAAAAAGCACAGGGTTAGTTGGGTCAGCAGTATACTCCTTGGGGGTAGTTTGATGTGTCTGTTGGTACCAGTTTCGTGGGGCGGGATCCTGTACCGTTGGGGCAGTTTCCGCACACTGCTCCCGTTGTGCATAGGCGCTGCTGGCCTTGCATTCACATTGCTTTGGGGCCATTGGGACCAGAGTTCTACGGTTCTTCGAAATCACTCCTCCTTAGCCTCATATCTCGCATCTATCATACAAGGCATAATGGTTAGTGCATACATTCTTGTCGAGTCACGCTTTTATGATCAGTCAATTGATATAGTCCTGCATGCAGCTATCCGGCACGCTATATGCATGTTCGCTATATCTTGAGGGCATCAAAAGATATTCACCGCTTGTCACGGGTGCTATACTGCTCGCTATGCTGGGAACCATGATTCCTTCCGCTCTTGCGGCATCTCTGCTGATGACACGCTTAGGAAGGTACAAACCTTGGCTTTTCGTCGGATGGGTCTCAACATTGCTGGGCACTGGACTGCTATGTTCAGTCAGTCTGCAAAGCTCAACTGCGGGTTCTATTGGAAAGCTTATTGCAGTGGGCGCTGGTCATGGAGTTTTGTTAAACTCGCTCCTCTTCGCCGCTCAGGCAGTGGTACCAGGCAAAGATGTTGCATACGCGACTGCAATATACACAACCACGCGGGCTCTTGGTTTCACCCTTGGTGTTGTCATTGAAGGGACATTGCTGCAGAACTTCATTACAAACCGCCTTGCAGACTCTGACGTTGCGGTTGCGGCCAGCATCGCAGAAAATGTTACAAGTTATGTAGCAGCGCTGCAAATGAATTCACCGCTTCCCGTACAGCGGCGGATCGTTGAGGAAGCGCTCATTTATGGATTTCGTTGGGTCTTCATAGTCCTGACGATTATTGGAGGGGCGGGACTGGTGTGCACTGTAGCGATTGCTACGCGCAGCATGGATAGACCTCTTGAATCAAACCATCGGTTAGAGGCCTCTAGGGCACAGCCACAGTCTTGAATACATTTATAGGCCATTGGAGTGCCCATTCCCTGCCGCATCTATCAGTCTCGCTCAGATAATAAACAAGAAGAAATAAAGAGTAAAAAGTAATACCAACGAGTGTCTTCCACTGTTACAAGTCTCGATTGTGAATCATGGGTAGTCCTTGATACCAGGGAACCCGTTTCCCAGTAGAATTTAGCCTGAGACCCGCAGTCCCAGTCTGACAGATGCACTGTTACATTTTCTAAAATGCACATCCATTGCGATGGTGTAACCGCGAGGAAGCATGTACCTATCTTCATGATTCATGACCAGGACGCCGAGAAAGTATCAGGCCTCGTCCCCAAGGGTACGCTTACTAATTGCTACTATAACATCCCACCAAAGCCCCGTATGACCGGACCGAAATGAAAGAACCCCATGTTAGACTGATCGACAATATGGCATCTACAAACATCACTTTCTCAAGTTCCCGGTGGCATGCACACCTAGGCCACCTACTGTCCTCAACGCAACCAAAGTCTCCGACGAATGAAGCTCTCTACAACACGGTTCAAAATTACGAGATATCCCGCAAGCTACTCCATATCTCAGTCGGCGTTCTTATCTTTTACTGGCACATTCAAGGGGTTGTTATCGAAAAGATCCTCAACCGGAATCTTAACGCATTAATTATCCTCGCTGCCGGCGACACATTGCGTCACCGTTTCATCTCCATCAGCGCCATCTACCGCCGGGTGGTTGGCTTTCTGATGCGCTTGGAAGAAGCCAACTCTTACAATTCCCTAATATATTATCTGCTAGGGACCTACCTTGTCATGCGCATCTTCCCAGTTGATGTTGCCATGATGGGCATATTAATTCTATCTTTTGCGGACACAGCGGCTGCTACATTCGGGCGCCTATACGCCACCAAGACCGTTTACCTACGCGACGGCAAAAGTTTGGCTGGGACTCTTGCCGCCTGTATTTCTGCGGGCTTGATTGCTGCAGCATTCTGGAGCTATGTTGGGGCTGATCAATACCGCCTTGAACGGACGTCTATGTTCGATGGATCTCTTTCATTTTGCCATGATGCTAAAGGAATGCCACCACACCCGGACTGTTCGGCTATCACAGGTCCCTGGGCTGTCGTAATTATGAGTATTATAACCGGGCTTGTCGCGGCAGGGAGTGAATTTGTCAATCTTTTGGGATGCGATGATAACCTGACCATTCCGCTTCTAAGTTGCTTTGGCATATGGCTTTTCTTGAGTATCTTTGGGGGCACTGGTAGTGCTTAGGGGTTTTCTTCATTTATATGTTGAACAGGCGGATAGCAGGCAGTTGGCCATTAAATCAACAATGTATGTTCAAAGAAGAGATCACTTTTTTAGAAATTTGTCATATAATATGGAGTCGCTGAAGAGCTGAATGGATTTAAAGTCAAACTCATCTTCAATCGCCTGCTGTACTAGCATGAACATTAAACGCTGGCACAAAGCCCTGCGGGGGTAATTTTTCCGCTTCCATCTCCACAAGATGCTTTCCCCTTCGGGCTATCGGAGGCCCAATTGTGAAATATTAAACGCAATAATTGAAAACGCATATAGTCCCGTCTCCACGGAGCCTGGTGTTGTTGTTCGGTTTCGCTGCTCTGATCGGCTGGCCGTTTCTAAACTGTGGCGCAAGTCAATGCTTTCTTGAAGACTTTCATATCCATACACAGTACTTGTTGGTGGCGCAAGTAAATCATACTACTGGGACCTGGGTCGTACCCTGGAAGCTGAGCTTAATTCCATACCCGTTTTGAACTATTGAGCAAAAGGATATTCATCTCTTCCGTGAACCAATCAAAATAACTCCTCATTCATTTTTCCCTCTTCACGGTGTATCAATCTATAAGCACCTGACTTTATTGAGTGGTTATAATGTGTGGAACGTAGCGACCGCAATCACAATGGAAACTACTTGCACCTTAATATCGTCACAACACTCAGCACCGGTTGCCACTACTGATGATGGCGATTCTGGAATCTTGTTCAGGTTGTTGCATAGCAATCAGAATTCTGAAAAGCTATCAAAAACATACAACAGAAGGGATTCGCTGGTGGTCACCCACCCAACTACTAACCTCCCGGCGTGTGGCTTAAGTACGGCTGAGCGGACGGGAAGCCCTGTTTTCCACACCCTATGGTCGTATGTACTTGATGTAGCTAATCAGAGACCTATTGTGGATTCAAATAAGGTACCATATCCACAACAGTATGCCTCGGGATATTGCTCTCTCCAGTTCTTATCCAAAAATGACTTCAGCCTCGCCCTAAGTGGCGTCCTGTGAAAGACACGTTTTTCTATGCCTCGTTGACAGTATGAGTTGTACCAATTGAACAAAATACAAACTTAGTCAAACAGCATTTCTGCAGGTCACTTCCACTAACATATATTTGTTGAGAGCGATCTGCTAAGTTCCCAGTCCTAAGGTAAGGTGAAAGCATAACTACCCCCGACTAACTTGCCTACCAAATGTATTAGATGCACAATCCCACATCTGGGGCTCTTCGACCTTCTATCGAATTCTGAATCTGATTGTTACGACGTACGACATGGCCACATATCTTGTCTTCACCATCCAGCAGCCTACTGGTATTGCATGGCATCTGGGGCAAGAAAAATGAATATGTTTTTTGTATACTACTATACTGCCAAATATGACGTGGAAAACCCATCTGCATCTGAAGATGTCCATATTGTAATGAAACTTATCATGATGAATTCTTGAAGATTCTAAACTATTCTAGTTTGTCCCCAACATTCCAGTATGAGCTGAAGTAATGAGAGGTACTAAAAGACATATAATATTTGAACAGTTAGTATTGGAGGATTGTACAGTCACAGATATATTATGCCAAGTTATTAGAAATAGCTGTTTAGATTTTGGTCAAGGTATATGACGTGGACCTTGCTGCTCAATTTCTTTTCAGGAATATATAAATATAAGTACAGTGAACTTTCTGTATTATTTATAAATAGTCCTAGATTTTTAATCTAGAAATGAGTTTATTATAAGAACATAATTTTCTATAAGAGATAATTTCTTTTATTTTTTCTCCTTGGTTAAAGTCTTTTTGACTGCTATAGTAATACTAGTAAACAGAAAATATAGTTAAGATAAATTTCTACTGATTATATTTAACTGTACTCTTATCTGTTCCCTGGATATACAAGCTACTGATCCAATACTGCTTAGTATTGCGTACCCGCCCTGACTGTGCTCCCGCACCTATAGCCTGGTTAATAACTGTAGTGGAAGATCCTCAATATCTGTTACGTCCTTAGTGTTCACTGTATGAGCGCCCTATCAGTATCAACCGCAACGTCGACCACCAGCTTGTGCTTACAGTATTTTCTTCTGGTTCAGGCACAAGAATAACCATCAGCGCGGGTAGCCCTTCCCCAACTTGAAGCGCCCTGAGCTTGAGCCTTGAAGCAGAACGAGAGAGAAGACTACTTGATCAGGAATTGAATTTCATTCCATTATACTTAGACCAGCTCTTATCAGACAAAGTGTATGTTGTAGTATTTCATAGCGCACCTACTCCCTCAAAGTGCGCCAAGTCCCTAAGTAACGGAGCAACGACAGCATTAAACACACGACCCTGGAACTTCTCATCATCCAAACAAGGCGAATCTACCTCCAGCCAGCAAAGACAGTTATGTACGGCGTCTCTATAGTTTGAGCCACTTTCCTGCTGCACTCTGTTGAGGACGCGGAATGCCGTGATGAACCGGGTTGAGTCTTCGTTTCCTTGCTCATCCTGGGGTCGTCGGAGAGAGGTGATAGATTTTCCCAGGGAGAGTTCGGTCAGAGCTATGCCGAGTGGGAAGAGAACTTGATTGCGGACGAGTGGGGATTGTTGCGTATATTTGATATCCGTGGGTGCTGATGGAGAATTCTGGGAGTTTAGAGACCAGGGGAGGTAGAGATCGCTTGGTAAAACGTCATCGGTTGCATCGTCGTCGTCACCATCATCTGCAGGTAATTGGATGTCAGAACTGTCCCAGTATTTCTTCAACCAGTTGCCGTGGTATTGGAGCACTCCGCACGCAAGACCGGCGGCGATATACAGCCGATGGCGTCTACTACTATTTGGCAATGTTTGCTGCAGTGTTTGAAGCCGGATGGGCTCTGGGTAGCATTTGATGAAGTACATATTGTACCGAACATTCGAGCTCACTTGATCGGCAATGAAGCCCACGGCCTGTGTCGGCGGTTGTGTGTGAGCCCCACCGCGACACAGTACAGTACAGAAGTCTGCGATGGGAGGAACATTGCAAGACTTCTCCTTTGACTCAAAAAAATCCACTTCGACTGTTTTGAAGCGAACCTTAGGCTTTTGCGGCTTTTGTTGGTTTGACCTGTATGTCGGTAGGGCATGGTTGGTGACTGGTGCCAAAGGTTGATCAAATGTGTACGGCTCAAATTCGACCTCCCTACATGTCCACGAATTCTTTGTACCGTTGTCTGAATTGGAAAAGGTTATCCGGTAGGTTGCTGTCTTGCCCACTTTCGGGGTCTCGGCGAAGGGGTTGGATTGGAGCTGCAGATGGGCGCTGTGGGAGCTCTGGCACCGACAGCTCCAGTTGGAACTACCGACAATGGCTCTGAATAGACCCTCTGCGTTCTTTCGTGCTTCTTGAAATCGAGGGAGCAGTCGTCGCCACGGACTGCGCTTCTGCCGACTCGCCTCCAGCTGTGCAGACTGGTCTAACAATGTTCTGAGGACGTCATTCAGGTTCCTAATTCTCTGCAGCATATCCTCATACGTGGCCTTTGAAAGGACCTTCAGAAAGAGGACAATTTGCATTTTTGAAGGAGGCGTATTCTGAAAATATTTCGTAGGTCAGATGTCACTCGAGTAAAATAAAGTTAGGGCATACCTGCGGTCCCCTGGTAACATCAATATCCAGTTTTACTGCCAGACGTCTGAGCATATCATGCAGGCTTACGACATTAGCAAAGAAGTAGGCATGATCGCGGCCCAGCTTAGCCATGAGACTTCTCTCCAGCAAAGGCTCTTTCCAGCCGTCCCCATCCGGGTCGCCGATTAAATCGCGTAACTGGTTGTCGTCGTCGACCACTTCATCGAGGACATGTTGGAGACTATTCTGGAAGATCCTATGTTGAGTGCCCAGCTGCAGCGCAAAGTCCTCCAGTGTGCGCTGGTAGCGACTCAGCCTCTTGATCTGTTCGATGCCGTGGGCGTAGTTGTCAAGCTGGTTCACAACGAGCGGGAGAAGGGGAGAAGAGCGAGCGCAAGCCCGACTGCTTCAACACCCGAGACCATGGCAACGCAGTAATCCCTTGTTTCGGGAGATGTGGGTTGGTGTCGAATCTCATCACGATAACGACAAACTTGACCCCGCATCAGCTAGCTCAGCCTCACTGTGAATTACGGCGTACTATCCGGACAAAAGGGAAAAACCGAATTACAATCTAAGCATTTGCATACCGCCTTTCTAACCGCTTACTTTATTTTTAGTTCTTGTTTCTAAAATGTTTATAATGGCTCGTCCAACTATCGTCCTAGAGCACTATCGGGAAGAGATCTCGAATCTCTATCAAATAGGCAACGTCCCTAGTTCTGTTGCTAAGTTACCCTCTAATCAATACAATGTCCAAGTTAAAATCGTACGGCATGGACTGCTGAAATGCTGCATTATCGGATTAAGATCCTTATGTACCAGTTGGCCTGGGTGAGGAAAAGATCTTTCAAGTTCTCTGTTCAGACGGCTTTGATATCCAAGCTCGTAAATTGCGATTCGTTCGGTAGCCCCAGGGTTTCCTCCGCCAAACCACAAATACCTTTGCTAACCTAGCAACTGTTAATGAGGTCTTATGGAAACTCCGCACGGTGCATTAATCGGTCAAATTCAGGAAAATGGTATGAGAATGCTTAATTAACATTTTCAAAGTAAAAGGTTCATTATCGCCAGGTATAATGAACAATATGTACACCTCTCATAAGCTAGACAACTGCGTACAAGTGACCGGCTGTTTCCACATCCAGAGAACTAGCACCAATGGCTACAAACTACCGGTGGCAAAATATCCAACAGCATCGTGGCGCTTATATTACCCCTGGCCCTAACTTCTTCTCGTCTATTGATGGATACCTTAAGCTAGCCCCGTACGGTATTGAGATATACGCTGCTCTTAATGCATATTTTTGGTATATTATATGGATCAATGGGTATCAGCTCCCCCAAAGCTGTAAGCGCTCGCTAACAGTTCTTGGAGACCCTGAAGGTTACTCAACATCAGTCTTGCTTTGCATGGCCAGGCCAGAGTTGAGAAGCAGTCCTACTTTCTGAAGCCCAGCATGAACTTCAATAGTCTCTATTGTAAATTCAAGTAAGTGATTGCTATCTTTAGGTACGAGTACTGGCCATAAAATCCAGTGGACTAATACACCAATATAAACTGAGTCTTTGTACGCCTAATACTACTTGATACTAGACTACTCGAAGAAGTAGGAATATATATATGGTCTTTAGCAAGCCAAGTTATATTTTATATTCAAACCTCTAGTTTGCTAATCAGGTTTGGTTTAAATGCCATCTATGTTCTTCATGTCTGCCTGCAAATTGTTTCCTTTGTTTATTCTTGGCATGACCATAACTTAGGTGCAACCTAGCCGCCCACATCTAGTTTGTGGAAGGCTTGTGTAAATCGTAGATTCCCATCTGCAGGAGTGAAGTACCAGGGTTTCTAGTCTAATATGGAGCTTGTTAAGGCTTTGCACAAATGTACGAGAATATGGTATGTTTTTATTCTCTAATAAGATCACTTACCAAATGGTATAATAGATAAAGGTAAAAATCTCAGTAGGTAAAATTTATAGCTGGACCTAAATCCCCTTATTAGAGTTTGCCAGCCTGCATATGACCTTTTCCTTTAGAAATTAAATGTTAGATATATCTGGACATGTTAATCAATCCCAAAGCTTAGTTCAACATGATCCTTGGTTTAGGAAGGCAGGATGTCAACCTTCTGTCACAGTTACTCCATCCGCTCCTTTCTCACCAAGCCCTCAAAAACCTACGGAGGGTTTTGCCAGTGCCTACCAAGACAACAAAGACGTCGACGGCGACGACGACCACCACCGCACGCCCGATATGCCTATGTCCGCACCGACGCAGAATGACAGCTGCTGACCCAACCTTTTCCTTAGATCCGTGGCAGAATATCAACCAGGAATATAGAGCAGCATCGTCCCTTGTACATCGATTATCTGCTACTTCAATCAAGGGGCGTACGACATGTCCAGCCTTGTACACATGCCGCAGCGTACAAGGACGCTGTTGCCCCCTTCCCAAATGCCGCCATGTACCAGGCGAATTCGGTGGGGAATGCGCAAATAGTAAATGGCCTGGCCGGGCTCATCAGTACTGTATACGAGATGAATTTTGGGTGGAGCTAGGGCAGCAGAGGCTAGGTCTTCCTGATTAGGACAGGATAATGCACGAGGACAGGCTGTCATTCGTCCAATCAACTTCGAGAAAGAGGAGGCTGATAAGGAGGTTCCAATCCCATTAGACGAGAGGCAAGGGGAAGAAGAAGGGACAAAGACATTCCAATCATCCTGTCAGGTAAATATGATATTTCTGCTCCCATTTGTCTGCTAGATTGAGGACCCAGCGCCCCACTTTTACGGGTCCTGTTGTACAACACATGAGCAAGGGTGTTCGGGACAAGTAGCCAGTTGTACGGTGAATTTAAGCAAGTCAATTTATTTTCTGCTGGCAGAAATGTAAGCAGTTACTAGTGCTTACGCTGTATTCTAGTATTGACCCTTCTGTCTGAATCGGTCGCCGTAGTGGGTATAGCCCAATAGCGCACCGCGCACCGCGCACTGCGCATAAGCATCATAATCACAGTAATAATAAGAATAATTTCCATTTTACTTCTCCGCATCAACCTATATCGTGTCTACAATATCTGACCTGACCCGGGCTTGTCTCAAGGAGCTCCACGAGCTGATCACTTCCGGTGCCTTCGTTCAGAGTCAGAGTGCAGTGCCACTGCGGGCGTGGAAAGACGAACTCGGGCGTCTGCGCCTCTGGGCTGGCAACATCGGAGCTCGTCAGACTGGCCAGTCATCCCTGGATTATCGCTTGAGGGATGCTTCGCATATCAAGAACCAGACCGTTAGAATTTTAGAGGCGATAAAGAAACTCCTTGCAGAGTTAAGAAACAGCCTCAGTGGAGAAAAGGAAGATGTAGAAGACGACCAGCTGGATGAGAACTTGCAAAGCCTCATCACAGAGTTGAATCTAGATAATCCGCCAGACTCAATATTGACTGTTTCAGAGGCCCACGAGAGCCTGGTCAACAAGGTATCACAGCTGTTCGACATCTCCATGACGGTCCGCAAGCCCGCCCAACAAGACCGTCTGATCGGAACCGAGAAGAGCGATGCAGAGCCCTTCAAATTTAATTTTCATCAGCATGTGTCACATAAGTATCCACAGGCGGAGAATCAGCTTGTTGAGCGAATTAGCTCTGCAATGGCTCGGCAAAGAGCGATCCTGAAATACCGAGAGAGACATCACCTAAAACTCAATCAGGGCTTGAACATTGGAGCCGATGACAATACCACAGTACAACTATCAGAGACTGTCGCAAGTGCATTCAAACTGGAGACACCCGGTCAGAAATCAGATGACCTGATGAGCAACTCCGATGCGTCCTTCACCTCATACGCAGGCAGTCTGCTGTCCGGAGGCGAGAAACTGGCAATTCCTGCATTTCCAAGAGAAGCCGCAGAACGAAGACCGTTTGAATGCCCTTACTGTTACTATATCATTACATTGAAAGACCGGCAGGCCTGGGCAAGGCATATATTCCGCGACCTATCGCCGTATATTTGCATCTTCTCCGGTTGTCCGACACAAAACAAACTTTACGAGAGCCGGAAGGCCTGGTATCGCCATATTCGTCAAACACACATGGCGAGCCAGGATGTACGAGGAAGCTACGCATGTCCGCTATGTGCTGAAGATTTGCTTCCGATGGCTTCTTTCGAAAAACACGTTGGTCGCCATCTGGAAGAGCTGTCTCTGTTCGTGCTACCTCGGGGCACAGAGGATGATGAAGTCCTCGACGATGAATCCGGGAACGACGAACCAGAGCATGGAGAATCGGATAGCGGCCAGGAAACCGAAAGTGGTGCAAAGCTTGGAGAAGACGATGATATCTTCATGACGCTGAATGGGAAAACGATGTGTTTTCCCAAAGGGTCTTTGGGAGGGAAGACCATCAGTGTGCGAGCTGGCGAAAATGGGACCTTGACCCTGGACGTTAAGAGACCTTCAGGTAGGGATGATGCAGCTACAAAAGCTACTGGGCTCGATCCCTATGTGGTTGCCCCAGAGGGCGCGGAAGAACCTGAAACTCGAGGCCGAAGAATGTCTACAGGAGGATCAAGCAACGTAGAAAGACATCCCAGAGCACGAGACCGAGCAAGATCCCGTCAAGCGGCCCCTGCGAGTGCCTCTCCACCACGAACTCAACGGCTGCGACAAGCCCTCGATCACCTTCGGCCGCAGGAGGAGATCGACCGGCGAACAGACCTCGAAGATCTTAGCCTCCAGGAGGAAATTGAACGACTCGAGCCCAGTGAGCACCAGCTCCAATTTCTTGAGAGACTTGAGGCCGCCGAAAGTAAGAGTTCTGAGAATGAGGAAATGAAGAGGCCGCGTCTCGAAGTGGCAGAAGAGTACCAGAGGGCCATTGAGGAGGAAGCATTGCGGGCGCAGTTTGAGGAGAAGTTCAGGAAGGAAGAAGAAGAAAGAATAGCGAAGGAGCGTAAGATGAAGCAAGCAGCCATAGAGGAGTGGAAGCTTGCTGAGATCAAGAGACGTGAAAATGAATTGAATGAATCCAAGGAGCACCTGAGGGATGAGTTTGGTTATACCGAGGAGGAAACTGAAAGGATCGTGAGGAAGAGAGCAGAGACATCAAAGAAAGACAAGGGACGGGACGAGGACGAGCAGCAGCGCCGCGATACGTGGATCAAGGTAAGCTCACTCAGACAATTTTCCATGCGATCATTTCTGATCTTCAACTCCAGGTTCACCGCAAGTATCTTCTTCCAGACACGCTGATGGCATACCACCTTCCATGGGACTGGGATGAGGTGAGCTCCGTATACAACTACCAAAAAGCGAGGCTGAATTAGTTCTAAACATGTCTAGAATGACGGCAACTATATTATCATCAAGCAATGGATCGCCGAAGATATGCAGGAAGAACTTTTTGCGCACACCCGCCGCATACGGGAAGGTCACTAGGGTGTATAGCACCTCGACTGAGCTTGAGATCAACGACTACTCGAAGTACAAGGAGTACCTTGTGCCCAATAACATTAGAGAACGGTCATTTAGTTCTACTCGATGTCAATATCTGTTTGATTTTGGCGGCTACTTTGCGATTCCCGATGTGTTGCTTTGATCTCAATATTTTACTTTGGAGGATTGCTATTAGTTTGGGATCTTGCTGTGATTACCAAGCATCTACACTGCCAGACCGTAGGTCCCAAATGGACACAGCCCTCAAACAAGCTCGCATAAATTGATGAACTAGATTGAACTTGATGAATACTCACCTTGGCCCTTACCTGCTAGTCCACAGAAACATATTACTGCTAATTATCGGTAGCTAGATGCTATAAGAAGCGGACAATAACTCAATCTTCGCAGAGGTAATCGGGATAAAACGTGGACTGGATGCTAAACACTGAAGCATTCCAAACTGATGGACACTATTTTGACCTGGAGAATGGGGGCAGAAGCTTCGTCAGATCATAACCATGAGCTGTGCTACTACCAAATCATCATCCGAGTGTCGTGAGTCTTACCGTATGGAGCGCGATAATTGATCCATGAAAGGAAAGCGAGACTCATTGAGCCATAGCCTATTGGCCCTTGCGACTGTGTAACTCACCCCAATTCACCTCACCATTGTCCCGTGGTCGTATGTACTTAACATTGCTGTTAAGATATGACAGGAAGACAGTATCTATGCTTCGTGTGTTTACCACTCCCACACATGCATACTTATAAATAATAATTCATTAAGAAAATCTGATATACTCTTCTAATACCTTTAGTTTCTTTATTCTAATTCTCTGATGTACCAGGTTTCATCAACACTTTTTAAAACTGATTTCAGGACTACTACGTCATCAAAAGAAGTTTTCGGAAAGTATTATATGATCAAAATAGACGAATCAGGACAGCAAGACTAGATACGTACATTCAAGATTAACGGCATAGGCATACCAGGCACAAGGGGATATAAGAAGAACAATGATATCATACCTTATTTGAGAAATAAGAAAATGTATTTGGGTATATAAGGGCTGTAGACAAAGGAAAAGGCAAAGAAACATGAACAAAATCTCTTTTACGTATTTTCAATTTTTGTAATATTTTTCTCAAATTAGCGGGTAATTCCAGTAATTCTAGATACCAGGCAAGAAAGGTCCTGCTGAATCGCGATACAATAATTAGCCTCATTAGTAGTCAGATCCGTGATTGTAGGCTTGTGCGCGAGCGGCGTATTACTTATCTTGAATCAGCAGGCTGAATCTGAAGCTAGCACAGATTTACAACTCGTGATAAGCCGCGTGTATCTATCTCACATGTACAACGATGCAAGTAGAATCACAGATGACCAATCAAAATAGACGGTGTCATGATATGCACATGTCCGCAAAATCAAGCATCCTTCATTCTTCATGATCTTACGTGCACGATACTTGTTCCAGCATTTCAGCATACTCAGGTAGTCCTCGGTTGAACACCCAAGGACTCGATATTACACCCACAGATTTCCGACGCTCGAAGCTTTATCAATAACTGTAGCGGAAGAGCCGATATTCGATATCTGTGACGTCCTCGGTATGCAAGACGATCTCGGCAGAAGTGCTGGCTTCCCGGTCCCGCTTACCCCAACTTTCCGGGGAAGGCAAGATTTCGCGGGGTAAATGTGCAGCTCCAGCCCGTCGGGAGATCTTGCATAAGTCTGAGTGAGGTGAGTGGAGTGGACGGAGGAAAGTGATATTCATCTACTTTACCATAATCGGGAGTACGGCAACCCGGTACTGCCGGCGGGTAGCAGGCATGATCACCACCGGAGATGAGGAGCACCGAGAGATACACAGTGTGTTCAGTGTTATGGGCGGCTTCTTATAACCTCAAGACTATCTGCAGGTTCTCCTGAATATAAAGTATATAATATAAATTCTTATGAAGTGCTTACCCTGTAGATTTGTATCAATATAAATAATCACAGTATAATATTTTTACGTTGTCTAACTATCTCTCTTAAAAAGGGTACTAAATATTCTTCTTATTAAAATTTTAAAGTTAGAGTAGTGAATTAAGATTTCATCTAGCTATGAGTATATAAGTTCAAGCAAAACAATACACTCCCACCTAAAACCTAGAAACAACTCCCCACCACCAGCGGCCTAACGCTCGTCCTCTTCAACGCCCACCTCCTCTCAGTCTGCCTCTCCAGCTGCGTCTCAAACCTCCCCCTCAGAAGCTCAAACCAATCCCCCGGCACAAAAAAACATAACTCTGTCCACTCGCGACTTGCCTCAAGTTCTTTCCATGGCGCTAAGAACCCCTCTAGCGACTCCTCAGTAACAGGCTTCTTGCTCTTTTCCCATGGGTTAAGGTAAATAGTTAAATGCAGGCGACGCAAACCGGAAAACGAATGCTGCAGCAGATCGAAGAACGCGGGATAAACCGTCGTCCAGTTTCCAGGAAGATCCGGAGGCGCAGTGTAGGGCATGACCATTGTGATTGCGATGTCCATGCCGGTAATGAGGGCTGTGTAGGGGGGCGCAAGAAGACGCCGGATGATGAAGGGGGTGTCCATGCTGGGGCCTGTGACGAAGGTATTTGTGGTGTAGAGGATGGGCAGGGATTCGGTGTATCTTTTTTGTCTGTAGTTAGAGAGGGCCTCACACAAGATTACCAAAGGGAATAGGAAATAAGGGGTAAAGGAAAAAGGAACAAGAAAGCCACACACACCCCATCTGACAAACCGTCAGCATCGCCGCCACGCCTTGCAACTTGGTTCCCGGGGGTGCTGCTTTCTCCCAGCCCCAAGCCAGCGTCTCGTCCCGCTCATAGAGCGCATTCACACATCGCTCCTCGAATCGATCATCCACCCACTCATCGCTGACCGCGCAGACCCGGTGCCACCATTGCCAATGAGCATCGGCTTTCTTCCCCTTGTCTTTTCCCGTCGGCGGCCGCGCGACAACAGCAGACGGTCTCTTCCACAGATAATCAATGTGCACTCTCCTCCCACCAAATAGCTCCCTGTAAATTATATTACGGACCTCAAGTGGTAGCCTGGAAAAGAATGCGCTTTGAGACTGTGGGTTTTGAGGTCTGGCAGATGATGTGGCAAGGGTTTGGAGTTGGCGCTGGCGGTACTCGGGGTCCGGGATAGGAAGTTTATACCGTCTTTGCTTTTGGTTTTGGGTAATAATGGTGCAGCTGGTGTCAAGGATTCCGGGGGCTTCCGGGGAGGTGCGGCGGGGTGGAGGGTTGGGATCTGGGTCTGCGTCCTTCTTGAGAGGACGGAGAAGCTTGGAGAATATATTGGGGGGCATCCTCCTTCTTTCTTCTTGTGGGTTTGGGGTGGAATGGAGACAGATGGAGTTATATGTTAGATAAACAAAGTGTTGGGGTAAAAGGATGGTTTGAAACAGGGAGGGGGACGGGGGGGGGGGGCTAGAGCTAGTAAGGCTTGTTGGTTGGTTAGCTCCTAACTTATCGAACTTTACTGGTTAATGTAACTCCCGGCCTTCTGGAGAAGATAATTTCTTTTGTTCCTTCTCCTTGGTCAAAGTATCTTTGACTGCTGTGGCAATTGCTAGCGACCAGGAAACATAATTAAGATAGATTGCTAGTGACTATATTTGACTGTATCCGTATTTGTCTCCTAGATCCACAAAGCCACTGATCCAATACTGCTCAGCATGGCGGACCCACCCCAACAGTCCTCCAAATCTAGAGTCTTATCAATAACTGTAGCGGAAGAGTCGATCTTCAATATCTGTTACATCCTCGGTATGCAAAACCACCTCGGCAGAAGTGCTGGTTTCCCGGTCTCGCTTCAGATTCTCAGCCCTGCACAAGTACCAATAAAGGACCATAACTAGTACCAGCACACACCAGGTTACAATTGCAGTAACTACCCCTTCAAAGAATCTGGGCGCGGAATTTGTCTGCCACAGCTGCGGACCTGCGATACAGCCAACACAATAGCCAATGAAATACATCGTGTTGGCCATCGCCCGCTTCGTATTCCCTTTTACATTTGATGCGCTCAGACTAAGAAGGATGACCATCACATCTGAGATGCAGGACGCCTAGCATCACGGGTAAGCGCACGCTTCATATGAGACAGAGGGGTCAAAACGTACTAGCCAAGAAGACACTATCAGTCCCCATCCTGTCGTAAGTGGAAGCTTTAAGAGAAGTATGTTGCCAATCAAGGGAGGGATGGAGAGTAGAATGACCACCAAGCTACGGTTATTGGGAAGGAGTTGGCAGCCGAGTACACCGATCCAGATCGCGACAATTTGAACGGCTCCTGATGGGGAGGTATACAACATCGTTTGATATTTATCGTAGTTGAGGTTCTTGATAATCAAGGAAGCGAACTGATTTGCGTGAGCTTTCTTCATCGAGGAAATGGTTAGAGAGTAAATGAAGGCATACCGTTAGAACTGGCGACTGCATCGTGACGAGGATGCCGAAAGCGAAGATAAACCAAGCTCGGACATCTAATAAAGTCTCCTTCACCTGTGACTTTGAGAAATCGGTCTTATCACCTCCTTCTCTGTCTTGCGCCATTCTCGCCAGTAGGACCTCTCGCTCCCTGTCGGATAGGAACCATGCTTTCTGAGGACCGGTAGGCACTAGGAAGTAGAAGACGACACCAAAGGCGGCTGTAAGTGCACCGCAGACGAGGAAGAGAACCCTCCATGGTTCCAGCCGCGGGTAGTGTTGTTTCCCAATTCCGTACATGAGCAGGCTTCCAAGGACTTGGGCAAGGCCGTTCATCGTCACCCAGATGCTATAGTTTGATTATGACGTAAGTAAATTGTATCGCTCAACGGAGCCTTTCTGAATTCGATTTCTTACCCCACTCTTGAAGCATGTTCCTGTTTTCTGTACCACATGCTAGTGAGGGTCACAAATGCTGGAGAGACAGCCCCTTCCGTAACTCCAAGGAGGAACCTTACAGCCCCGAACCCTGCAAAATTAGTTGGCGCCGCAAGGCACATGCACACGGCACCCCAGAGAACGCTGTCGGTGAACCTGGTTAGAATTCAACGAAATTGTCAATTCTAGCCGCGGACTTACATTGTTGCACCAACGAACTTTGTAAGAGGCAGCCGGCTCATTAAGTATATGAAGGGATACTCTGCAACTAGCTGACCTGGAGAGAGCATCGCGCATCAGTTTGCTAATCCTACAACAGAACAACCGTATCTCTTACCGAGATAAAATAATGATGAGCACCAAGAATACTCAGAACCCTCCAGAGAAAGGTCATCAATAAGCCCGAATACCGACGCGTAGCTAAGGCTCTGCTTGTCGAGGTCTGAAATGTCAGCCAGGGCAGACCTAAAGTCCTCATCCGGCTACTTACATTGAAAGAAGAACACCAAGCACATCTTTGAAGTCGGTGTTAGCATGAAGTCGGGATTACAGGAAAGGGATCACCAACCAATGGTAGAATGAAACAATCGATCTTCCTAACTACGCGTTTTTCTTCCTCCGCCGTAAAATGTAACTGAATAGTCCCGATATCGATGTTAAGATCTTTCGTTGCATCTTGCTCCGCCGTCTTAAGTTCGAATTCCATCATCAGTATGGTAGGTAACTCTTGGAGTGATGTGATTAGTGTGAAATTACCGGCGAAGTGGGAATGACCTTTACAGTTATGCAGGCCAGCGCAGCTATGTTGTCACCCAGTGCGTTGTACATTTCTTGATCGTGACATGCGGGGTAAATCTCCCAACACTGAGATATGATCACTTCTCGGCAAATGGGAGTACGTGTCAAGTTTCTGCAACTACATGACATGGTGGCACTCGGATATATTTCCGGAGTACCTTATTGGGTATCTGCAGCTGATAAAGATATTGCTAGCTTAATGGTCTGGTGCAGATCGAGAGTGCAGCTTTTGTGACCAAGATTCTGACTCAGAATCCGCCTGAGCAAATGCTGCTCCAAAGGTGACACCGTCATGATAGTAGATGACACTATGCAAGAGCTACTTGTTGAGAAGATCACAGCGTGAAAGGCTTTATCATGCCAAAGCCCAGATATCAACGTTTGACTCTACAATTTAGATCATTTCATTTCATTCCCTAGAATTAGGCAGTGTATTATTCTTATCATACAAATCTGATCACTTCTTTTCCGGCTATCTAAGATCACAGCCTATCGTGTCTTGGGGTTATTGGTAATTAGTAATAAGGCGGTCCTCATTTTCCCATGGATTGTATTTCCCCACCTCGTGTATGCCTCTACAAAACCGTCCAGGATTCGGCCGTGTCATGCTGAGGATAGTAATTGGCATTGACAGCGATATTTACGAGACATGGCTTAGAATAATGGTGCATACAGGCAGTGAAATTAAGAGACACTAAATTGGCATGACTTGGATCGACGTGAGGGACACCCCATCTACAGTTGCCAGACTTATGCGTTATCAAGACGCCAAGAATGTCAGTAGCTACGCCATCTCATATCGCTAACCGTTGTTATCCTCGGCCGACTTTAAGGCGAGCTAGCCTCGGTTGGCAGTATTAATTCCGCTATCAGTGTTTCCCCGCACACAGATGAGGGGTATGATTCAACATTCCCGTCGTTGTAACCGGGAGACTAAGTGATTCAACACACAGTCGGGATAGAATTCCGCAATTCAGTAACGAGGGAGTAAAGGGCCTTATCAATCCGTCCTGAATTCCATGAACCAGGTTGCAATCTATCGCTTGCGTCTCTTTCCTGACATCAAACGTATCTCAACATGCATTTACCCGCTGATTCAATGAGTAGCAACAATAAGAGCAAGCCATGGTTGCCTCGAGCCGCAGCCCCGGAAATCATATTTTACAATGCCAATGTTGTGGATGTGGAAGCTGGTGACATAATTCCTGATGCTGTTGTTCATATCAAGAATGGGCGTATCATGGAAGTATCGACTGGGGATGTAGCGACTCCCGATGCAGTGAATTTAAAAGGACAGTATATCTGCCCCGGCTTAATCGACTGCCATGTGCACATTACGGCAACTCCAGGTTCTCCGTCTCTCAAGGATATGTTTTCTGCCAGTCCAAATACCATCGCCTATCGATCCACGTTTGTTGCACGCGAGATGCTTCTCCGAGGATTCACCACGGTCCGCGATACCGGTGGTGCCGACTACTCCCTCCGCGAAGCCATCGAAGAAGGCTTGCTTGCAGGGCCACGGCTATTCATTGCTGGCAAAGCACTCTCGCAAACTGGTGGACACGGCGATTTGCGAGCCAATTATCAGGGGTCCGAGTATAAATGTTGTGGCGGTCACAGCCCGGCACTGGCACGGGTATGCAATGGTGTCCCCGAGTGCTTGGAGGCTGCCCGCGACGAGCTCAGACAAGGAGCCAATTTCTTGAAGATTATGTGCGGTGGTGGTGTAGCAACACCGTCGGATGCGCTTGATATGTTGCAGTTTACTGCCGAAGAGATTCGCGCAATCACAACGACGGCGAGGCAGTCCAAGACCTACGTCACGGCACATGCCTACACTGTGGAGGCTATCCGTCATGCCGTTGATAATGGTGTTCGAGGCATTGAGCATGGTAATTTCATCGACGAGGAAACTGCGGCGTATTGTGCAAATCTGGGCGTTGTCTTTACTCCAACATTGGTTACCTATTATGGCATGTCCAAGCCACCCTTTGACAAGTTCCTGGATGATTTCAGCCAGGCGAAGAATCAACAAGTTCTGGATAGTGGTCTAGAAGCTTTGTCAATCTTGCACAAGGCAGGCGCAATGATATGCTATGGTTCCGACCTCTTGGCTGGCCTGCATCCCCTACAGAACCAAGAATTCTCGATTAGGTCCAGCGTTCTCAGTGCGAAGGACATTCTGAAATCTGCAACTGTGAATGCAGCGCGGTATCTGGGAATGGAAGGCCAACTCGGGTGCATTAGAGAGGGAAGTATTGCGGACATGCTAATCCTGACATCTAATCCTTCGGAAGACATTACCATCCTTGATCGCATACAACATCATCTTGTGGCTATTCTCAAGGATGGGCGTATTGTTTCCAAGAACGCAGACTGGCTGTCGGTTGATCCTCTGTACGATACCTGCCGTAGTTAGAACCGGTGAACAAACCTTGCTTTACATCGAATGGCGACTTATGATCGCCCGAAACCATTCAATAGAGATTCATATGATAACTCCATTTCCCCTCCGGGCTATTGCTTTGCATGCGACATGAAACCTAAGCGCAAAGGGAAGCTAATTCACACGAAAGCATTTCTCTGGGGTACCCAAAAAGGCTGCTTAATATTATCTCATATATTCATCAAATCGTATTTTCTCGGGGATAATGGTTATTTTTCTTGCGCTTTTACCGTTTCAGAGCGCTGTGGACATACTCTGCGTAGATGCCCTTTCGATAATTGACCTGGCTGTTGAAGTAGTTCTGAATATCGCGAGGCGCTTGGGGTCTTCTTGTAACTTTTACAATCATGGTAGTCATTTTTGGGACAGAGATAAGTTATAATGGTTTTAGATTTGAAACTATAGTGAAAGTCCGACTGGCGTTCTACCTTCCTTCACTCTTCTGTAACCCTCAAAACATACTTCACAGCACTAGCCTTCCCGGCCTTCAAGGTATTCAGAGCGGTTTCTACACCCTCCAGACCACCTGGCGTTACCTCATGGGGATGAGGCTTGAGCCAACCCTCACTGAGGCCCCTGCTAATCATTCGCGACCACACATAAGCGAAATCCTTGTCATCCGCGTGGCTACTTCCAACGTTGCTGAACTCAACCCGTATCGTGCTGAATAAATGTTCAGGTGCCTCCGGCGTCACGAGTGACACTGCGCCCGATGTCTGGTCCAGAACCTTCTCAACCACCTGGAAGCTCGATGCCTCGCTGACCGCGTCTAGTGCATATTGAAGACTTTCACCAGCGGGTATGGCATCTCGGATTCCCCGTACGATCGCAGATTCGCCGTCCCGGTAGTCAATAACGACATCACCCTTTTCACTGTTCATCAAACTCCTAGCATAATCCATACCCCTTCCAGCGACGCCGATGATAGGATGAATGTCTGCTTTCTGTAACAGTTTGATCGCAAATGATCCGACAGCTGTCGCAGCACCGTAGACAAGAATTCCTCCTGCAGGCTTGGTGGCCCAAGATTTGTTTCCGAGCCATGGCTCAGGTAGGCCCAAGCGTGCAAACAGTGCGATCGAGGCGGTCAATGCAGCCAAAGGCACCGTAGCTGCTTCCTCGAATGAGATATGTGGTGGGATGTGAAAGGTAGCGTGCACTTTCCCAATGGCGTATTCTGCGAAGCTCCCATGCGGTGTCATATAATCGTGGAAGGCAGCCACTCGGTCTCCGACTCTGAACTCAGAGACTTTTTTGCCAACCTCGTGTACATAGCCGGCAATATCGTCACCTGTGTTTTTCCCGTCAAATGCATCCATCCAGTCAGGGAATTTCCAGTCCTTGGGGTTTGTGCCGCTAACGACGACTTTGATCAGAATCTCGTCCGGTCCGGGTTTGGGAATAGGCACGGAGTGAATCTTAACCTCCATGGGCCCATTCTTGCGAAAGACAAGTGCTTCCTTCATTTTGATAGTTGCTAGTAGCAGAAATGAACAGTGGGATGTATGAACGAGGTGATAAAGAAAATAGTAATTGAAAAAGTCAGGGATTGGTGAGAGGTTTTCATGCGGACATCGCACAGTTTATATAGCATCTTTGGTCTGCAACTAAACCAGAACTGCCGCTGTGATATCTGCGAGCAAAATGGCTCCTGATGTATGCTTGGTCATCTTCCATCATCGCAATTCAAAATCAACCTCTTTCGAATTCTTTTGAGCGGAAATGGGCCATGTTGTCGAATGATAATGGAAAAAAAGGCAGGCGATTCTTCCGACTGAGCTGCCGAGATCCACAGACCCACACTACACGCTAACCATAAGAAGAAGTATTCGGTGCCAAGACTTGCTAATCCTGGGGATTCGCCAAATCTCAACCGCCTCACAACCACATGACCCGCGTCTCGGCTTCTCTGCTTGGTTGTGTCACTCCCGCCATGCTAGCTCCTCCGCCTTCCGCCGTACTGCAGTACGGAGTAGGTGCAAAATGAAAGTAAAGAGCCGCTCAGTATGTCAGAACTGTCGGCAAAGGAAATATTCGGTGAGTCGCCGACGCCGACGCGGTCAAATCTCTTGTACTACTCAACTCAAATATTCTGCGACAAGGATTCGCTAATGTGAAATCCTTAGTGCGACGGAAAACGTCCTTCCTGTTCTCAATGCATATCAACGAAGAGAGACTGCCCGGGATATGAAGAGGTGACTTTTCTTCCGCCCAAGACTTCTGGACAACAAATCATCTCTTCTGGACCACTGGAAAGCCCTATATCACGTGAGGCGTCGCTATCACTTTCCGGATCGTCAACCGGGTGTCTCATACTAAATCTTTCGGCTTTTCGATGGTCGACAGATGAGGAATTCTTTGCTTTAGTGACGGAGTATTTTACTCCCGACTATAACAGCCAGGAGCGATATGGCCGCCCCAAACAGCACTTCTCAACCCTGTGTAGCCCCTGGTTGGAGACTGTCCCTCTGCTTCTGGACACAAGCAGAAGTGCAACCCTTTTGTCAGTGTCGCTCCGCACCTTAGGCTACTCAATTATAGCCAAGGGAAATAGAGACAGTAGACGCAGTCAATGGGACCTCTGTCGCGCCGAGTCATACACGAAAGCTGTCCATGCTTTGAGTAATAAAATCGCCGAAGATGACGGTGGCTGCAATGAATCCGCTGCTGCTTTTATGTGCTTATGTCTAGCCGAGGTAGGCAAAACGTTCATTTTATTCAACCAGAGTAAAATTGGCTATTGACACCTGCAAGTGGTTAGTACCTACCTCCCGTGGGGGCTGGATCGCTCATATCAGAGGGATTGGCCGGATGATGGAAATGTGTGGACCAGAGTCATTTACTGGACCGATCGCGCACCAGCTCTTTATCGGCTTCCGGCCCCTAGTTGTACGCATGACACATCCCTCCCAACTATTACGTGTTTTATCCATCAAGACTAATATACAAGTAGATACTGGAGGCGTGCATCTCCCGTCAAGACACGTTCCTTTCTTCGGTCGAGTGGCGGACAATACCTTTTGCATTTCATGAACCATCACCATTGCAAACACTATTGAGTCACGGTTCTATTTTGCCCTCTATCTTACGAAGAGTCCAGACTACAGATTCACACCCCCTCAAAGAAAAGGGACACCTGTATGAAGGAGTCCTTGCGGAGTTGATAAATAGTCTGCAGGATCTTGACAAGTGGGAACAGTCTCTGCAAGCTACGATAATTGGCCCGCTAAGCTGGCCAGTAAAGCCATTTCCGTCCCAGCCAAGGTCTGATGGGGCGGTAGCCGGGTCTTTGTGGTTCTACAGCCTCCCCGTCGCCACAGCAATGACGCATTTGTGGGCCTTTCGTGCAGTGTGCTTCAGTCAGATAGCACACCTGTTGTCATCAAATCCGGCGCTTTTCACGGACGCAATACGTATCTGCCTGAAAGTATCTGGAATTGAGGATTGTCATCAGCAAACAGTTTGCTTTCATAGAATGGTTTGCCAAAGCATGCTCTATTTCAAGCAGGGCACGTTGAGATTTTACGGTGCAGCTTCTGTCACGCTGCCGCTCAGAGTGACACAGATGGCCATATACTTGCTTCATTCTCGATGATAATATTCGACTACCATGCTGGGATCATGGAATGCCTTTACCGGACGGGTCGCGTCTGATAGCGAACATTCCGGCTCAAAACGGGTTGCGCAGCACTTTTGCGGAGGTGACCTTGCTCCCATGGCGTGCCTGCGATTCAACTGCCGTACCGCTGTATGCACGAACCACCAGGAATCTAGGTAACAAAGTCAAAAATCTTTACACCAGTCTCAATGGGAAGCTGATGCCCTCCAAAACTATTTTGGAGAAGTTTCCCGACTTCGGCCATAATGACTAGAAAGGCCGGTATTGGCGAGGGGCTCGTCGATGACAGGAAATGCTCACATCGCTACAAAGCCCTGGAAGATGAAACATCCACTGTTATGATGGCGACAGTGCCTACAGTCGAGTGGCGGAGGGGAGGAACGGGGCCTCCAGCAATAAAGAAGGTGGTAGCTCAGCCTCGCGATTTACCCGATTCGGGAGACCGGAGGTAAGCGGAATTATTGTCATGTGCCTCAAAGTTCGTAATGATTAACATTAACGGCCCATTAGTCTTGGTCCTTTGGAATTGACTCATTATCGGTCACTAAACTAATGTCAGTACAATCACCTGGATTACCCAATGAGCTGTTGGCTCGAGGACGATCAAGACAGATGTGGAGTACTGTCCAAAGCTGATAGGTGGCCCGTATCAGGGGTGAAGGAACTACTAAGACTTTGGGGGCGGGGTTAAGAGCAGTCGGTCGATTCATGGCGGTAGACTGGTTGGTAGTTCGTGTCAAGGTACATAAGTGCCCTCTAGTCCGAGGTCTGGGAATTAACATCCCCCACCCAGCACCGAGCCGTGTATTAGGCCCTCCTCAACCGAAATCGTGTCCATTTGAGGGCAATCGCTGAATGCAGAGCTTAACTGACCCAATATAATCCATCGTACCAGGCATTTTTAACAATGGAATCCCGTGAAAGCGCCCGTGAGCTCGTTAGGAGCATTGCTAGGGGCCGTGGTTATCTGAGTGAGGAAATACTGGAACGGATGGACCAGGATACCCGTCGAGAGGTCGAGGAAGCCATGCTGAAAAAAGACGAGATGATAGGGTCTTCTGTGTTGACGTATGAATTTTGAATCCTTACCCCCAGCACTCTCATATTGGAAGGAAATTGCTGATCTGACTGGCATCAAAGATTAGCCAAAGATGTTTATAATAGCAGTGCTCGGTTTGTGTTCGAGCTGTTACAGAATGCCGATGATAACAGTTACTCTAAGGCCAAATCCCGTTCGGAAGCACCCTATGTTTCATTTCGCGTCTACCCGCGACAAATTGTTTTTGAATGTAATGAGGATGGCTTCACGCCAGAGGATCTGATCGCCATCTGCAATATCGGAAAGAGTTCAAAGACTAGTGTCCAAGGATATATTGGAGAAAAAGACATTGGGTTTAAGTCAGTATTCATGGTCGCGTGGAAAGTTCTCATCCAGTCGGGAGAACTTTCATTCTATTTACAGCACAGGATTGGCGACTCGGGGATGGGCATGATTTCACCCATCTGGCAGGAAAGAGAAGAGGAGGTGCCAAATGACATAACTCGAATTACGCTGTTCTTGCACGAGAGAGGCCCAGAAGAAATCCTTGCCAAACAACGCGAGACGACCCGCCAGCAGTTCCAAGAGCTTCAGGCGACCTTTCTTCTGTTTATGAAAAACATTGAAAGAATCGACGTTGCCTTCTATGATGATGAAAGTAAGGAAACGTGTAGTATGCTCTACTCACTGGAATACCTGTGCAAATCTCGGGGTAAACTCCTGGACGAAAAAAGGGAGAACGGTCATATTCACGTGGATACTCGACACTACCATATCACCAAAATCACGTTGGACAAACTTCCCGTAAGCGAGAACAGAAAGTGCCCAGAGGCTTCTACAAAGTCAGAGGTCGTTCTCGCATTCCCAATGACTGCAACCTCCATTCCTATCACTGAAGCACAGCTACTTTATGCCTTTCTCCCGATAAGAAATATGGGGCTTCCAGTGAGACACTACGGCTAAGCATTCAAGGGCATCACTAATTTGTCTCAGTTTTTGATTCATGCAGATTTTGATACCGACGCCAGCAGACAGGACATACCTCTGTCTTCAACCCGGAATACCACTTTACTCAGTTATGTAGGCCTGGTGCTTGCTACAGCAGTGCAGGAATTTTGCCAACACCCAACCTTACAGTATCAATGGATGAGATACCTCCCAAGACGCGATGAGCTCTCCCGTGGTTCTTTTTCGCAAGAACTGAGTGCCCATATCCATGCTCACCTAAATATGTCTGATGTTCTTTGGACAAGAACTCATAGCGAACTGCACCCTATCATACGTACGCGAAGACTACCTTCTAGTATGCTCGATAGCAATGGAGATCCTCTGTTGCGAGACTTGAAGCCGGAACAGTATCTCTCCCCTAAGTATCGTCCAAGAGACTTGAATTTGTTGACGGGGTACGGTCTTGTTTATATGAGCAATTATGGGTTCCTGGAAAGGGTTCGCCAGGATCTTAGCCGCGACGACTCACTGATAAGATCTTCCAGTGTCAAAGATGATGATTGGCATTCGCGTGTGGCTAGGGTCCTGATGTCAGCCTACCAGGAGAGGCCCAAATCGGTGTCTGCGCTTGCTATTATCCCCCTGACTAACGGCGAATGGAGATCTTCAACTTCCATAAAGGCCCATCGCATCTACCATTCTCACTGTAACGGTTACCTCATCCCCGAAGTGAACATGCGTTTGGTAGACCCGCGAGCTGAGAAGAACCCCGACCGAGAAAGACTATTCAGTCAACTTGGTGTTAAGAATCCGAAGATATCTCGGGTTCGAGATGCTATTATCCGTACCAATTACAACAAAACGGTTGACCTCGACGTTTCTCGAGCACAGCTGGAATTTCTCCACCTTACGGCCCATCTTGACCGCCGAAATGATTCTGCGCATTTCTACAGCGACATAGATCTCATAGACCAGCAGAACAGATACCGGGAGCCGGATTCACATACCTTTTACTTTCCTGGAAAGGACTTGTACAGTGCCGAGCAATTACTCACGCCGACGAAACCTGCCGGGACCGGGAAGAGTTCAAGGCCCAGCGTTTACATCCTACATAGTCGCTATATGGAACCCCGCCCTATAAAGCCAATTGGGGAACGCCGGACATGGATGACGTGGTTGTCAGAGTCACTGCAGGTCCGCAACACCGTTCCAATTACAGATTCAACCCGGTTGAGCCCAGAGTGTACCTTCATAGCCGAGCATCATCCTGAGAGACTTGTAGGGTTCTTGGTCAAAAACTGGAAATTCGATGCTGCTCTCCTGGAAAAGCAGAAGCTGGTTGATAAGTTGTTAAAACTTCAAGTTGTCTGTGAGAGTGGATCGAGCTATTGTCTGGGCGAGACATATGTCCCGGTTCCTGAGCTTTCATACCTCAGACAATTTCTTCGGAAGGAAGATGATTTCCCATGGCTTAAAATCGACAATACCTGGCTTTCTGAACTGAACGATATGGCTAAAGCATTGGGTTTCGGCTTTCCAAAATCCGAGTTGGAAGCCTACCTGCGAGCTCTACAGTCTATCAAGGAATCTAGTGATGGTAATGATGCAACACTCAATGAGACCGAGCGTGTCTACGATCTGTATGCACGCATCCAGGCTCAGTACAGTGAGACCTCAACACCAGACTATTGTCGTTCATTGCTTCGGTATAGTATAAATGCATTCGAGGGGTTTTCGATATGTTGATTGTCTACTTAGGACTGCTTTCGCTTCTCAAAACATCATTTATGTACCACACATACATGACGAGGCAGAAAGGCCGTGTTGGGAGTCCTCAGGCAATTGCTTGTGGGAAGCGCCCCAAGCCATGGAATGCAAGATCCCTCTAAAATGGAAGTACAACCACGTGAAGCATGGAAGTTGTCTTGCCAAGCTCTTCAACAAAACGCTAGGTATACCAAACGTTGGGTTGAATGACTTACTGAAAGAGCTGAACTCTTTATCTGCAAAGGGCTGCGACAATGTCGACAGAATCCTAATCCTGTACAGAGAAATAGATAAGTGCCGCCCGAAGATGAATAAGGAGACTGCAGAAAAAGTCCGGTAAGTCATCTATATCGCCGCTCGATGACAGTGAAACTTACATCTTCTAGGCGGAACTTCGAAATGAGGGAACTTATTTATAGTAACGGGAAAGCCACAGGTGAATGGCATAGCCCATCGCAATGTTTGTGGTCGACTGTCACCAATACCAGAGGGATCGTAACGCTCAAGGACCTGTACAAAGACCTGCAAGACTTCTTTGTCGAACTACTAGGTGTTCCAACATTGACAGCGGAAATGGTGTACAGCAAGCTCCTTGAGCAGGGACGCGGGATGACACCTATCAACGAGGTCAAAGATACAATCTGGCTTCTGAATTCGTACCTACAGAGTGAAGAAGATCCACCTAGTTCGACTAGCCTACTCGAAAGTAGAGTGTTCCCAGTGAGGTATCCCAACGGTGTCGTAGAGCTGCGCAGCTCTACAGTTGACTTCACCATCTCTGACCGAAAACATCTGTCACAATATTTCTTCGACAAAGTCCTGTTCCTTGATTTCAGTACTGAAGAGGTATTGCAGCTAGAGCCTTTCATCGAATGGGCTAAGATTGAGGCACGCTATATCTCGTCCTGCGTGAAGGAGATTTCCTGCTATACGGGCGACTCTTACAGGTCGCTGACGTCTCCAGATCGAAAGTTATCTCAGAAGGCTTACGGGCTACTGCGGTGAGCTCCATCGATGAAATTGCAAGAACGTGCAAACCCATTAACATCAGTACCAGAATTGCCGTACATTATAAGAGCCCACGACTAGCGGACGGAGAGCGGGCGCTTTACGACTTACTAAAGAACATCGATGTTCGCGAAACCGATGGGATCACCTCTGAACTACATCTACAGCAGGATGGGAAGGAAATCAAAGCGAAAGTCTCGGAGGGCGAGATACATATCGAAGAAATAACGGATGGGCTGCACATCTATGTGCCGTGGGATGCGAAAGCCCAGTACATCTGCTTCCTGGACAGAATACACAAAGATCTCTTGGAGTGGATTCTGACGGAGCCGTCTACGGCAATATTTAAACCGTACAGCGAAAAGGCACTAACTCTAATGAAAAGTATTCTACAGGCGCCGGTAGAGTATGTTTCTCTTATCCTAGATAGGGCTGGTATAGTCCCCATTGAGACACCGGAGGACTTGTCCGGTGTCGATGTTGACGCTTCCAATCCTACCGACCAGACCTCTGTTGAGAACAGCCATGCTATACGAGGGTCAAGTTGCCGCAGCGACAGCATATCAGCCTGCGATGCAAATGATACAATTGCGAATGAGCTATCTGATGATGGACATGAGGCCCAAGACCTGGGTGACCTATAATTCACAGAATCACGCACCTACCCGCTTCAGATGGACCCTGTCGTTGCCGACTTCGACCTCCAGAAACGGAGTAGGTCTGGCACATTGCATGCAGACACCGCATACTTCGATTTCCTTGACTCGTCGTGAACGCCGCCAGCGGAAATACATTCCCAAGTCAGGGTCCATTTAACAGGGAATCCCTCAGTCGAGCACTGACTGTTCGGCTGGTTGACGACGATAACCCTGTCTGTTTTCACACCTTCCACATTGCGAACGAGACATTGAAATTGCCGCGACAGGAGAGCTATTTGTAAATGGCTATATATAGACTTCGAAAAATCGTCTCGCCTAGATTTAGACCTTGCCGCTTTCACTAATCAAGCTCCATATGATAAATATCAGCAGCGGCCAAACGTTTGCGAAGATAAACTCTTTCGTAGTAAAGTCATTCTCATTGTATTCTCTGCTTTCATTACATGACAATCCTATCGTTTTGCTTACGCCTTTATTTCAAATATCATCCACACCGTCGCCTCCACGAATCCATTTGTCGGCTATGCTACCTTTGAGATGGACAACCCAGGCTTAAGACCCCAATACCTCACGACTAGGTATACACCGTCGACTCCCTGTCTGAGAATTGATTATATTACCATTCCCAACCCTCTGTGTTCCCATTGAAACTTGAATATGAGTACCGAAAGTCTTGAGTATCAGTATCAGGAAGTTTAGCAAGTCCAGAACTAGAATAACGGAGTTCAGTCCAGGCCTGGGGTGTGATTAATTTAATTGCCTGGAACCAATTGACGAAGAAGCTAAGATAGAACTTGTTAGCTTGAATGAACGTAGCATGAGTTAGGAACTGATTTAACTTACACAGTCGAGGAGTTCTCGTCCCAGACAAGATTACTACAGCGATCATATAAGGGAATCCAGCCCCAGCGAGTCATTTTTCTGAAAAGGGGGTGGACAGCTCATCAACAGCTATAGCAATTGGTTTTAGACAGACCACTTACATGAAGCTCTCCTTGAACGAAACGCGAATTTGTTCACGCACAAATGGCTCCATTGACCAGAAAGTCTCATTACCAACCGCATTTCCTAGCCGCACTCCCGAGACTTCCTCTGTGACAATCCATACCACAAAACCCCCCGGCACAAAGCTATAAATATCTTGCTTCTGTTCCATTGAGTCCAGAAGCCTTGGTGTAAAGGTTGAGCCCTTGTCCATGAGCTGGCGGTATGCATCAAGTTCAGGGGGAATAACGGTCTTAGCTTGCTGTGCCCGGACTTCGGGCCGGTCAGCTACAGTCTCCTCCGTAGGAATTTGCTTGTAGATCCTCATGTATCCATTCACAGGCGGAATGATCCTAGAGCCCACTTGTTGTACCTTGAGCTGGATGCAAGCGTACGATGGCCCACTCCACCGAGGATCGTCTTGTTCGCTGCCCTGAAACGCATGCTCCTCCTTCCGGCGCAGAACGCGCCATCGCTTTTCGAGTTCAATGACGACGCCTGGGCGGACTTCTTCCTGTCCAAACCAGCGAGGTGACATGATGGGCTTCACATTAAGTGACTTCTCTTAAGAATAAAAAAGAGGGGATGGTAGAGGTATATTCACCGTTGTCATAATAACAGGCGGGGCCTTAGAGTTTATAGTCGTCATTATTACATTATATGTTGCCGCTTAAATGCCGATGTAGAACAATGCTTCTTTGAGGATAGGTCAAGCTTCACTACCAACAATTAACAAGTATTGATTGACTGTCTGGTTATGCTGGCAGGTGAATGGTCCTTCCTTGTATGTGCTGCGAAAACCAGCCTGCAATTCCGGGTCCGTCATGTATGCCGCGAGGTGACCTATACTCCGGTTAGCTGCAATCTACCTGTATTGACATATGAATAGTAACCACTCACCTCAATTATGTAAAGGTATATCGTCTCTTAACAGAAATTACAATATAGTTATCGGTTGATGTGTAGGCAGTCATCCATGTAGGCTTGGTCAGGTGGTTAATGTTCGAGCCGCCATAACAAGCACCTCATGGCGTTCGTGATCTTTTACCTTCTAAGGTAGGCAGCAGGATGTGGCATGAGCAGGGGCCGGTGTGGACGAGGCTTGGTGGGTGTGGCGGTAGCGCCTCCCTTTTTTATCAGGTCTGTCCTAAAAACGGATGCCCTGAGTAGACTATTGCGCCCATAAAAAGAGTTGCATTCGTAACCTTCATACTGCAAAGCTAGTCCATAAATGATCTAATTCTGTACAGCGTTGCCTGATGACTTTCTACCACAGAACTACCTGCAGGTTCTGTCATGGACATGGTATGGCGAGTTACGGACCATGGTCAACACCATGGTTTGTCACATCTTAGCGTTTTGTACATAGACTGATCTCGAGCGGCTTAGAGAATAACCTGCAGATCGAGGCAACTAGTCAAGCCCCGTTATGCTACTACTACTTATCCTATCATCTTTCTCATCGGAAACGTCATTTCGAACAGTTATACACGTGTATCGCAAAGCCCCTTGACTTTTACTCTACGAAGGCATCCGCGTACAATAGGTCGAATTTGGCTGTCATCATGTATCAATCAGGTCTTCAATATTGAATTGAGAAGATAGTCGTGCTCTAATGGAAAGAGATATATTCAATGAGAATACATGGAGATGAAGTGAATACATTCTGAGTGAAGCTATCCATTGAAATGAATAGTTATATATGAATAGCACTGTCTATGTAAAAGCACGGGCAAATGGTTCTTCTTCTTGCAGACCTTTGATCATTTCTTTTGTTCCAATAGCTTCTGTGCCTCGTGCTTCCGTCAGCTAAGTTTCTCGAACTCAGAACTGAAACGTAGATTTCCTCAGTCGAAGAAAATCGAGACGATGACCAATAACATACTGCCACGCGGCCATCTTGAGCGAATTTGGGCGCCTCTACCTCACCTACGCAACGAAGAGAAGTGCCGCACGTTGAAACCCGACGGTTCACAGTTCAGACTCCACAGAGATCAACTCCTGGATTGGGAGAACTTCACCCAAGAGATAAAGGTTCTGTCTAATCCCTACTGTGGGAATCATTATCCCTTTATGCCCGCTGTACCAAACGAGACCTTTGGTGTAGCAAATGATCTAGAGGTGCAGGGTCATTTCGTCCAAAGCGCCCTACACCCCGTGGGTGAAGCCTTGAATTACCTGAATTTGGGTATGTTCTTTGGTGACTCACAGTGGGGGGTTAACCACCGGAAGGGTGACAAGAAAAAGAAGCACGATCGTGACGAGAGCGAAGATGAGGTGGTCAAGAAAGGGGGAAAGAAGGGAACTCTGGTTTCAGACATCGTCATCGTTGAGGACGAGCGTCACACGATCCGAGCCTTGTGCGAGGTAAAGACGCACTGGGCGTTTGAGCCAGGAAAGGAAGAAACTTGGAAGAGTTTCATAGCTCGAAAGTCTGGTGAGTCTTCCTCATTTTTAACTGGGTTATCCAAGTCAGTATTCTGACCCAGGTTCTTGAATGAATAGGCCAGCTCGCTCGATACATGGACGACCATCACTGCAGGTATGGCATCTATACGGTCTATGAGTATACTTGGTTCTTGAAAAGGGTCGATGACACCCACTTGGCCGTGTCTCAGCCAATAAGTGCCAGTTCTGTCTCAACGTCTACTGCCCTATCGCTCCGGGAATGCCTACTGGCTCTTGTCATCGCGGGCGCTGATGAAGAAAGGAGCTACTACCCTGCCAGATATGGCAAACCTTTAGTAAGTAGTAGTCTGTTTGTGCTTCGAAATTGTTCTAACAGTATAACCAGACTACTCGAAGGCACACCATGATCGAGAAACCCACCTAATCTAAGAGGGAGGTCCTCCTAACTTCAGTGTCATGAAACCTCGGAATGACAGAAATTAGCAAGAGCTGATCCCTCGAAATACCTCTTCTGAGTTTGAGGTTTTGCATTGTGAGCTAACCTTTGGGTTGTTTGCGTTGAAATCGGAAGTTCATTGATTTAGTTGATCATTTCTGCTTTCGTAAGATAATCTGGTAGAGGGAAGGGGGAGTATTTGGAGTTAGATAGGCATGCACCTTAGCCAGAAACGATTTTCAGATTTCTTAGAAATTCTGTACTCCATCTTCTGATAGTAACCATCACACGCATAGCAACGACAAAATCACTAAGAGGCCGACCTTCATCCAGCCTCCGAATGTACTGTTTGACCCTAGGCAGACTGAGGGTGATAAGCGATACACTCTAAGCCGGATTAACTAGCCACGGTCTGATTGACTGATTGAGACAATACCATGCTCGTCAGAGCAAAAAGGCCATATATCACGTTTTCGGAGGTAGCAGTAACAGGTCTTTTTGCGTCCCCCTAAGCAGTAATGACCGAAGATGCACCATGTAATGTCAATGAGGCCTGTTTGAATGAGAATCGAAATAAGTAATGGTAAGAATAGAGCAATCTATGGATAGTGACGTACCTATAATGACATTGGTAGAGTGTCATAGTGAATGAATGCGGGTAGTGACTCACATACGAACACTGAAGGTCTTCCGCCCCGTTGATCCCCTGTCTCCGATTTCCTCCCTTCAATTTCACATCCCCTGTCCCACGCCTTCATATGCCTAAGGCATAAAGTCGAACTCTATTTTCCTCGAGCGGGCAGAGCATCATACAACGATCTAAACCATGTGGAGCTTCAGCTTCAGAGACCGAATTTTCGATATCGAGGGGGAAGATTTCAAAGTGGTGAGGCAGCTGACCGAGGATGACGATGCGGAAGTTGGTGAGCGCAAGGTTCTAGCAATAGCCAAGCGACAGGACAAAAAGTACCTGCTCAAAATACGCTATCAACTTGACCCGGAAGACTGTGACATAGAAGATCTGGACAAGACCTTGAAGGTTGCTGAACAGCACTACTGCCATGAAGTGGAGGCTATAGACCTTCTGTCTACACACGGATATGGGCCGAAGTATCTTAATTACGAGACCCACGAACAGCCTGATTGGATGCCTTTTCCTGGAGGGTACCTTGAGTTCATCGTTATGGAGTTTCCTCCTGGGAAGAACGTTGATGATATCCTAGAGGAGCTTACCGACACCCAGCGCAGGAGTATCAGAAAGCAACTAGCGCATTTATTAGAGTAAGTTAAATTCGCATCCTGCTACAGAAAATAAAGGGCTTTCTCCATTCTGAACTAACGCATACTGACTATCTGGCAGGCTCATGCGCCAGAATGACTACAAACTGACTGAGCAACACCCAAGCTACCTTCATTACGATGCTCGGGCAGACAGGCTCTATTTAGTAGATCTTGCGGGCCTTGGATATACCAACTCAGCCACATCCTATCGGATCGACGAGGACAGTCCGTACGTGACAGCATTCAACATCTGGCGGAAGGAGTACTCGAAGCCTAAGCGAACCCCGAAGTCCGGCGACATTCCATTGTCCCATCAGCCTATTAAGAAGGAGAAGCAGCCCCCAAGGAAGACTTGATTTAGCATTGCTGCATTGAAAACAACTGGAGTCTACGGACCTCAGTCTGACTAGTTTAAACATTGCGTTCTTTTTGCAAGGGATGCCTGCCGTAAATCTTAGGCGAAGGAATCCCTCAGCGTCGCTATATTAGCAGGTGATACTAGCCAGGTTCTCCAAGTTTACGCAGGATGCAATGGCTCTATGTACAAGTTATTCGTATCTTAATCTCAAGTTTGGATGGCATTTTATACTGGTATTACTAAGATCAATTACTGTTATCCAGGTTAAATTGCCATTAGATACCTCAATACTGGGTCTCATCTGCCACATAGAATTTATGCATTTAGCCAGACAGATATTGTCATTGTGCTCAAGACAGGATACATTTTCATTCGTACACATGCCCCTTTTATTCCCAGCAGATTTCAGGAGACTGCAAAGAGCCTTGCCACGTCGAAATGGGGAAAGCGTTTGGTGTTGGCTTACTCAGTCATCCTGTGAAGCTAGCACTTTATTTGATGTTAGCTCGCAAAAATTCAGAGAGTTGAAGCCTCATGGCGACCGAGAGAAAATATGAGACCTTGTATCGGCCCAATAAACTACCAATCTGTTCATGCTCTCCTAAATATCGATGTTCGAAAAGTGGACACTACAATACCAGATCATAGATGACGCCTCAGTCAATCTTCTTAACCTAGAAGAGCGACCTGAAATATCCAGCTTACTGAAACTCCTGTTACACAACTTGAATAATCAGAGTTCCAGCGTCGGGAATGAGTGAACACCGACTAAATTGTCATAGGCCACTCGTTATCTATCCAGAAAATGCGCCACCCGGTTCTCTATTCAGAACTGTTCAAAAATTTGTTGGCTTAAGGCCCCTCAAAGCGTGGAGGAATATGGAAATATACACGACGTGAAATTGGAAGGACCCTGAATTTCCACGTTCAGCCACGGCTTGGATTCAAGGATGCGGCTCGGCCCGTGGCGGGTCTACAGATGGGGCGGCCCTGGGATCTGCGAACGTCTTTCCGGTTTTGTTTTCATTGTGTAGAAGAAGCAATCAGTTATTTGGTTAACTCATTCAAATCTTACACTATACTAAGAGCGGTCAAATGTATGGGTACACAAAACCTTCAAATTTGGACGCCAGGGCGTAATCAAACACCGATGCAGACATAGTATCCCAACCACAAATTATCGCATGCTGCATTAAGGTCCGTGTTCCACTCGCGGAGTTGCGCAAGTGTGATTCCCTCTTCATTAGAGATGGGCCAACAGTTCTCTCCATCCTTGATCAGATGAAAGGATTTGCAGTTCTCGACTATGCCCGGCAGCTGAGGCGTCGGGCTTGAGGGGTCGTTCGTGGGGCCTGGGGCTGCTGTCGTTGTGGTGGTTGTGCCGGGGGTGTGTACGCAGACGTAGTAGTCAAGCCAAAGATTCGAACAGTCTGGGGTTTAGGACAGAATATGTTAGATTGCTGCTATGTGAGCGTAGAGGGAGAATAGGGAGGCATGAGTACCATCGTTGACCTTGGTATTCCAGCTCTTGAACTGGGCCGTGGAAATGCCATAGGATTTAGAGATAGTTTCACAATTGTCGCCAGATGCGACCTTATAGTACTCGTCGCAGTTGTCGACAATGCCGGGCATTTGGGGAGTCGGACTGGAACCCGGGTCTTCGGTCGGCTCGGGCGTTTCAGGAGTGGTTGTGGTAGATCCCGGGACGTGTATACAGATATAGTAGTCTAACCACAGGTTTGAACAGCCTAATTGAATGAGTTGCATGTCAGTAACAAAATATCACAGTCCCTCCCGTCGTCAATGAAAAAAAATGGGCCAGTAGGGCTTTCTCACTATCATTAATCTCACTGTTCCAACTCAACAGCTGAGCCGTGGTAATACCATATGTCTCGGCGATAGTGTCACAATGATCGCCAGAAGAGACCTTGTAGAACCCATCGCAGTTATCGACAATGCCTGGCATAGCAGGCGAATTGGTAGGCACAGCTGCGGTGGTGGTTGTGATGGTGCTGGGAGTTGTGACTAAAGATTTAGACGTCGTAGACGAAGACATCGTTGTCGTAGACATGGCGCTTGATGTATCGTCACTGACGGTTCCGATGACACAGTACAACTTGGTCGTATCAAGATCCGGGCAGGTAATACTAGGGTTTAGCTGCTGAAGGCCCTCAATAGATAGCCCCCAAACATCAGCAAAGCTATCGCAGGTATCACCTTTGCTAGCAGCCGTGGTAAAGGAGCACTCAATTGTACGTTTGGACAGCGCACAGACTAGGCCTGGAGCAAGTCCAGCGACAGTGAGGTACTTGAGTTGCATTTCTCTTGGTATGGAAACGGCGTCTTGCTAGTTTCAGGGCGATACGAGCCTCCTATAGAGGATAGCCGAAGAGAATGAGGTAATGATCAGCAACATTTGAAGGGTATACACTGGCTTATATACTCATCTGGACACAACTAACCATTCCACTGGTATTGGCTTGATGCCAATGGACTTGTTCCCCCACGTCGAATGTGTCATTTCCCATTGTCAATCAGCGAGCCGAAGACCGGGACTGTTAGACTGGGTCCTATCATCTTTATCCCTGTATCCGCGCAGTCTACATGACTAAATGGACAACTATCTATGATGGTGGGGCGTTAAATGATAGTTCCTGCGCTGAATGGACTGGAGGGGACGACGTCTACGACACTAGGCATTAAAACCAAGACACCCGGTTGATAACGACTCAGTCAATGGGTAAGACCATAGTGCACATGATCAGAATTTGATACGGGGATGACCTCGATCAAGAGCATGTAGCGTACATGTGGTGTGTATGCTGCGTTAGCGCAGTAACGGCTCCTTGGCGAGGGATCAGTTGTCCAATGGATATAATCGTGAGGCAGGAGGCGAAAATTCAGAATGAACTAATGAAGCACCAATGTAAGCGAAATTAGCAATAGCGACCTTCCCAGTATGGTAAGGAAGGAGCGGAAGCAGCCGGCAAGGCTGGGATCATGGCTTCCCTTTAGCGCCTGTCCACATTGGCTACGACTACCTTACAAGGCTAGGCCCGTGTAAAATGGAAGAGTAGCCAGGGACCATTTGGCGCACTTTTTGGGAAACGAATGTAACGTTACCCGCAGCGCCAAGGCTTGGCCGAGAAAACAGAGGCTTGAATGGTTCCTCGCTCCGCTCCGATGTTTCTTTAGATCGTCTTGGCGCGCCATGTCACCTTGGCGGAGGCGATGACCTGACCCAAGTCCAAGACCGGACCTGCGCTATCTCCTGTTAGTTCGGGCGGAGGAACCGCTCGTGCGCTCTCAAGACGTATCAGTTAGTCTCGGGCGACAGGGGTCGGGAGATTACCTGCCAAGGACCCCTATTTCACTCCCTTCCCCGACACACATATTTTACAAATATTCTCAATATTCCCTGCCTCATTGCTACTAGTTACCGGAAGTCCCTAAGAGCCAGAACGTCTTATTGAGCAAGGTCAGCGCGTCTCCCATTTCTAGCTGCGCTATTCAAGTCCCTCAACTTCCGCTTTTGGCTCGGCCCGTCACACCCGTCAGCCATGCATTTTCTCCAACCAAAATGGCTCATAGTATTCGGAGCCTTGATCACTTCCTCGCCTGCGGTCGAGGTTGACTTGGTATTCCCTCGCAACGAGGCCTCATACTCTCCAGCCGAGTGGTTCCCGTTCGTCTTTGCTGTGCAGAACACGGAAAAGGCAGAGCTTCTCAACCTTCGGATCAGTTACATGCTCCGCAAGGGCGATGAGCTCGCAGACTTGGACGACCAGATTCTCGGCAGCCATGATCTCAGCTGGACAAACTGGTCTGGCAGTGCAGACCCTTATTTGGCCTACGAGTACATCCAAAACGACTTCAATACATCCGGTAGTTGGATAATTGAATGGGAGCTGCACTGGCAAAGCTGCAATGTGGAAGCGCTGAACCGGGGCTCTGATTCTAATGGAGTCTCTGAACATTACTACCACTGGACGGACGGCTTCTACATCAACAATTCTAGCATCAAAGAGGTGGATCTTGTCGCAGCAACGGCAAATGAAACCTGCCCCGGAAGCCCCGACGGGATTGTCATCAATGTGACCGACACGGTCATGAGTACGCTTCCGTGGGTCAACTCTGCACACCGCGACACGTGCGTTGTTACCAAAAATACAACCGCCAGTCCTACAACCTCTACCCCAGACCCCTGTCGTATTGCGATAGACGAGGATACCGCCGAGAGCATGGCCTCCACTCAGCAGCAGCGCTTGTGCTACCTTCCGGTTCCCCCTGATAACTGTTCTAAAGAGGAGAATGGGGCTACACAATCGGCTATACTTGGTGTATGTGGAATGCTAACGGTAATTGGAGCTTTGGGCCTTGCCGTCTTGTAGATAGATATTTGCTGATGTGTAGCTCAGGCCAACATGGATAAACTTTCTTCGTGCCTACGCCTATCGTCTTTCAAAAGCACCAAGGAATCGATAGTCAGCAGCATATCTTTAGTGAAACTCACATAATTTTCTTGAATCTTACCGCCTCTATTCCACAATAATAGAACATAAAGGGTATCTGGTTAACACAATGTGTGATATCCAACCTACGTAGATCACAAGTGATTTCTCTAAGGCTATCTTCACACTATCAAGTAATAGTAATCAAAAGAGTTGTAAATGGGGCCAGAACGGTTTTAACACTAGTTTATACTACTGTCTTGGCCTCCACCACACACCCACTACCCGCATTTCACATTCATTTTGAGTCCTACCTCCGCTACCTGGCCTTGGTGTGGGCTGATATCACGGAGGCCGGTGCGCACCGATCATTCCCATCCTTTCCATGCCGGACTGTGCCTCAAGAATTTAGTGCAACCTTTAGAGTTTACGGTCAAGATACAGACCCACAGCTTATAATAGCACATGGGAGATTCGACGGTAGAGGGGGGAAATATCAGAGACCCTTTCATGCCTGCGAAGTCCACTCAAGTTGGTTGGAACACCACTGGATCTCCTTTCATTAATGAGCGTCAATGTTGGGATTTTCACTATGTCAAGACACGGAACAAAACCTTCATCAACTTTAATCCATATAAACCCATTCTCCTGTCTCATAAGCATAGTCTTCTTCGCAATTCTGACTGCTTTTCAGCTAGGTATATTCTAACCCCCCTTTTTCCCTGTGCCTGGATGTCATCAGACCTCTCCGGTCTATCTAGGTATCGCCCTACCCTGCGCTATTGTCAGATCAGGAAGCTCGCCCTCCGCAGTTGTGGGGAATTTCCCGCGCTACTGCCACCCGTCATAACGCCGCCCTACCCCCAACAATTTCGACTTACGAGCTGACAGAGAAATTGCGCCAAGGATAACTAAGGTGTCGGTTCGCGAGAAGCCACCACTCATACACAGTTGCAAGATAGACAGTAACCCAATCAGCAACCATGGTATGTCTTAGATTGCTATGTGTCCCTGCCGCAAGACGAACAGACCCGTGGGGGGTCGCGTGCAACGCCCGGTCGAGATGGATCGTGAAATCCGCTTTCGGAGCTTTGGAAGCAAGAGACTTCCATGTGCTCGATGTTGGAATCCTGGTTATTGTTTCTTATATAAATAGTATATATTTTCCCATTGTCGGTATCCTTTCTCCTTCCCATGGTTCGACTCCTACTTCAGTCACGCTCTTTCCTTCCGGCACAGCCCACACAGTCTTTCCTTTAATTCTCTTTTCATTCACACACGGTCTTTGCCTTGATACATCTCCTCTTCTTTCCTACCTATTGACTCTTTTTCCTTCCTATTTTTATTTCTTTTTCTTTCATCAAGGTTCTCTCTATCTTTATTCCTTTTCCATGGTGGCCCTCACTTGGCTCGGTGTGGCAGCAGCCTTCGTGCTGACCGCATGGCCACCTTCAGCTATCGCAAGCCCTAGCTTCCATAGCTTTGCCAGCCAGAGCTACAATAGCGGTGCTTCCGCCTGTCCTGAGCGCTGCCGTGATGCTGGGCCCAATACGGGGAACTGGTCGGTGTACTCGGGCTTCAAGCAGATCCGGAAGTGCAAGGAAACGATCTTCTATGACTTCTCCCTGTTTGACAATGTTGATGATTGGGAAAGAACCCACCGCATTCAGGCCTGCTCTTCATACGGGCCGGACTTCGCCACTTCTCCGGCGACTACCACTCATGTTACTTCTAGCAAGCCCGTTGATGTTCAGTTTGAACTTGGGTGGTGGCAGGAGGGTTTCGGTCTGGCGGGTGCTGGGATGCGGTCAATTGTTAGGCAGATGCGCCACTATGCCGATGGAGAGCATGGCAAGTCCGATAGGCCATCTATCATATATGGCCAGTCTGGTCAAGCTACAATCGGGTTGTATGTTGGCCAGGGTCTGCTGAAACAAGGGCTCAGCGAGTCTGCGCTCAAGCTCTTCCAGGACAACCTGGGCAATCTTGCCATTTCCACCCCTAGCTTAGCTATGCAGCTCTGTGAGGAAGGCTACGATAGCACACATGTATTCGGTATTATGGCGACGAGCAATGGAACCTTTGCTCCCATACAAAGTGCAATCAAGTCTTGGGCTAATGCGACGTGCTTATCGTTCCCCGGATCTGTCAAGCTTGCGGGCTCGGTGAAATTCACTACGCCGCTCCTGAATGGCAACCACACTACCGCGGCCAATTCCACTTACTTAGGGCGCAATCTGGTTCGGAAGATAATTACAAGGGGGAGTGGCGAGTGTACAACTGTACAGGTTGACGCTGGGAACAGCTGTGCAGACCTGGCAGTGAAATGCGGCATTTCGGGCGCTGACTTCACGAAGTACAACCCCGCCAATGATTTCTGCTCCACGTTGAAGCCTAAGCAGCATGTTTGCTGCTCTGATGGAAATCTTCCTGATTTTCGTCCCCAGCCCAACGAAGACGGCTCCTGTAGGGCATACCAGGTCCAGGCCGATGACAATTGCGACAGCCTCGCTGCGGAATACAGTTTGAGCAGCGATGATCTTGAGAATTTTAACAAGGACACCTGGGGTTGGAATGGCTGCGAGCTTCTGTTCAAAGATACGGTTATGTGTTTGAGTGAAGGAACTCCGCCCTTCCCCGCAGAGATCTCCAACGCTCAGTGTGGTCCCCAAAAGCCAGGCACAATCCCGCCAACAAATGGCTCGAACATTGCCGACCTCAACCCTTGTCCGCTCAACGCATGCTGTAATATATGGGGCCAATGCGGCATAACTGCGGACTTCTGCGTTGATACAAACACTGGGGCCCCGGGAACGGCTGAGCCAGGAACCTACGGCTGTATATCGAATTGTGGGATGGATGTTGTGAAAGGATCTGGGTCTGGGGATGTCAAAATTGCCTACTATGAAGGCTACTGCCTCAGTAGGGAGTGCCTCTTTCAGGATGCCTCGCAGATTGATACCTCGCAATACACGCACCTTCATTTCGGCTTCGGAACACTGACCGACTCTTGGGAGGTCGAGACAGGGGATACATTGTCCACCTACAATTTTGGCGAGTTCAAGAAAATCTCAGGAACCAAGAGAATTCTTTCGATTGGTGGGTGGGACTTCTCAACCATGCCTGAAACATACAAGATTTTCCGTAATGGTGTCAAACCGGCGAACAGGCTAACGATGGCGACAAATATTGCCAACTTTATCAAGGACAATGATCTTGATGGTGTCGATATCGACTGGGAATATCCGGGGGCGCCTGACCTTCCTGAAAATGACCCTGGGACGGAGGAAGACGGTCCCAACTACCTGGCATTCCTTGTCGTTCTCAAAAATCTCTTGCCGGGAAAGTCTGTCTCCATTGCCGCACCGGCATCCTACTGGTACCTGAAGCAGTTTCCTATAAAGGACATGGCTAGGATCGTCGACTACATTGTCTATATGACCTATGACCTTCACGGCCAGTGGGATGCGCATAACAGCAACTCACAGGAAGGCTGTGATACGGGTAATTGTCTGCGCAGCCAGGTTAATTTGACGGAAACGAAACAGTCTTTGGCAATGATTACCAAGGCAGGTGTCCCTGGCGCAAAGGTTATTGTTGGTGTGACAAGCTACGGTCGTTCTTTCAAGATGGCAGACCCTAATTGCTGGGGCCCGGAATGCCTTTACACTGGCGACCGCTTAGATTCTGACGCGAAGAAGGGCAAATGTACTAATACAGCTGGTTACCTTGCTGGGGCGGAAATTGACGATATTATAAAAGATCCCTCTCGGGTCGTCAAAAGCTATGTTGACACGACCAGCAATAGCGACATTCTCATTTACGACAAGGATGAATGGGTCGGCTACATGAGCGCCGCCACAAAAAAGGCGCGCACCACCCTGTATAGCGCTTGGGGCTTGGGTGGAACCTCTGACTGGGCCAGCGACCTGCAAACCTATCATGATGTTCCCAAGCCGGCGACAAGCTGGGCCAACTTCATCCAACTCGCCAAAGCAGGGGAGGACCCTAAGGCTGACCAAACGCGTACCGGAAACTGGACCTCGTATGACTGCACTGACGATAATGTTGCAAATCTATTCGACTTCACACCCTCACAACGGTGGAAGAACATGGATACAGATACAGCATGGAGTGACATTATCCGAATCTGGAATGACACCGATCACCCGCGCCATATCAGTTTCATGCAATCTGTTGAGAGCACCACCCATTTCGAGTATCATGCCTGCGATGACGTAGAGGCCACAAGCTGCAGTTCCATTGGTTGCGAAGACGGTGCAAACGGAGGCCAGTCTGGTCCCGCAGCCTTTCTCATCCTTTACTCAATGGCCCAAATTCACGATATGTACAAGAAATACTACGATGGCTTATTCCAGTCTCTCAGTATTGTCGGTACGGCACTCGATGATATGGAGAACAAATTCGCGCCCGTCCCACCTGAGAGAGACGATACTTGGCTCAATATTCTCATAGACATGGTCACACTTGGCGCTCTAGGCTCCGCTGGGCCCTTGTTCAACACAATGCTGAAGGATCTCGATTGGTTTTCTGGCAGCGCCCTGGACAATGCAAAAGATACCACTATGACCCTCTTGGGACAAGGTACAACTACCGCCAAGGACGTACTACCTCCGGGTAAGGCCGATTGGTCGCCTGAAGACCAGGACGAATTCTCAGCCTATATGGGGCAGGTCGTGTATGGCTGGTCCAATACCACCTCCCGCACGCTTCAACGTCTTTTCGGCGGTTCTCCAGAAAATATGAAAACCCTATGGGAAGTCATATCAGATGGCAAGCTCATCGAGGGTAAGAGGAATGTTGATCCCCCTGACACTGTAAATCCTCAGAATGAGCTCATCGCCAATATTAACAAGTGCGTCGTCGGCTTTGCATTGCCCGCATTGTGGCGCCAAGCTGGATCTTATACGTTTATCATTGATTCAGGTCAGTCTTGCGACGATGACCCGAACATCAGCGAGTATTTGGACGACGATACCATTGATGCCACGGGTGTCTGCGTTGACAATCGACAATACTACCTCGCATATCCGGATGGCCATGCGACTGACTGTACTTGCAAGATCATCAACGATTCCGGCCCCTGTCAAACGGTCTGCAGAGACAGCAAATTCTCTGCTCCCGAGGGAATCGAATACATCTCTGGCGACAACAGCTACTACGGCATCACTATCAACGAGCTGGTCAAGGGCTCTGTCCGGACCTGGATAGCTAACGGGAGGGAAAACGGCGCTAGCATAGCAGATCCTACGAACCACGGCACCATGTCCGACCTGATAGACGTTGATGTTACAACGCCCGGCTTCATGCGGATTCCTGTTTGTAGCCCCGCCCGCGCCTTTCAATCCTGGGACACGGCCGACAGAGACTCAAGCCCGAACTGGCCCTGCGATATCCCGCCTGGTAAAGATGAGTGCGGTGAGTCAACCTTTGTGGACCAAACTAGCGATGCATCACCAAAGGTAGAAGACTGCCGCCAGATCATCAAGAACATTGAGGGCGATGCATCCACTAGCTGGACGACCCAGGTTGTCGGCCATAACCAGCGCGAGATTGCCAGTCACGCATCCTGTCACTTTGGCGTTGAGGCTACTAAGACCAACGGAAATGTCAATTTCAAGGTCGGCGGGCAGGATGTCATTGATATTATCAATGATTCCATCGACAAATTTGCTAGGGATGGGCTGATCGGCGCAAAGGGAAACATGGATTGCAATGGTAATGTAAAGAGTGAGCCGGTGCTGTGGGGGATATACTAGGAATTTGTAAGCGCTATACTACTGGCCGAAAATGACAGGTCGGCTTATCTTGCGAAGGAGATGGAGATGTTTGTTTGACTAGAATGTGATGTTATATACTATGTGTTGAGGCATTCATGTAGGCTTAGTCACGTGCGTGGCACGCAGGCCGCCGACGCAAAGCACCATCTCGCGTTGTTTCGCTGCGCGCACCTAGATAGCTAATACAACCACTCTTTTGCTGCATCTTTGCGTTCGTTGTGTCTGCATTTTTTTTGTTGCTTCACACGTAAAATCGCGCCTCAACACTATCTATAGTAGATGGTACTACACACGGAGTTTACTTCAGTAACGCAATCACGCTTCAAGTACTGCCACCCCCCTGAGCCCAGAAGGGAACTTTACATACTTCAGACACACTGGCACTAGCAGCTCTCTCGTACCTCTCGCACTCCCATGGAACAACGATTTCACCCAAAGCTTCACTGCGTCTTTGCGGGAAACACTAGGGAGTAGACACTTTTCCCCTTTGTGGCAGCACGAATCCAAGCTGTTGGGGTTGTGCCTGATTGTAGTGTTCCTAGCTAACAGATGATGGGTTTGTCATCCGTTGCATATATCAGATACATTAACTTCTGCAATGCAGTGTCTTCATTTATAAAATGTTGTTAATTTAAACTAGAGGTTGCGTGCGGGCGCATTCGTATACGCTAGTGTTACAATACGCCCCACGGGCGTTCGACTTTCAGGGTGGGGCCGGCCCAGAAGTCAATCCCGTTGTTATGCGTGACCGGCTAAGATAAGATGGAGCTGTCTGAAACCCACTGATCTGCAGGGTCCGCTGTGCAGATTAGCGCCGGAAACTTTATACGCGTGACTAAGCATTGGGTTATGCTAACTAATGCTCATGCTAAACTAGCGGGGTCCCGATATCGCAATGAAAGGTGTAGTCATACTGGAGGCCCAGGAGAGTGACTAACTACTGAATCCGATTATCCTGAGTATAGACTTCCTGCACACGAAGAAAATCACTTCATGCCATTAGCTTTCACTGCCCAAGCAAATCCTGAGGTTCTGATTTTGTTTTTCTTTTCTTGTTTTCTCCCTTTCCTTTCCCCTTTTTGTCGTCATATGCGTCCAATAACATAGTTGACTAGTGAGTTATTTATGAGAGTGAGTAACTGCCCCCTTGAATCTGCCCAGCGGGTCATATCTTGTTCTCAAATCTTGCAACTGAGCGAAATGTGGTCCCCAAATCTAGTTCCCGAATGAGCAGCAGGTCAGACGATTATTGTGTCTTCAGACTTACCTTTCTCGCGTCATAGAACTTTTCATACCCATTAGGAAGGTAATGCAGATCTGCATTCTCCCCCAAGACGGTGGAGCCTGCCTTGATAGCAAGATCTCGTACCAGATCTTCGTGGTCACGTCCTGCATCAGCCGGACATCCGGGACCCATAAGCAAGATATGCTTGACCCCTTGAGGTCGTGGCCAGGCGCAGCTGGCTACTCCTCCCGGGGGGTCGCGCTGGAGCATTCAGTATGTAAGATTGAAGTATTTTCCTGCGGATTTATCGGTTCCTGTGACTTACCGAACACAGCAGCTCAAAGATCAAATAGGTGCAGTCACCGAGCGATTCGTCCAGTCTTCCGATATCTTCAGACCACTGAACAGCGTTGATGATGGTGTCCTTTGAAAGTTCTCGTAGAAGCAACGGCGACCAGAACTGCTTCATGGTGCCTTTGGCAATATGCACCTTATCTTGTCTAATAATGAGCATACATTTACCAGCACTTTCAAGCTTGTGGCCTTACCCTGTAAATCTGCAACACCAGCAAAGGTGGTGACCTTGGTATGGTCAATAGCTCCGGGGATGCTTAGTGCCCACTGGAAGTTGGCCCGACCATGCGCTTCCCCGCAGGCATCAAAAGCATGAAGTACCAACATATCTGAGTCCGCCCCGATGGACTTTAGCAGCCGCTTCTTCACGACGTATAAAAACATGGAGATCTTCGGATCAAGAGGTCGAGAAACAAACTTGGCAATTTCGTCTGCTGTTACCTCGAGCTGCTCTCGCGGTATCAGAATCGGGCCAGCCCAAATATTCTGGGGATAAGGGAACACTCGTAGCACAACCTCAACGACGACTACATTTTGCGCGTTAGTAACTGTTTATTCCAAATATAAAAGACTTTGTATTGCTCACCGCCAAAGCCACCTCCGCCGCCACGTAATGCCCACAAAAGATCTGGCTCCGAGGATGCCCAAACAACCGAGCCATCATACTTCACAACTTTTGCATCCAGCATATTCGCTGGGTCTGAGACACACGAGTACTCTCTGGAAAGCCATGAAAAGCCACCGCTGATGATAGTGCCTGCAACGCCCACACAAGGGGTGCGGGCTCCCACGACTGCATTAGTTTTGTGTCAGTATCCGCCCATAGAATACGTGATCTGGAAGATTGAAGGTAGAATCCTCACTTCCATATTCCGGTGCGACTTCACTCAGCTTCTGATAGACATCTGACCATGTCTGTCCAGCTCCGATCGTAGCGAGTTCCGAATCTCTATCGAGGTGAAAGCCATCGAACGCCGACATATTCACCAACACATCGCTTGCGGATGCGGACATGAACCCATGGCCGTATATAGCAAAGTCCAGATTGGTGGAGTAAAGGTAGGCGATTGCCTTGCTCAAAGAGTTAACAGATGTGGGTCGAAGAACAATGTGAGGATTCAGTTGTTTTTGGGCAGCCCAGGTCTCAATTCTCGATTGGTAATCTGGGGAAGTAGGACGAATTATTTCACCTGGATGCAGGAATGATTCCAGCATCTTGAGATGATTCTGCACGGTGCATGGTTCGGCCATATTGAGGGTGTGCTTGGTTTCAATCAATTGGTGAATCGGACTTCTGCGAAATGGACTTGTGTAGTAGTATGCAATATGTACCCCGCTGTGGCGGTTATATATCTGTGGTAGGTCCGCGGCCGAAAGAGCATTGTTCCTTGAATTTGCGTCATACTAGAGCGCTGAAGATCTGCATTCACCTTCAGGAGAGCCTGCTCTTTTCGTTTGATTTTACATTTCAGGTCTTGCAATAACAGGCTTCTTCGGCCAGACCGCCGTGGTTTGACGTTGTTGTCGGATATGGTACATTTGTGAAGGGAAGACCGAACACATCGGGAAAGTGGGCCCGCAGATTAGTTACCAATTACCCTTCCAGTTCGGAAGACCGGACCGTTGGCGACGAAGATCTCCAAGGCGAGGGGGCAAGACATTTCGCTGTACGCTCATTTTTAATTCCATAAAATCTGCTACAGAATTTGATGCCTTGCGCTTCTTGAAATAAGATTCACTGATCGAACGTCATACAGACGCTACCTTCCAAGATGTCGAACTTTCTCGTTACTGGCAGTTCCCGCGGCTTAGGCTTAGAGTTAGTGAGGCAGCTATCTGCCCGAGCCTGCCTCGAAGGAGGGTTGGTTATTGCAACGGCGCGGAAATGCAGCCCGAAACTTACAGAACTTATCGCTCAGTCCAATGGGTGCATTGTCTTTGTTGCTTTGGATATTTCTGAGGAGTCAATGATCGCTGAATCAGCCGAGCAAGTCAGATCAGCGTTAAACGAAAACAGTCTGGACATGTTGATTAATTGCGCTGGAGTTCATAGTGAGACACATGGAAAACTAGCGTCAATGTAAGTAGCCTAGTGGATCCATTTTTTTGGGAGCATTTCCGAGACTGACCTCAACCTAATAGGTCCGACCTCGACTACCAGTTGTCAGTGAATGTAACTGGAACACACAACGTCCTTCGCCACTATCTTCCCTTGATGCAGAACAGCAAGGTCAAGAAGATCATCAATATGTAAGCATAAGATGCAATGAGATAGGTATATTTTCGACCAGGTGCTTACAGCTTTTTAAACAGTTCGAGTGCATATGGCTCGATTACCAGTGCGCGCGAAGTATCATACGCTCCTTGCCCGGCATACAAGATCAGCAAAGCAGCACTGAACGCCTTAACGGTCCAATACGCGCTGTCATACCAAGATGAAGGATTTATTTTCCTCGCAGTCAGCCCTGGAGTAAGTTCTCACTTGCCGATCTACTGGGAAATCAATACCAGAGAAGCTAATGACACTTAAAAGTGGCTGCAAAGTGACATGGGTGGGAAGCATGCCGACCTGACCGTGCCTCAAGGTGCAGAGGCGGTCTTAAACATCGCTATGTCCGCAGACCGTGTGGACAATGGCCGGTTCAAAAATATTCATGTCCCAGGGTGGGAGGCCTATAAAGGCCAGGACGTCCCCTGGTAGTTCGGGAGCGCAGATCAATTTCCCCTATGTATTATTAGCACCATATGTCCAGATAGAACAGACCAGAGACCGAATTTTGCGCAACTACACAGTAGGGAATCAAACGTGGCATCGAAACATCTTGTTACCATTTTGGAAAAAGCAACAGCCCACAGAGCTTTTTAATTAGCTCCGCACTATGTACTTGTTAGAAATTGGATTGAAAAAGGCTGAAATCTCATGATATAGTACTAGGGAGTATGTGGCTAGGAGTTTGCTTTTTTGGTGGTTGCGATTGGAATGCTCAGTCAGCAAGCCGGCCGGGTAGTTGATTTTCCCCTCCCTTCCCGCTCCGCACGCTCGACACTCAGCATTTCTTGCAACTATAGCTTCAGGATATTTGCAGTCGGTCATGAGAACATCAGAACTTCCGGTAAAGCTTGCTGCCAATGCCGGAAGATCTCACAGTCACTGGGGATATTCTGCCCGCGGTATGTTCTGCTCACCCCCATAGGCCGGAATACTCAGGGAAAGCTGTAGACGCTAATCAGAGCAAACAGTGTGACCTATGTCATGCGAAGAAGGTTGCAATACCGTGAATACCAGGCTTAAACCACCTATTGAATCTGACAACAGTACAATGTAACAGATAAAGTGTGATCGTCGAGCGCACTGTGCCAATTGTGCAGATGCCGGTGTGGAATGCGAACGCCGGCGGCGCGGACGGCCAGCTAAGAAGAGAAACCAAAGGTTTGCTGTCATTCATGTCATGCTGAAGGGTAATCTATACATACGAAGTAACTGATAATGAACGGCAGCACCCTAAGGCCCCAAGAAAACATAGTAACGTTTGAAAGACAGCCGCCACAGACACAAAGGTAAAGTGTGACAGCTTGTCGCAGTCGTCTTTCTGGGTTCTGTGCGCTGAACAACTACAGAAGCAACCGGCAATCAGGCCGTAGGGCAGCGGAAAGAAACGTGAATAGAAGTACCGCTATAGAGCACAGCCAGCCTAACGACCAAGTTCTGGACTCAAGGGAGCGATCCTTAACCACGCCTACGCACTCGACACCCAGCGTCGAGGGCCCCAATTATCATGCAATACAGGCGAAAAACATAATCCAACTGGAATTAAATGACTCAAGGCATGTCGACCGTGGGAGACAATCCATACTTCGCTCTGCTCTCCAACTCGTGAGCCAAATTGCAGAGAGTGAGCCTCAACATTCGGACGAAATCATGGAAGAGTTTCAGCCTAACGATCCCGCCCTTTCGATTCCTGATGCACCCCCTCGAGAGCTGTTGTTTATGCTCCTACAAGGTATGAGTTTCTTGCATTGTTATGTCTTGATCATAGTTGATGAAATTAGGGCCGCCGGAATCGATGTGCATTCAGTGGCCGGATCACATCTCGCGCAAAACATATGAAGAAATGGCTACAGCCTTGTTACGAAGTGAGCCTCGGCTACAAGGTCAACGTCTCCATCAGTATAGCATTTGCATATATGTGAAAGCAATATTTCATATATATCAGGTGTCACGAACCGTGCGCAGCCCGCTCCTGAAATCACAGCTGTCCCAATCTAGGTCGACTTACATCGCAGCGACAATTCGGAGCATTGAGAACCTGAGCATACTCAAACAGCCAGACCTCTCGACCATACAAGCTCTACTCTCGAGTGTAAGTCCCTGAGTCGCAGACATCTCTGGCGAAGACTCCCTCATTGACATCGTATCTGTAGGCATTGCTTATGCAGCACCTGGGGAGGCTGAACCAATGTTGGGTCCTTACCTCTTATGCTGCCCGACAGATTGCATCTCTTAACTACCACAAGATCCGCAGGGTACCAGCGCGCTCAGACTCGGAGTTAGAGGTATATAGTGCGGTATACTGGTGCTACTATCTGGATCGGACGTTAAGTTCCCTTCTCAGTCGCCCTCCGTCATTGCCTGATCTTGATGTATCCCCGACGGATCTCATTGTATTAGACCCATGTTCGCCATATGATACTCTTTTACGTGTCCTGCTTGACCTCGCACAGGTTCAGGGGAAATTACATGCAGTATCTTCCGACACGAGGAATACTCCGGATAGCCAGGCTTTGGAGACCTGTCAGCTCCTTGAGTCCAGGATGCAGAGCATTCTTCGAGAAATGCCATCGGTACGTGTACCGGGACCACATATAGTTGCTTCCACCCCTGACAACGCTCCATTTAGAATCGTGCATCCCTCCCGAAAATGGTACAACATGATTGGGTTGCGGTCGACTTCTGCTACTACGCGATTATGGTCGAGATCGACCGAACACGCTTGAAAAACTCGTTTAGTCCAGTGATACACAGGGAATGTCTCGTACATGCCAGACAGTCACTTGGAGCATTTCACTTTATCCAGCAGCATGCGGAGGAAATGCCGGGATTTGAAGAGCCATATCCATCATTCTTGACATGGTTCGTTGAAATTCCTGGACATATTCAATTTCATTTGCTGACTATTGAACAGGACTTTGTTCTTCTACCCACTAAGCGCCTTCTTTGTGGTCATCTGCAATATCATCGGAACTTTAGATCATGACGATTTCAAACTGCTTCAACAAATAACGCAGAGTTTGTCACAGTTCAAGCAAGATCCACACCTTGGAAAACGTTTAAACCTTCTCCAGTCGTTGGAAGATCTCTGCGAACCGCTGTTCCAAGAAGGGGCTTCTGGCCCAGAAAATATATCATCAAACCTCCGTGCATCGTCCCCGAATCAAGTAATGGAACCTGTCACTATGGATGGCATTCCTCCGAGCGCCTCCTTCGATAGCAATTTCGGGCTAAATGATGAACCGATACCGAACTCGGAATTGGACGCCTCAGCCGACTGGCTGATGTGGCAGCTTTTCAATAGCCAGATTCCAGCGGGTTGGCTTAGTAGTAGTATGGACCCTTTTGAAATATGAATGGAGGTTTCCATTTCTTCTTCTCTCCCGGGGATAGGGGGCGGGGCGGAATCAGTCAGCCGGGATCACAGCGGACGTCTCGACTGGCATTCGGACTCTGTCTTCTTTCGTTCGGGATTCCGGTGGCTCGGGTAGTCGGCTATTCTATATTAAGTTTAGCTCCACTTTACCTTGTCCATCATCACAAATCTATATCTCACATTCATAAGATAATTAACAAAAATAATTTAAAGATTACCTGGACACAATACTACCATTCAAAACCCTCAAGTACGCACCCAATACTCCCCGAAAATTCCAACCCTCACATACAAGCGACTAACCAATCCCAAAGCCGAAGCAAGCCAACACCACCACCCTACAAAAAGTGAACAGCCCATCATCGCCCAACATGCACTCAGAGAACGACGCAGGGTTCACGGTCCACTGCGACAGCCTGGAATGGCTTCCGCTTGCCCCGAGTGTATTCATCAAAATCGTCAAGCTAGTTCCCGAGACCGGAGAATACACAATCATGGTCCGCGCCGAACCCGGTGGACTCCTTCCTCGCCATCGGCATGTTGAGAGTGCCGAAATTTACGTTCTCAAAGGAAGTGGCGCCCACCCTCAGACAGGCGCGTTTGCTCAGGGGGATTACGTTTCGGAGAGCAAGGGAGCCGTTCATGATCCTCTCCCGTTTGAGCATGAAACGGAGCTTTTGATGGTTAGCAGAGGACCTTCGGTGTTTTTGGCTGATGATGGGTCGGATTTGTATACGATGGATGTGGCGATGTTGCAGGGTATGGTAGAGAGAGCAAAATAGGTTGAGGTATTGGGGTTAGATTTGATACTGGGTTTTTAAACTGTCTGAGATAAACTGCATTGGTTTTGGTTGGAATGATGTGGCGAAGAATATCAGCTATTAGACATGAATCATGAATGTATCTATGGCCATAAAATAAGGAAGATCCAGTTATTCAGCAGTATTTATATCCTTTATATTGCTCTGTATTACAGGTTTACTTGTCTCTTACCACACTCTCACTACACTTTCGTTTCTCCCGATTCATTGCATTGCTTTATAATCGCACCTTATATAATTTCTTGAATATCATACTTGGTAGATTGTATTAAGAACGAAAGGTTCTCAAGAAAGAAAGTGTTATACACTTCTGGAAAATCCAAAGAAATTGTCTGAAATCAACTGCATTGGTTTTGGTGGAATGATGTGGGGAAGTTGATCCCGATCAGGCAGTTCCATTGCGGTCCAATGCAGTAAGAAAAAGCTCAATGAGCTGTGTGCAATCAGTGTCTGATGCGTAGAAGACTGGAAAGGGTGCAAATGTACTCACCTTGCCTGTAAACCTTGTCTCGTTGCCCATCTTCAGACAGTCTGCCTCCCACTTATTCAGACTGTCTGTAGAACAGTGTAGGATATCATTAATTGAACTATCCCTCTCCAGCTCGCTGGCGAAGTCCTTTCCCTCTTTGCTCTTGCCGACTCGAGAGAGAACAAAGAGTGCTGCGTTGTTACCATACTCCTTCAGTTCAGGTGCATTTTTACAAGAGCGGATGGTTGATTTTAGTGTCTGCCGGCCTTGAGCTGAACGTATCTATTATTTTGGTTACGGATCTTGTCAGCACAGATATCAACAGCCTTATCGACTTATTGTAGATTGGGATTTCCTCACCTCGGCGTCAGTAAGCATTATAGTTATCACCGGCCGCTTAAGCTCCCCTGCACGGGCTTTCCTGATAATCATAGGATGGACAATATCCCGATTGACAACGTCGCCTATCTCTGGAGAGCTCCAAACCACTCTCTTGATATCGAGGAAACTAGCATCCTTGAATATATTGTCCACTTTATCGCCCGTATTGATGTTCTCGTACAGATCCTTTTTGTCGCCGTTGGTATTGAGAAACTGGATCGTAATTCCTTTTGGCAAGAGAAGAGAAGAGATCTTGACAAGTTCTCGCAATGTCCTTTGCATGGCCTTCTTGTACTTATACATAGAGAGACTATTATCTAGAACACGCAAAGGATGTTAGTTCATCAGAAGTGGTATTGGTCGAGCCTTCCCTGCATTGTCAATAAACTCACCACAGACAACAACCATATCAAATAATGCCAGTTCCACCATGGCCGTTTCTTTGCCAGCAGGCACATTGTATTGTTGAATAAAATTCCTCATCTCAGCTGCTGCCTTTCGCACCAGCTGTTCGATAATCGGGTCATCCTCCTTGAAGAACCCGCCGTACTTATTGATGATGACGGTTTTATATTGTCGAGCCACCTGAGTGAATCTGTTAGTATATATCCTAATAAACAACAAGTAGCACACGGCCATATACTCACGCGAATATTTCGTGAGGAATCGTTATTCGTGGTGGTATTTCCGCAATTCTGTTGCATCGTGTTCCCGCAGTTCATATTCATCGTGTTCCCACTGTTTTGATTGATTGACGAATAGAAGCCAGGGTTTTCGTTGTTACTTCGTTTAGCCTCCTTTTCCGCGAAGTCAACCTCGGGTGGAGAGTCGAGACTCCTTAGCGGGTATGAGTTTGCGCCAGTATTGTCATTGCCCTCAGTGAGTCCGGCCGGCTTCGTGGTACTAACTTCTTCGGTCACTGAATCTTGTCGTTGAGAGCCATCTTGGTCAGGGTTGGCTGATGATGGCTCGGCATCCGAGTTTGGCGTACCCCGCATTGGCGCATCATCTTCAGAGTTCGTTTCAAGTGGAACGCTCGATACAGTGCTGTCAGACATATCCATTTCATCTGGTGTGATATCGTGCACCACTAATGTAGGACCTCCCTCATTTTGACTTTCGATTAGGCGTGGGGGGAGATCTTTATCCTTTTCCAGCATAAGGTGTTTGTGATGTTGGCAATATGAGCCGGAACTCTTTGCGCGCTTCTTACACCTGCCACCATGTTTTGCGAGTGCTTTACACTGTTTGGTGTGAAGTTTTCCGAACTTCTTCTTGATACGGTAATTCATGGCTTAGGACTTCAGATAACCAGGGGAGAGGGGGTTGGGGGTTGGGGGGTTGGAAGCGGCGCGATGATTCTGTGGTGCGGTATGTGAAAAGTGGAAAGAGCACAATGGAGAGAAGATCGATCGTGACATAGCTTGGGAGATCAGCCGCCTTATACATTCTGTTAATGCTCCAGACCTCGCAGTCCTAAGTTTAGTCTCTATTAGTAAGGCTTGTCCTTTTTCGTTAATTCAGCTGATTCCCGAAGTATCTGGGAGAAGGAATTATGAAAGCAAGTAAATCCTACCCGAAAGGCGAAGGCGAGCCAGGAGGTGTCAGCTTAGCCACGCGTACCGTAAGTAGCAGCAAACTAGACAGGGTAAACCCTTCCATCATTCCCCAATAGTTCAAAATGGAAGCTGCTGAACGGGAAGCCGTCCTCGGGAGGGTTGCAGATAAGGCTTACTTGTGACGGTCGATCACCCGTCAAAGTAACACTTAATTTACTCGGCGACATTGCAATCACCCTCGGGGTTAGCAGCTCCCCGATCTTGATGACGACATCTGATAGGAGGTCACATTTTGAGATTGGGGAGAGTCTGTCTGTCCTGCCGCAAACGCAGGAGTTGAGAATCAGCTGAGTCCCGGCTAGTACCTGTCACATCATATGTCACCGAATCTTGCGGCTAATCCTGCACGTATATGCTATATTTGTAATTATTGCATCCGTTTATTGGTTCTGGGTTGCATTCACTGCCAGTCTCTGGATTTACCGCTGTACATAAGTCAGGCAGCCATGAGGGGTCTGCTCGTTGCAAATATTGCAACTGTCTCGCTGTAGACCAGCCGAGCCTGGTTCGCCTCGGTGTTCGCCTCAGCGTTCTATACTGCTGAATTCTGCGTTCGAACTGAAAATCCATACATGACCCTAAGTACATACCACTGATATACCGATATGAATAAGGCTCCATGCCTGTTCCTTTAGCCTATGGTATCACCAATACGCTAACATTGTAGCCTACAATACAATGCACTAGTGTCTAGCTTTTGTCGCACTCTATAAGGTTTGCTTCACAATTCTAATGTATGATTGTGCCATAGCCACCAGAACATGGAACATTGATAGAACCAGCTATACAAATCCCGTGTCCTTCACGCTTAGCCACATGGCCTCTTGACTAATGAGGGTACTCAGAGTTCAAGCGTGCCACCATCTCCACCCTTGACATTGTCCGAAGTCTGCACGTGATGGAAACCTCTGGCGAAATACCCGGTCTGATTAGCATTTTGATTCCTTAAGCGAAAGACGCAAAGTAAGTGAGAGTAAAGAGCGAGTTAATATAGAGAGCCGGTGGATAATAAGACCCTTTGAATCGACAAGATGCGGCACATTGGCTGCTAGATGATTTGAAGCTTGACCGAAGTGGAGAAGCAATCGCCACACTCTATGTTTTTTTTTTCTTCTATTTGTTCATCCTTCTCCGCGGGGTATATCTTGCCAGATCGATGAGCTTGCCCTAACATAGTGAAAGATCGCGGGCATTGTTAGACAGCTTGCGAGCAGCAATGGTTAGCGTATGCATGTGTAGGACGTGTCTACGGAGTGGCCGTGGAATAGGAGTAGTCCAATCGTCCCAGCGATCGGCGTATCGGACAGACATATCCGATCCACTTCCACCGCCATATTGGTATTATAACATGCAACACTACCCAAGCCTTCTAATCTGTTGCAGCCAACATAGAGATGCATATTAGCTAATGCTCTTTTTGACCATTCGGTAGGGATCAACAGGGCATGACTCGACATATGCAGCTAGCCAGCACATCCCTGTCAATTGGGACCAGCCCGCCTTTCTTCATCGGACTTGCTGTAGAGTAAAGATGTGTATTCGGAAGAGAGCAACGGAATTGCCAGTCAAAGATACACTGCAATTGTCCTAATTCGTCAATTGAACTATACTTGAGAAGTTCGTGTGCTCTGCGGTACTGCTCTAAGATTTGATGGATTTAGGGACGAATTCAGCTCAAAGTGCCGGGCAGTGCAGTTCACTTCCGAAGTGCTATTGCATCATTTGGTACGATATCTATTCCCCCAGGATACATTCATTGTGGCTGTGCGTACACCAAGCTGAGTTCGCTGCGGCATCTGCGTCCCTACTTCGGAGTTACCTGAACGCCTTGTACCCAACTCCTCAGCTACTTGCCACCAAAGTAGCCACTCAGGTACCTGTGCAGCCAGGCCTCTGCAATGATGTAATGAGATATCTGGCCATAAATTGAATCAAAGCCACATAGATGGCAGGCATTGATCATTCTTCTCCAACCAAAGCTCACCTCTCTCTCACTTACTACTTCGTGCTTACTTGAACACTGAATTGAATCATCCCCAATACTCAGATTTTTCACCACATCATGTGTCACAGAAGCTGGAAGCGAGGTAGATATGACACTCCAAACCCATGGGCCTGGAACGGCGGCTCCCCCTACGGTGGAAGCCACAACAGCTTTTCTTGGAACAATAACACCGGAAATACCACCTCGACTAACTGTGGCAACACGACTTCGGAGAACTGCGGTAATACGACCACCAACTACAACAGCAGTAGGAATGTGACCACATGGACCGATACTGCAACCGCCCACCACTACAGTAAGAGTGGGAACAGGACCACCCGGACCGGTGATATCTCGGCGAATAGAGGAATTGCAAGTAAGGGGGGCGCCACGGGTGGCGGGTCCGATTTGGCATCTTTTTTCTTCAAGGTGCCGGATGATGTTGTGGTTGGTAGAGATGGGCGTACTTTTCTCGGTTGATATACTTGATTTCTCAAAGGGTGAGCGCGATTAGGATATGTTATATTGTGATTACATGCTGACATGGTTGATAGGGCTGAAAGGCGTGGCTGCTCCGTACATCGATCCGCATCCTAGAACGAGTCATAACTTGGTCGAGCGATCGGTTGAATAAATGGTGTCTGGTTCCGGGAGTTAACGAATTAAGTTCGTCACTCTGCTGTTCTTTCGGACACTTCATTGGCTTTGGTGTTGTTATTTGTGGTACTTGGGCTATTATACGCATCTTTCCCAGCATCGTGTGTATGGTGTTCGCTTGTTTGCCGTTCTTCATATTTGACAATGAACTATTCGAAGCTCCCCACTCTTGTCTATGGGCAGAGTCAGATTTAAATGTTTCATGACCGTGTGGAGTTGCTTGTGCTCATTCGATAATGCACGTTTGTTGCCTGATACATCCATCATTCATTTTTTTTTTCCCGGTAAAGCCTATATATGCATCATGTCGCAAACTTAGCACACGACAAGTTGCTTCCCTCCGTCAATGCCTATCTGTCCGACAATACAGGTCCAGCAAATGTCTCTATCTAGAGGTAAACAGAAGCATTTGTATCCCTTGGAAGACGCCATGCTTATAGCGGCTAATCGAACCATCCATTGCCACTTCCTGGAGTCATTAGATGTTACCGGTGTCGAACGGAGCACGAGAACACCTTCAGGGGGATCCAAAATCTCCTCCCAACAATCGATAGACACCATTCCGGCCGATTTTAATAGGGCTGTCTGGAAGCTAGAATCGTGATTGCATGATCCTCTTGAGAAAGAAGGATAAGCTAGGAACTGAACATCAGTCAGTCCTTTGAGGATATCCACATCTCCCACCCACTCCCCGCCATCATTGACGGAGATGGTTGTTTGAAGATAGTAGGCTTCCATGGTTCTGTAGCTGGTTGAATCCAAGCTCACAGGCCCATCCCATCCAGTAAATGACAAATGCAGCGATGTACCGTCAAATCTTCCACCCACTGGGTTTCCATCAAATGGATGATGGTTGACAAGGCGCCACCGCTCAAGCGTGTGTTCTCGTATCTCCAGTTCGGGCGGGGAAACGAGGATAGCAATGCCCGGTTTCCCCACATTTCCGATGGCATGAGAAACAGCATAGGGCGCAATTCTATCTGCTGGAGTAGGATCGTATAGTAGTTGCTTCGCAATAAAAAGTGAGTTGCCACTAGAAATTGCAAACACCGTTGCAAGGTCTGGGGTATCCAGGCTGATTATACCGGACTCGAACTGGAGGATTGCTGCAAATGCATGTTCTCGAGATAGTAAACTCAAATAAACGGAGCTAGGAATAGATCCTTCGCGAGCTTGCTGCGTGGCGAGAGAGGCTGATAGATCAAGCGGGTGCAACAATGATGGGACCCATTTCCACGAGGTCACAGGGCTCTTTATGACGCTCATAGATACCGTAACCTGAGGCAAGTAGTGTTTGTAGTAGTCTATTACCCGTCCAAGAGCGAGAAGTGAGTTCTCATGAAGAGCTTGTGTCGACCCGAACCGGTCCAATATGTATTCGGCCACCTTCTCGGGCATCAAAGCATTTTTATCAAGCAGATCTTGGACCATTGACAATGGAACTGTGTTCGGAAGTGGCTTATTACTTGGTGGTGACTGGATGGTTCGCCTTCTGTAAACGGCTGCGAGGTTATGATCACCGAACACAAAGTCAAATAGAACGGATTCTCTGGTCTGCGGATTGTCTTCCATAAGCTCTGCAAATATGTCCTCGAAGGCAACAGGTGCGCTGGTTGGAACAGCATGTTCCCTCGATGTCGCTGGCGTACCAATGCAAATCCAGTCCTCTCCTGGTGGGACTTCGACGCACTCAATAATATCTGCATCTGATGCCTCATATTCATCCCGCTTCCTTTTCATGCCACCATGAACACCTACGGGATGGTTGTGTAATATAGGCGAGAATGCCCACGAGTTGTGCCGAGTTCGGAAGCGAATCACATATTCAGACGGGTTGAGCTGATGCTTGGAGCATAGCGTGCGAAGAATATTGATTCGTTCACCAGAGTATCCGATCATTCCGAGCAGGGGTTGCAGATGGGTTAGACAAAGGAACACCGACAATGAGCTTGCATCGTTTCCAAGCCAGGATCTTCCATAGTTGGTGCCGTATCGCAAGAGTTGCATTGCGATCTGTCTCTCTCCAGAGTCATCCGAGAGCAGCAATTCGATGCCATCTCTGAGGGGGAACATCAGTTGTAGCAGTTTCATGATTGACCTAAGCGACTCCCGATCGTCGATGAGGTCAACCACACTATACCGTGATAAGTCCTCGGGAAGCTCCAGTGGTTTCTCGGCGATCTGATGCAATTTGAGTTGGTATATATAATGAAAGAGTCTCCAGAGTGACCCTATGAATTTTGCAGCAGAAACTGCATTATCATAGGAGCCCAAAGAAGCACCAAGTGCTAAGGCCTGTAGTTGCTCCACTGAGATTCTGGAGTCATGCATAGTCGATCGTTCTCGCGTAACAGTGCCGTAGTAACGAAGACTCGCCAGTGGCAAAGACCAATATACTCCATCTGCACGCGGGCCAGTTTCAGGAGCGATTGCAATAGTGACGATTCCACCTTCCTTCACCAGTTGATCTTTCTGGGATATCTCCTTTGTACTTGATGTAAGTACTACCAAATCCGGGTAGAGATGCCACGAGGTTAAGCCGAGCATGATTCCCGCGTCTGTTATTCTTTGGGGCTCCCCCTTGATCAAGCTTTCCATCGCAGTCAGGGCGCGGTTAAAGTTAGACATAACACTGTCATAGCTGTTTGGCTTCGGAGATGGCTGGTCATCGGAAGCTTCTTGGTCCTTTACTGCCACTGAACGGTTGTTGACAATTAACTGCACCTGGATCTGCTCTTTCTTCTTCGCTTGGTCTGCAATTTGTAACCAGGCTCGAGCACTGGAATCCCAGCTTGCTAGTAGCGCTTCATCGATTTCATGGGCGGCAGCTAATTGCGCCAAGTAGTTATCCATAATTTCAGATGATTGAGCTTGTCTTCTAATCATTGCCTGACGATGTTCTACAATATCTTTCCAAACCCCCGTTGCTTCCTGATGAGTCCAGATGCGGGCCAAAAAACATGCGAGAAGATGAATGCGAAGTACCGACCTGCCACTAGTTGCACTAGCCCATATTGTCGTGCTATCAATGCCTAGATGAGTTCCAAAGAACCCATCCACGATGTTTCTCGGTTGGTGTAATTTCTGGGAAGTCTCTTGGGCTATTTCACTAGCACGAGTCCCATACGCCTCCAATAGTAGTGGTACGTCCGGCAGAACATCATCGAATAGCACACCTAGGCGCCGGGCCAGAATATGAAATGACCCGTCTTCCGCAGACTGTCGCCGGGCTTGAGAAAGCTGTCTTCCCACGGGTTGAAGTTCGGCAGGCGCCTCGACTTTGACCAGTGAGAAATCAAAGTTCAAATGGGCAAGAGCAATGTTCGACTCGGCAACAGCATGTAGCGGAGTTGCCACTATGTTTTGGATGGAACCTGCCATTCTCGCAGTGTAATTGAATAAAAGAAGTGGAGTGAGAGGCAGGCCTTCATATTCTCTCGTGAAGCGCCTGTCAGCCTTGTCATTTACTCTTTCGGGCTGGAGAGAGGGCGGAGGCGGGGCTTAGCGCGCCGATCCCTCATTGCGCTGCTCATGAAGCCACTACATTATTAACAGCATCAATCTATACATGAAGACCTGAATATCACTCGTGGTCCACACAGCTTCACTTGGCGACATACAATGTAATGTTGTGGCAGTCATGTAGGCTTGGTCAACCTGGTTGGCGCTCAGGCCGCCACAACAAAGCACCTCATCGCGCTCTATATAGTCAATACGATCACTCTATTGCTCCATTCGTTTTCTTCATGTTGCTTGCATTTTGCTGTTTCGCTTGTTCTTCACTGTAGTTCGCACCTCCACATGTAATGATGACGACTACAAACCATAAAACCCAGCCTGTTATTCTCACAGCGACCAGTATACCTCCACCATCCCTATTAGTACTGAAACATGGTCATCCATAGTGACAATCATGTCTCCTCGCGGGTTTGGTCGGGAGGAGGTGAGCCCAGGCGTCGTCGTCGAGCTGGAAGAAAAGCGATGGCGCATTGTGAGTCACGAAGAGGAGGTGGTTATGCAGGGCAGCGAGCAAAGAACTGTCAAGCAGTGTCGTTCATATGCCTGCATCTTGCTGAAGGTACGACAAGTGGGCTCTAAGCCGCCAGTTTACGGAAATATGAGGATCTACAAGCAGATACCTACAGAGGAGACAGTCGGCGACCGCCCCGAAGTACGAGCCAAGCAAGCGAACGTTTGGGTTCCCCGTGAGGTCAGAGCATACCGCCAGCTCATGCTCAAGAATTCAACCTTTACCCCCAAACTTTTGGACAGCTCGGAGGGAAAACAAGAGGCCGGCAGCCTAGTGCCTGGGGGTTTCATGGTCTGGGTGGTCTCCGAGGAGGTCTCAGGTATTCGCTTGGGAGACGAAGAGAGTGACGATATCTTCTGGTCAATGGAGTACTGTGTCCGTGACCAAATTCGCAATTCTTTCAAGGAGAACTACCTGTAAGCTGACCTCCATATCCCTGACTATCCGATTAGTTGTTAGATAACCCGAAGACAATCACTAACTGCTCTCTCAAGAAAAATGGCTAGCTGGGGATGGCTTCCTTTTCATCGTACCTGTGAAGATCTGGTCTGGGTCCCCGAATCATCTACCCTGTAAGTTATACTAGATTACTCCTGAGGAATTCCCTCAAGCTCACCAAGTCCGCCTAGGTTTTTCGTGAACTGGTTTATGCCCACCGAAGTAGTCGCGCCGTGCAATTGGAAGGAGGGAATCTTGTACGGCTCTGGCCTCCTCAAGCCTCCCGCGTCCCCGACTTTCTCTATTCAGCTTTGGAATAATAGTGTTGAAGGCTGGCAGGGTTGAGGATTTTGATCTCCGTATAAAAGAAGATGTCCGGTGAGTCTGGAGACGTTTCCCAGGTGGCGATATCAAGTCGGCGTTGACCGTGGGTTACTTTCCTATCTTAACACTAGCTACATTCAAAAGAATATATGATTTGATTAATCGTTTGCGAGTCATGAGTACTATCTTGAGTAATAACATAAATTCGAAAGCCTGCAAGATATCAGGAGTCCACTGATGAATTTGGACACAGATAATGTACGATTAGTATCTGCGTAGACTGGAAAAACCAAAGTTAATCAAGCTGTAGTTCCATCTCCTAAATCAATATCTCTCACCCCTGACTACTTAAGTCTCGTGAGCCATGATTCTTCGGTACTCAATTCCGAGAGATGACGTTGAAACCTACGCAATTTATGCACATCGATAATGCAGCTGACTCATCAGCACAAAACCACCTCGGAACAAGGCAGCGGCATCGCATGCGCATCGCATCGCATCAACCTTATCGTCACGTCTAACACCCCAAACCGCCGCCGTCGCGCTGGCTCGCCGAGCACTATCTCTATACCCTCCCTACCACCACATACTACATTCTACACACCCACCCGCCCACCATGCAAGGCTTCAGTACGTCCCATACACCCCCCTCCGCTCACCATCCACATCCCACTAACCACCCCCAGACATGGGACGCTACGTCCCCCCAGACCTAGAAGGCCTCACAACGGGCAACAAACTCCACAACAAACACCCCCTCGGCTCACGCGCTCGCAACCTACAATCCACCGGCGCTCTAACCGTCCGTTTCGAGATGCCGTTTGCGATCTGGTGCACGACATGCCAACCGCACGAGACCATCATCGGACAAGGAGTCCGCTTCAACGCCGAGAAAAAGAAAATCGGGAATTACTACAGCACCCCGGTATACAGTTTTCGAATGAAGCACGGGGCTTGTGGCGGGTGGATCGAGATACACACGGACCCGAAGAACACGGAGTATGTGGTTATTTCGGGGGCGCGGAGGAGGGATTATGGAGTTGATGAGGAGGGGAGGAAGGTGGGGGAGATAGTTACTGGGGGGGATAGTAAGGGGAAGATGGATGCGTTGGAGAGGTTAGAGGGGAAGGTGGTGGATAAGAAGCGCGGGGATGAGGAACGAGATCGGATTTTGGAGTTGCAGGAGAGACAGAAGAGGGATTGGGAGGATCCGTATGAGAAGAGTCGCAGGATTAGGAAGGTTTTCCGGGCGGAGAGGAAGGGGTTGGAGAGGAAGGCGGAGGAGAGGGAGAAGTTGAAGGATAAGTTGAGTTTGGGGATTGAGCTTGTTGATGAGATTGAGAGTGATCGGGTCAGGGCCGGGTTAGTGGATTTCGGGGAGGGTGCGGTGGATGGACGGAGGGCGAGGATGAAGCCGATGTTTGGGGAGGAAGAGGTGCGGGCTGGTGGGGGGAAGAAGGAGGGGAAGAGGATGAAGGCTAAGGAGGTGCTGGAGGATCGAAAGGCTGCGTTTCGGAGTGAGCTGAGAGGGAATACGAGGGCTGCGGTGGATCCGTTTTTGAGTGGTGATTCCGATACGTGGAGGCCTGAGGTTAAGAGGAGGAAGGTTGTCTCTGGAAGTAAGTCTGGTGATGGGAAGGAGAGTGCTGAAAATGGCTCGGAGATGGAGAAGAGTTCTGGGGAGGTGGGAGAGACACCCCGTCCGAGTCTTGCGTTGGTGAGCTATGCGTCGGATTCGGAGTGAATGTGTGTCTGGTAGTTCTTGCATCTCTACGAGGCGTTGCGTTGGTTTTGAAAACGGATGATACCCCGGGTTTGGAGTTATGGCATAACGGCATGTCAACTTTTTACGATTCACTTATGTATGCAAATGATATCATGCAAGGGTATAAGTACAGAAAATGCTCGATCAAGCAGGAGTAGCCAATTATTTAGCCCAGGGTGCCTTAGTCGTTACGTCCCCTTGAGGGTCGGCAGCACCAGGAGCCGGCCCTGGGGCTGCATTTGCCCATGGGGCCCTCGTCGGGGCCATCGGGCCGGGCGGTAGCCGGGACGTGTCGGGCAGAGTTGGTCCTCTAGCCGGACCGCGTGCTGTTGCCCAGGGTGCGGCAGTTCCGCTGGTTGGAGGGACAGCTTGAGATGTAGCCCATGGGGCTTTAGTTCCGGGACCAGATGCCTGGGGAGCTTCGGTTTGTCGAGGTTGTGGCGCGGACGACGTGTGGACGGTAGAGGGCTGAGGTATGGCGTTTGGATCTCGATCCCAGCTGAACAGAGAGCCGAACGGGAAGTGCTGTACCACGGGAAACTTGGACAGCACTTCGGCGTTGTACATCTTGATCATCCCCTGTCTCCAGTTAGTGTACAGAGTACATCCCCACCTGCACCACAAATACCTTGTTAATCTTGGCCCAGCCGGTCTTGATGCCAGAAATATCGTAGAGCATTGGACTGTGCTCCCAGAACGGGCCCTTCTTCACGTCGTAGATGAAGCCGATGGCAGAAAAATAGAGGTTTCCACGACGTTCCCGTTCCACCACGTTCACCTTGGCAACACCGGTCGGGTCAGGCGCATCCGGCAAAGAACCTTCTTCTGGCACTCGATCCGTCTCAGATATAGCTGGAGCAAACTGCGCCGAGCCGAAAATATAGGGGATGAAAGAGTGATCATCGAGTCCCCACACGCCGTGGGAACCGGCGGGTTCCAAGGTATAGGTTTTGATAATTGTTCGCACTAGCTCAAGGTATCTAGCAATAATCAGTGTCGTTCAATCAGAGACTAGCGGTATACCCACGGCTGGATGACACCCAAAACAATGGCTCTCTCTTCGACACCAGGAGTGCTCTGTGGAAATCCATGCAACTTCCAGAGCCCAGCCAGGAAGGCCAGGAAACTCAGTTCATGACCAGTACCATAGTCTAGACGTTGAGGGCTTCCCCAGCTTCCCAGAAAGTATGCCTTGAGCTCTACTGCCGCCGTAGGCCCCTCGGGGTCCGCTGACTTGCGATTGAGGACCTCCGGAGAGAGACACTCCTCGAGGAGGCTGGAAGCACGGCTTTCAACAATCTCGTACCACCTCCGAAAGCTGATGTTGCCGAATCTACGGGGGCCTTTATCTGGGGGAGCTTCCTCGAGAATAGCTTCTAGCTTGGAGAGCAGCTGCTGGAGTTGGCGAACCGGCGCGGAGTACTCCACAGCATCAGAGTTCAAGGGCCAAGTCTGAACGCGCCCATCCTCAAGCTTGGATGGAAACATTGACCGGTTGAGCTGGAGGAGAAATGTCATAAGGTCGACATAAGCTTTAGAACACAGAAACTCGGAGACATCGCTGTGCTCGTGGATGCGTTTGGTGGGCTCGGCGAATGTGTGCCCCACCGCGGGGTCGAGGGTGGGCAACACACGGACTGAAGGGAGGTCCGCGGCCATGATGTAGCCAAGCGCGTGCGAAAGGAATTGGATAGATGGTATCCAAACGTGTGTGGAAGCAGGTGGAGAGAAAAGGGAAATGAAGGATGGTGGGGGGGAGGATGGAGGAAGGTTGGCTCGCAATCTGGCAGGGGGCGGGGCCTTATCGATAAGGCGGCCAAGTGATGACGCCCGCCGATCACGGGAAGCACCTCGCGATCCAAGCTTCCCACCAACCAGCTCCTTCGCCGCCGTCCCTGATTCCCGACGGGCTTGACAGCTCCAGTTAGGTCCAGTTAGGTCCAGTTAGGTCCAGTTAGGTCCAGTTATTGTTTTCCAAGGGGGCTGGTATGCTTTGCTTTGCTTTGCTGCTGTCTCTGCATTTCATGGGCGTTCAATATGTCGGACTCGCCGCGTCCTGTGCAGCGGAGGAGGAAGCGCGATTCCACCCTGCAGGCGGTCGACCTTTTGAATGGCCTCATGGATACTAACACGCAGAGGACTGCGTCCGGGGCGAATCGACCCGGTCCCGCCACCCCGCGTCCCTCGCGTCGGCTCACGTACTCTGTCAGGAGAGATGCTACCGACATGATTGATGAGGTTGGTCCGGTCTCTCAAACTGTCCCCCAAAGGCCAAGACACGCCCACCCGATTGAAGTCACTCCCCGTCGGTCATTAAGGTTCTCGAAACCCGTGCCCGATGGATCCACTGGGGATGGGAGCGATCAAATGTTGCAGCCTCCCAAAAGCCCAGAATCCAAGCACGAGTCTGGCGATCAGTCAGATGAGCCAGGTGAGGTGCAGTCTTTAGAAAAGGCAGAAGAGGGTCTCGGGGATAACACTCACGTAATTTCCCCACGCCCAAGTTCCGAAGAATACTCGTCAAGCGACGCTGAACGTGATAATGAAGGCGATCATATATCGTCCCAGAATGACGAAGAGATGCTTGATGGCGAAGATCTGGCATCAGAAGTGGAACTTTTCTCAAATAATGATGGAGACGCCCACCAGTCTACCGGCCGGCCTAGCCCACCGCCATCTTCCAGCCAGGAGACTCCTGGTCGTAAACCCAAGACACAGCCTGGCAGCGACATAGCTTCAGAGCCAACATTAGTAGCATCAAATGAAGATACGAGCAACGATCAGTGGAGAGATGCATCCGAACAGCCGGCCGATAGGCGAGACTCCAGCCGCAGTGATGCTTCAGCGACAAAGCGACTTCCCACAATTGCGGTCGAGATAAGTACAGCAACGCCTTTATCATCTAATATCTCAAAAACGGTGGACCATCAAGCGGATGGACCATCGAGGGATAATGAAACGCGAACACTAGAACAAGAAGCCAATGTCGTCGGCACCACGCAGCACAATGACCCACCATACCAACCATCAGAGGCATCCTCATCATCGGTGCCTTCTCCTGAACCTAGCTCATCCAAGGATGACCTTCAGCATCATTCTGCGGAAGCAAGTCCGCGGTCTTCAGACCCACCACGGCAATCCACGAAACGGAGACACTCGACTACGAGCTCACAGGGTACGGCCAGAGTACAGAACATAGAGCCCGAACACTCAACGTCCACTGCTCGTCAGCAGGCCAGCTCCTTTATTCCCAGAGAGAGTCCCGCCGATGATCCCCAGCGCTCCCGTGAAGCTAACCACCGTGGGGAACGACATGCTACGGAAGTTGCTTCCCCGGGAGCCATAGCCAGGTCTGCCACCCAGGACGGACCTACCCAAGAGAACCCGGATCAGCAGAGTCATGGGGCTGAACGCCCCGAAGATAGCGCGTGGTTCAAGGAAGCCTCTGAACTTGACAGCCAGGGCTCCAATTGGAAAAAGGTCATCCAGAGCATGCACCCTCGAAACATAGCTTTCAATGTCAAGAAAGTTGACGTTGAGTTTGAGCCTCTGAAGTGTGAATTATCCTCCCTAATCCAGGCCTACAAAGGGATTATCGAGTACTTGGCGTCTGATATTGGACCGCCAGAGTATGACGTGCGCAGCTGCAGCGAGATGCTTGAAACGGTTGACAGACAAGGACGCCGTCAACTGGAGAAGGCTTACACACTCTCGACTCAAGGGGATGAGGTGGGAGGCAGGGCACTGGTGGAAGAATTTGAGATCCAAATCTTCCCGCTGTTAGTGCGGCTGGTTCTCGTCTGTTTTGAAGCTTACTACGTGGATCATCGACTCTTCCCGGAAGCATACGGCCATTTTCAGCATGCCATGAGAGTACTGCTAGGGCGATGCAATCAGATCGGCGGTCTTGTTCGGGGGAAGTATGTGGCGTGCCGGGCCGTCAGCCCGGGCTTGCGTCTGCCCCTGAAGCGACTCCTTGAATCGCTTGAAAACGGGCGCCTGAAAAAGGGCCACCGACGGAATGATGTGGAGGTTGATAGGCATGCGAAGGCGCCGACAAGAACTGCTAAGCAGGGCCAGTCAAAACCGACGAAGCCGACCACTCCGGCACAGGCTTGGACAGATGAAGAGGGCTACGCTCTTGTCGAGGGTTTGCAACGATTCCAGGGTAAGTTTCAAGCTCATCTGCTTGGCAGGAAGGAAGGCGCAGCGCGGCATGCTCACAAGATGCATCTAGGTCCGGACCGCTACTATCAAATCTGTGAGTTCTACCACGATGGCATCGGTCAACGCGGGGAGAGGGAAGTGCGTGAACAAAGCGAAAGACTGTATCACCAAATGCTCCCGCAAATCCGGGAAATGGCGCGGAGGGGAGAAGACCACTGGGATTGGGGGTGGTTGTTGAAGGTGGAGTGAGGATGGAAAATATATTTATGTTGGCTGCGGTAATGATATTTTTGAGTGCAGTCGTGTCATATACCCCGGGAGTTTGTGGTTTTTCTCCCTTTTTAGTATTAGGTGTTAGTCTTAGCGATTGCTGCCAGGGTACTCTAATTGCGTGAATAAAATTGGAATGTGATTGTCAGTCTACGTGGACGGAACCATGGAACCAACAACGGGCATTGTTTATTCTACGGCCGGTTTAGGGGGGACAACACGCGGAGGCCCCAGCAATGGCAACCATGGGATCAACCTAGCTGGGAGACGCCAACCGTGGCCAGCAGCAGCAACAACAGCTGCAAGTACTGAGTTTGGTAGTGACAAGGAGCGCAGTGGTCTGAACGCGAGACGAACACCCGATGGTAGATCGCTAGACAAGCGATAGTGAGGATAGTGAGTGGGAATTATATTATTATATTGAGGTGACAGGCAATAGATCAGTTGACCTCCTGACTGACCGCCCATTCCATGCCTGAGGCCAATACGGTGGGTTCTCTCCATTCTTCCCTTCTTTCCGCCTTTCCCCCCCCCCCCTCCTCTCTCTCTCTCCCTCTCCTCCGGTTCGACTATTCCCTACCCTTTTCCCTCCCCCAAAATTTACTAGAGACACTAAACTTACTCCCCTTTCTCCTCTTCCTCTCTCCTCCTCTTTTTCTCTCTCTCTCCTCCCATCTTCTTGTGTCTTTTTTACTCTCTTACCTCTCTGTATTTGTTTTCCCTCCCTGCTTCTTTTTCTTGTTTACTTAACATTTTGTAATTCTTTGATCCCCCCTCTCTCCCCGCTACCCCCTTTTCTAATCCCGCCCGTTGTTGGTTTTCTGGTTCCCTCCCGGCAGTTCCTGGTGAGTGACTACTACTGCTACTACTACTTACTACGGAACCCCAACTGTTTTGATCTGCACACCTTCCGGGGTCCTGCAAGAACCATGCCACCGTGCCTCTTTGCTCCCCCTCAAACCCTCTACTCTTGTCGTCCACCCCCCAAGCTGCCTGCAATCATCCTCTGCACTTTTCTCTGCCATTGAGACTCTCCAACAGTCCTGTGTTGCGTGATCCTCTCCGTTGCGCCGTGGTCTGCGGAGTTGCCAGAAAAAAAGGAGACCCGCTTCGGCTATTCCGTCGCAGCTTCCCTCCACGAGGCCAACTTTCTGAAAGTGCTTTTTTTTCCTCCCCAGGAGACCTTCTTTACATCGTCTTGCCCCCCTTTACCTGTTGCTCTTTCTTTTGGTTGCAACATCCAATATCTATTGATCTCGCACCAACGCTTCCCCCGCCCCCTCCATCTTGGGGATCTTGCATACGTCTTTGCTTCTGGTTGTCGGATCAGCTAACGTGGACGCTCCCAATTCGTTAGACTGCCTCGTTAAGTTTAAACCACGCCGAACGCTGCGAACCTTGCTCCCTCCTACACACCAATCTCAGACGAACTCCTTCTCCACAGCATGGCGTCCACAGAGGAACCTGTCACCCCAGTTGCTCCTGCGGAGGTGGAGCCGGAGATCGTGCCCCCTGCGACTCCAGTCGATTCGACCATCCTCTCGGGCAGCGAGGAGCCAGTCACGAGCCCGGATGTCTCCAAGGACAAGGAGAACGTCAAGGCCTCTCCGGTCAAGAAAAGTCCCTCCTCCACGACCAGCACTAGGCGTCCCTTGTCTGGATCGACCACCACCACCACCACTAAGCGTCCCACTTCCATGTCCGGGCCTTCCAGAACTACAACTTCGGCCACACGCTCCGCCGCGACCAACGGCAGCACCCTGAACAGGCCTCCGACCCGGCCCGCGACTACCACCACGGTCCGCAAGCCCCTGAGCTCTACCACCACCACCACAGCCGGCCATCGGTCGCGCGCCTCCGTCAGCAGCTCCGCAGACGAAAAGTCCCACCGGTCGGTGGCCAGCTCCGGAGATGAGAAGCGAGGCATCTCCAGCACAGCCGCCAAGCGCATGTCGCTGGTTGGTACCTCGGCCACGAGAGCACCCGTCAAGTCCACTACTTCCACTCTGGACCGACGTTCCAGCATTGCGGGCTCGACTACGGCGGAGAAGAGAACATCTACCACTCGCCCTAGCACGGCCTCCACGGTGCGGCCCCTGACCAAGCCGGCGACCACCACCTCGACTTCTCGTCCGACTACTTCCTCCTCCGCTACTACTCGTACCACCACCAGACCCACGTCTACGGTGACGAGGCCAGCGACGACCGCCTCCAAAAGGTTGAGCACCGCCCCCAAGGGTGCCGAGGAAGACTCGGAGAAGTTGCAGTCACTTCAGACCAAGCTGGCCGAGAGCGAAGCCACGGTGACTAGCCTGAAGGCGGATTTGGATGCAGTCAACCTCAAATTGACCGAGCTGTCTCTGGCCCCGAACGATTCCTCCGAGAATGCCGATGAGGCCACCAAGGCGCTCCGTGAGCAGCATACCGCCGAAATCGAACAGCTGACCGCTGTCCATCAGGAGCAGCTGCAGGCGTTGCGTGCCCAGTTGGAAGATGTCGAGGCGAAGCACAAGGAGCTGGAGGAGAAGTCGGTCAAGGAATTGGATGACGCCGCCAAGTCCGCTGCGGCTCAGGGTGATGACCAGACTGCTGCGGCCCTGGAGGAACTGAAGCAGTCGCACCAAGCCCAACTGGAAGCGCTGGAGAAGGATCTCGCCGAGCAGAAGGCAGCAGCTGCCGGATATGCCGAGCAAGTCGACTCTTTGAAGGCCGAGCTTGACCTGCAGAAAGGCCAGCTGACCGAGGCGAGTGCCAACCTGGACAAGACCCTTGCGAAACTGGAAGATCTCCAGCGCGAGCTCAATGGACGTGACCAGGTGGTCGAAAACCTGCACATGGAAATGGACCGGCTGGACCAAGCCAAGCAGCAGGAGATTCGGGCCGCCGAGGAGGCTGCCAAGCATGCCATTCTAGCCCTGGAGGACAAGGTGACATCGCTCGAAAGCCAGCTTGCCGCTGCGGGTTCTGCGACCAGCGAAGGTAACGAAGAGACGGCCGCCCGCTTGGCCGAGAAAGACCAGGAGATTGCCGACCTCAAGGACGCGTTGGAGAAGGCGCACGTGGAACTGGAGCAGGGCCGCCAGGATGCGGAAGCCCAGATCGCAGAGAAGACCAAGGAGCTGGAGGCCGCTCATGAGGCCGCCGTTGCTCAGCTCAAGGCCGAACATGAGGAGACCCTGGCTGCCGCTGTTGAGGGCAAGGTTGGCGACAAGGTCAAGGAGCTTGAAGCTGCTCATGAGGCTGCAATTGCGGAACTGAAAGCCGCCCATGAGCAAGCCCTCTCTGCGGCCGCTGAAAGTGGACTGGGCGACAAGGTCAAGGAATTGGAAGGCACCCACGAGGCCGCCATTGCCCAACTCAAGGCTGAACATGAACAGGCCCTGACTGCGGCGATCGAGAGCAAGGTCGGCGAGAAGCAGAAGGAGCTCGAAGCCGCTCACGAGGCCACGATCGCGGATCTCAAGGCTAGTCACGAACAGGCACTTTCTGCGGCTGCTGAGAACGGGCTTGGCGACAAGGTCAAGGAGCTGGAAGCATCTCACGAGGCCGCCATTGCCCAGTTGAAGGCTGCCCATGAGGAGGCGTTGGCTACTGCCGCTGCAGCTCACGCGCAGGAACTCGCCGCTGCGAAGGAGGCCGCTGAGTCCGCTGGAACCTCTCACTCCCAGCAACTCGAGGAACTCCGTGCGAAGCTCGAGGAGGCCGAGTCCGCTGCTGCCGAGGACAAGGAGGAGCTGATTGCCGAGCTTGATGCTGCCCACCAAGCCGAGATGCATGCTCTGAACCAGAGACTAGAGGCTACCGAGCAAAACCTTGCGGAGGCCCGTCAAGCTCTCGAGAACGGCAACAGCTCTGCTCAGGACGTTGCCATTCAGGAGATCGAGTCCCTCAAGGAGAAGGTCGGGGCTCTGGAGTCCCAGCTCTCCACCGGACAGGGCGAGATCAAGTCTCTACAGGACGAGATCCAGAGCAAGCAAGGGCAGGCGGAGGCGCTGCAGCAGAGCCTGGATGCCTTCGAGGACAAGACCAAGGCCAAGGATGCTGAGCAGGAAAGCCAGCTCAAGTCTTTGGAAGAGAAGGCCGCCGTTGCCGGCCGGGAGCTGGAGGAGAAGGTCAAGGAAGCCGCTGTTGTTGCCGAGCAGCACGCACAGGCGCTCGAGTCCCTGAAGGCCGAGCACGCCGTCGCGCTCGAGAATGTCAAGACCAATGCTAGCGGTTCCCACGAGCAGGCGCTTAGCGAGCTGCAGGCCAAGTATGAGGCGTCCATGTCCACCCTCCGTGACATGGAGTCCAAGCACGCTGAGCATATCGAGTCTCTTGAGGCCGAGCTCCGGTCCGCTCTTCAGCGCCATGCCCAGGAGATCGCGGAGCATACCGAGACCCGTGCTAAGGAGGTTGCCGAGCTTCAGCAGCAGCATGAAGAGGCCAAGGCCCAGTTCCAGGCTGAACTGCAATCCCTCCAGACTTCTCGGTCCGCTGAAACTGATGCTGAGCACAGCAAGGCGATCGAACAGCTCCTGACCATTCAAGACGAGAAGCTTTCTGGCCTTCGGGCTGATCTGGAGGCCACCAACCAGGCCAAGATCGAGGAGCTTCAGAAGACTCACGACGCCGCCCTTGCGGAGGTCCACGCCCAGCTGGCCGAAGCTCACGCCGCCGCTCAGGATGTTTCGGTCCTTGAGAGTCTGAAGCTGACCATTGCTGATCTGGAGAAGAAGCTGAACGAAGCCGAGCAGTCTGCTGCGGAATCCAAGGAGCTCGCGGGCAAGCACAACGCCGATCTCTCTTCCATCCTTACCGAGAAGAACGAGTTGGAGCAGCAACACCAGGCCGTGAGCAGCCGGGTGGCGGAGCTCGAGCAGTCCCTTGCTGCTTCGGAGAGCGCCAAGTCGGAGCTGGAAGCTGTCCTGCAACAACTGGCCGCGTCCAAGGACGAATTGTCCAACCTGAAGAGCCAGCACGAAACACTGTCGAGTGAACTCCAGGCGTGCAAGACGGAGAACCGGGCCATGGAGGAGAAGTTGGAGCAAGGCGAGCGCGATTTGAACAGCCAGATTGACAAGAACATGTCCCTCCTCAACCAGCTGGGCGAGGTGGACTCGTCGATCGCGGCCAACCGCAAGCGGGTGCGCGAATTGGAGGCCGAAGTCGCGGCATTGAAGGCCGAGAAGGATACGCAGGGCGGATCGGTCGGGCTGGAGGGTAGCCGCTGGGCGGGCGAGAAGGAGGAGGCCGCGGAAGGTGAGGATCTTGGCTCATCCATCCAGGGAACGGTGGGACTGCCCCGTTTAACTTCGTCCTCTACCACAGGACTTCCCCACTTTCATCCCTTTACCTGACAACGGCCCGTTCCCTGACCCGGCATGGTTACTGACTGGCATGGTTTTGGTAGATGGCAAGCATTCAGGAACAGCTTAAGCACATCCGGACGTCCAACGATGACTGGTATGACGAACACCGACGGTAAGACCCCTCCCTATGGCATGTGTGGAGGGCTTCGATTACTGACTCTGTCTTAGAATCCTAGGCGAACTGGCGGAAATGTCGCGTCGGGCCACGCCTAACCCACCCAGCCAGTCTACGACGCCGCAGCCGGAGAAGGCGAGCAGTGCGTCGGAGCAGGGTGCGGACGAGGGATCCTCGTGAAGGAATGTTGCATGACCAATGGTGAGGCTATGAATAGAGGGGACGAAGATTTCCTTTGTCGCGGCATTTTTCCTTTGTTGTATCGGCATAGGCTGTATGTAATAAGATGCTCGGGATACCCCTGTGTGCGCGTTTCTTGTGATTGCAACCGACGGGTGCATCGACATCCCTTGCGGCCATTTCTGGGGATCCCATTGGGCTAGCGACGTTGCACGAATTTATTGATTGATTCTTGTCTTATGCAGTGCAGCGTGGAATTAGTCTAATTGTAGTCGGGGTTGGCAGCCCTGCTGGTTCGGCGGCGCATGCGCGTCCACCCCACCCGGAGTGCAGTCCACCACGCATGTCGCTGATCCTCGTGGTGCTCCTGCTTCCCATGCTGAGGTTGTCTCGCCGCCCGCCGCGACTGTTCATATCGAGCCGGCGTGAGGATCCTCGCGGGCGGAGACACCCGCAGCGGTACATCTTCAGCATTGCTGCCACTATCCTGCTCCTCATCCGACTCCCGTAACCAATGTAGAATCTCCCTCTGATCATCACTGCACGGAATAGCCCTGTCACCATCACCATTTCCCTTTCTTTCTTCCTCCTTTGTATCGTCCACACATTGTCCCCCTCCCCCTCCACCCTCCTTCCCCAAACACCTCTCCTCCAAACACCCCTTCTCCTCCAAACACCCCTTCTCCTCCTTAATCACAATCTCCTTCACCGGCCGAACACCCTTATCTCCATCTTCCCCCTCCTCCTTTTCCTCCTGATACAGGAAACTCTCCTCCGTCCGCCCCTCCGTAAACGCCTCACAATACTCCGCATACGAACTCGTCAGCTGCTCATGCGAGACAGTCGGCGGGGGGATATGTACCTCCGATGCCGATGACGATGAATATGTCGATGATGACGATTCCTCGATGGTTTTCGATCGTGGGGATAGATTGAATAGTGTACTGAAGTTGAGACTTAGGGGTGACAGGGGGGAGAGGGGGGAGCGTGCGCGGATTTTGTTATTGGTAGTGCTTGAGGGGGAGGTAGGGCTGGTGGGTGGGGGTGTGATTGGGTTTGTAGTATCTGTTGGATGGGCCGTGGGTGTGCCTGTGTTGGTAGTGGTGTTTATGGATGTAAGTAGCGATGTAGGTTGTGTATCGTCATCAAGATGGATTGTTCTCGTCTTGGTTTTGGATTTGGAGGAGCGGCGCGGGAGGGTTACTCTTCTGTAGAGACGGGTTGTTGTTGATGTTGATGTTGATGTACTGGTGGTGGTGTTAATGGTCGGTTTTGGGGTAGGTCTGCGTGTTGGTTTTGGGCGTGGGGAGGAGGAGCGGCGGCGATGGGATGATGAGGTTGAGGTTGAGAAGGTGAGCCAGCGGCGGAGGGTGGTTGTTTTATTCTTTGGAGTTGTTGTGGTGGTGGTGGTTGTGGTGTTGGGGAGGTCGTCTTTGAAGGTGACGGTTGCCATTGTGATAGTATGAATGTATGTATCAATAGGATTGAGTAGTGTAGAGAATGGCTATGTATGTGGTATGGTGAGGGTACGAAGTAGAGAGAGAAAGAAAGAAAGAAGGAAGGAAGAAAGAAGAAAGAAGTTGTCAAGGGATAAAGAAAGATAATATGGTAGTAGTAGTAGTTAGTTGAGATTTCATCCAAGGAGTCAGACCTAGTCATTCAGGTCAGCCACCAAGCAAACAAAGCAATCATGTACGTACGTATTCCTAGCCAAGCCAAGCATCAAGGGTCTACTAACTGATTATTTCATTTTACCTCGTGATAGTCGCCAATATTAGCATAGCAGCACTACAGTATTCTCAGTGGCTAGGGTTAGACTAGAAGGGAGTTAAATAAGAGTCTAGACTGGTTGATCTCCCGACAGGGATAGAGAACAGATGCCTAAATCAAGGGCAAAACCGGGTTTATCATATACCCTAATAGAAAGTCAGCAGCACCACCTTGCTTTCTATCCCGCCAATCGCAGGGGCTGGCATGCTGCAGTTTGTCTTGGTAGGTTTCATCCCGCCTCCCCCTCTTTCATTAACTGGGGATGCAGGTGCAGGTAGGCAGAGGATGCATCTCACATGCAGAAAGCATTAACGGTGCGAGATCAAGGTCGTACTGGCGCTGCATTTGTGCCACGGCGGCATAGTTACCGGCATATTGTAGGCTGGGCTCGCGTGGCATACCGTTGTGTGTATTGTGTAGTGCGGTGAAGATAAACTAGGTTGATCATTGCTGAAATAACATTACAGGGATATCTATTGCCTATGTCACTTGTATCTGAATAGTATACATACACATGACCAATGAAATTACTCAGAGACACCATCGCGTCCCAATCCCCAGCGACCCACCTCCCGCATAGCTTCGTCGCCGCCTTCAACAAGTCGGCCATCAGCGTTGGCGGGATGGGCGCTGCCCAGCACGCCCGCCACGCAGTTCCAGCCGTTGCGGCCACCGCCCCAGCGCAGCACTTCATTCTTGTACCGCTCTCCGGCCCGGCGATCCACCGCCGCCTTGCCCTGCTGGAACACGTCCTCCCACAGCTTGTTGGCGATCGCCCGGTCGAAGATGTAACTGTAGTAGGTGGCGCCGTAGCCGTGCAGGTGACCGAAGAAGCCCTGCCACGAGGTCGGGGGCTTAGTATCGGTCGGATCGGGAAGGGTGCAGTGCTCGGCAGAGACCTGGTGGAAGACTGCCGTGCTGTCGATGGAGGCGGCCTGGCCGGCAGGGAGGGAGTGGTATGCCTGGTCGACCAGCGCCATCAGGATCTGCGACTCGTTCTCCATCGCGCCGTAGATTGACCCGTGCGCAGTGCGGTCCTTCTCCATATGCTGCATCATGCTCTCCGATAGAGGAGCATCCGTCTCCCAGTGACGGGCGTATAGTGCCAGCACTTCGGGAGCGGTCGCGAACCGTTCCATCAGCACTGAAGGCAGCTCGGCAAAGTCGGTCGCGCATCTCGTTCCCGAGATGGACTGCAGCCGCGTCTGTCCCAAGATCGAGTGCAGCGCGTGTCCCATTTCGTGGAACAGGGTACGCACGCTGTGCTCGCTGAGCAGGGACGGGCGGCCCGTTCCTGTGGCAGGCGGCTCCGGGAAGTCGCACACCAGCGCGATCGTCGGCAGCTGGCGGAGCGTCTTGGCGTCGCGGTCAACGGCCGTGGCCATGCCATCGTTGGGGTGGGCGGAAGCATCCATCGTCGTGGCGCACTCGGCCACCTCCTCCGCGGAGATCTCACGTGCACACCGCAGCGTGTAGTGGGCCGGGTTCGGGTGCTTGTTGGGGCGGGAGAACAGGTCACAGTAGATGACAGCAATGTGGCGGTCCGCCTCATCGACCACGTCCAATCGGCGCACATCCGAGTTCCAGGTCTCCCCGGCAGCCGTTTCCTGGGGCACCAGCCGAACGCCGTAGAGTCGATCGAACAGCCGAGAGAGTCCCTGCATGACCGTGCCCAGGGAGAAGAACTCGGGCACCGCACTGAGCTCCCGCGACCGGCGCGACTGCGAGTACTGCAGTACCCGTTGATGGACATAGTAGGCGTGATCCCATGGTTGCAACCGACCAGCGGATCCCTTCATGCTCTGCAGCTGCGCCAGCTCCTCCTGCACGTAGGGTCGGTTACTGCCCACCAGCGAGGTCAAAAAGTTAGACACTGCCTCAGGAGTCTTAGCCATCTTGTCGCTCAGCGTCATGTGAGCGAAGCTGTCGTAGCCCGAAAGTTGTGCCAGCTCGGCGCGCTTGGCCAACAGCTGCTCGAGCCGCTGGATCTGGCGGGCGCTCGACGTGCGTGTAGCCAAGTAGACCTCCCGCCGCACGCCCTCGTCGTGGACGGACCGCAGCGCCAGGCGCGGAATCAGGCCCATGCTGGGCACGGAGGCTGTCCGGTTCCACCGCTTGATCTGCTGCACGAGGATGGGGTCGAGGCCGCGCAGGCTGTTGGCGCTCACGGTCACGTGCGACTTGGCCGGCTCGGCGGCGTTGACAAAAGTATTTCCCAGTTGGCTGATATCATTGGACAGGTTGACGAAACGCTGTCGCGCATGCGGGGGCATGTGGATGGCCGAGTTGGAAAAGTCCTTGATGAGGATCTGGGCGACGATCTTCTCCTCGTCGGACCAACGGGCCGTAACCTCGGGATTGGCGGCGGCCTTCTTCAGCTGGTCGTTGAGGCCGGTAGTCGTATTCAAGACGTTCATGTACTCGAACATGAGGGCGTACGCCTGCGTCGCGGCCTCCTGCACGCGCGGATCGGGATGGATGACTCGGATGAAGTCCGATAGGTCGATGACTCGACACAGCAAGTCGCTGAGGCGGTCGAGATCGCGGGCCATACTCCGGTAATCCTCCAGCGTTGTACCGGCCAGCACCTTGGCCACGATAGCCTGGCACTTCTGCAGGGTGGTGGTCGCAAAGACGCGGAAACCATCGGGACTGGTCAGGTACTGATTTTGGACTAGACCGGTAGGTTTGAGGTGGGCAGCACTGCGCTGGCTAAATTCGCGCCAGAACGGCTGCGAGTCGAAGACGCAGCGCAGGGTGTCGTCATCGGACTTCTTTTGGGCATCGTTCTTACTCGGAAGGTAATCGAAGGCTGTGCGATGAGTCGCCGGCGAGGCGGCCGTCTCGAGCGAGCGACGGGCCTGCAGCAGACAGGTCCTGCAAGTCCACGGCCGACGCCGGAGTGGGAGCAGCAGAGGAGCTCCCATGATGGCGTTCAGGGGGAGGCAACGGGAAAGGAAGTCGACATGGAGATTATACCATGAGTAGAATAAATAACGGTAGAAATTAAACCACACGAGACGGTGGTGGAAGGTTAAAAGGAGAGTGAGGGGAAAGTTAAGAGAAAGAGGAAGGAGAGAAAGAGAAGCGGACGATGACGGAGGCTCGAGCCGCAAAGCCGCCAAACTCACGAAAAAAAAAGGCTTGGCGGCCGACCTCAGGCCGTCATTCCATCTTGAACCTCCAACTTAGCCTCTCTCTCTTCCACCTCCCTCCCTCACTTCTTCCCTCCATTGGCCTCCCCCATCATGTCTTTCCGGCCAATGCTGAAGCAGGTAAATCCCTCAGCTCCTGTTTCTTCCGTCTGCAACTTGAAGAAGTTTCCGCTAACTCCTTCCAGCGGGCTGTGGCCCCCATCGCGGCCACCCTTCTGGCTGGCGGTATCGCCCTCTACCCCCGGCAGACGGCTTTTGCAGAGGAGCCTCGCGATGCTGTACGTGCTTGGAATATCCCTGCTTGCTTTCGCTCGAATCCGCTTCTGACTTGATATCACGTTCAGAAAAAACCCATCTACGATGACTTCCCGACCGAGATCCCGGCCGTCTCCAAGCCCGTCGTCTCTCCGGCCCCGACCACCACCACCCCGGCAGCTCCGGTGTCCACTCCCTTCTCCTCTCCCTCTTCCCCTACGCCCACCGACATCCTGACCGCTCAGGTCCGTCAGGCCCGTCTCTTCCTGTACGAGAACTCCCTGGCCGTCGAGACTAAGTTCAACAACTTCCTGTCGCGTGCCCTGCACATCGAGAACGCCTTCACCAACACCGTCGCCTCCCTGGCCCCGTCGCCCGAGTCCGGTGAACGTCTGCTCCCCGGTGGAGTCTACGTCGTTGTGGCTGCCATGGCCGGTTCCATCGTGTCGCGGAACCGCGGTATCCTCCTGCGCACGGCGTCCCCGCTGGCCTTCGGTACCGTGGCTGCCTGGACCCTGCTGCCCGTGACCATGCGCAACGTGTCGGATCTGGTCTGGGAGTACGAGAAGCAGGTTCCGGCTGTGGCGGACACGCATCTGCAGGTGCGCGAGAAGGCTGAGCACCTGTGGTACACGGGGATTGCGCACAGCGGTATGGCGCGGGCCATGATGGAGGAGAAGATCGGAGATGTGCGGAAGAAGTTGGAGGAGGTGGTGAGCAAGGGTCATTAAATTGGCCTCTGTGTCAGTGTTTTAGAATGGGTTGATTTGATCTAGTTCTTGCATATGTACTTTAAGTAGACGAATGAGCGTTTACTATGCAGTTTCAGGAGACAGAGTAAGGTAAAGCACTGTTAACACTGGATTACGTTCATTGTTCCCTATTTCATATCAAAGTGGGTATTACTTATGTGTGATTATTCAAACCGAGTCTAGTACCATCAGATGTTCTCAATTCAGTACTGAACCAGTACTACTGCTATAACCGAACAATATGCCAAGAAACAACCAAGTAGTATACTAGTGGTAGTATATTGATCGACATAATATATTCTGATACTATCATACTAGACATATACTAACATCACTCATAACCCATCACCTCATTAAAGTATCATACCACACCCACACAACCTGATCCATCAAAATCCCTAATATCCACCAAACACACCTACACACTCTCCGCCCTACTACTCTCCTCCACCTCCCCCTTCTCCACCCACATCTCATCTCCTTTCTTCTCTTCCTTCTTCCCTCCAACCATCATCAACCCACACCTAGAGTAACAAAATTAGCCAACAACCCAACAAACCCATCCAAATCTCAGAATTCAACTTACAAAACCGCTGCTCCAATCCAACCAACCCACCCGACCACCAACCCGGCAACCCCCCTCCCATCATCCCTATAAACCAGACTCTCCTCGCCCAGACTCTCATCTAAATAGACAGTAACACGCGGGCCCACGTCCCCAAAGGACATCTTTCTGGTAGCCAGGATGACCGTGAAGGCGAGGAGACTTGTCGTGAGAAGGAGGGTTGCGAGGGATGTAAGTGCCTTTTGGATCCATGAGGGGTTGCTGCTGTTGCTGCTGTTTGACTTTGTGAAGAATTTAGGGAAGAGGAAGTAGATCGTGATGAATGTGAGGCAGGTCAGGATCGTCGTGAAGATATGGTAGGATGTTGTGGCGATGATGGCGGTGTCGTGGATGATGACCTTGGGCACGAGGGATGTTGCGGTGTGCGCGAGGTGGAGGTAGGTCGTTAGGGTGTAGGTTGTTAGGGAGAAGGAGGTGAGGAGGAGGAGGGTGGTGAGGAGGGATGTGAGTGTGGTTGGGAGGTGGGGAGGGGACATTCTGGTTATGTGTGTGTGTGGGTTGATGCTGTCGATGGGGTTGGATGGGTGTAGTTGAGGGGGAAGATGGGCTGATATTTATCCTATGGTGTTTCTCTACTAGTTGGTCTGGATGGTTGGTGGAAGTAGTCTAAGCTACAGACATCGGAAATTTATCAGTGGTTGATCAGGGTCTTGTTAGGACCGGTGCACCAAATTGAGCTTACGGTGGTGATGGTGGACGAAGATGGGAGAGGAGAGAGAGGAGAGAGTCAAAGAGACTAGTATGTTTTGAGGGGGAGTTTGCGAGTATTCGGGATGCTCGGGCGTATGATTGGCCAATACCCATAGAGGAGTAGAGTGCCGAACCCGTGAAGAGGATGAAATGGTGGGTGATTTGCTATCTTATCGATCTTATTCGTTTAGGGTATGATTAATTGTTTGTGATGGATTGGCTTACTGGTGGATATCGACATATTCATTTGTCAAGATAATCAGGCTGGCACCCACCGCAACTGCACCTCCCGGAGCTCCCTCACCTGCAGCGTCAACTTTGATATCGAGTCCTCCATCTGCTGCTGCAGTTTTCCTTTCTGCATCGGCTCGCACCGCGCGTGCCGGAACAGCGTCGCCATCGTCCCCACAAATTCCACCTCCGACATCTTCATGCCCGGACATATTCTGGGCCCTCCCGACCATGGAATGAACGTGCCCTTCGCCGGAGTCACCACTTGACCGGCGTCGTCGATCCACCGCGTGGGCCGGAACTCATCCACGTCCGCTCCCCAGACATTTGGGTCCCGGTGGATGCTTTGCTGCGAGATGAACACGTCCATCGGGGGCGTCAGCACGTGTGTGCCGTCCGCATCGGCGATCTGCTGCGTCGTTACCACGCAGCGTGTGGAGTGGAGAACAGGTGTGAAGAGACGGAGGGTTTCATACTGACAGGGTTAGCAGATATTCCTTACTGCTCTATATTGAATCACATACCATGACAGCCAGCATTCGTGGGCATTGAGCAAACACATCGTATCCCCAAGACGAAACATCGGCGTCCAACTGAGACAACTCCTCCCGCACCCAGTCCTGCCACTGGGGATACTGCGCGAGGAACATCACAGCATATCCCATTGTGTTGGCTGTCGTGTCGAAGCCAGCGGCGGTAAAGAGGAAGAGATTGCCGCTGATTTCTGCCTCTGACAGAAACAGCTTCGCAGAGCTCTCCGTTCCATGTTGCGCATATCGCACCAGCATATCTAGCAGATTGTGGCGCTTCTTAGACACCTCACTCGATTTAGTGTTGCGCTCCTCGCCCAAAATCTCTCTGACATATTCCGGCACCTTTAACATCTGGCGACCCAGTTGACGAATCGACTCGGGCATGAATGGCATCACTTTCAGCGAGTTTGGGATTAAGACCGCCTCCACGAACCGGTCCGTGACCATAGCAATCGTCTTGAAGTACGAGACTCTGGCGTCCTGCCAATCCTGCCCCAGAGTCTCGACAAAGTCAGGTGACCATGGCTGGTTCTGTCCGTACCCAGCCTGGCCGAGAACGTTGATGGCGATACTGCGAAGCCCGGTCAATGTCTCGCCGCCAGGATGCTGCAGGAGATACTCAAGCATAGCACGGGCCTGGCGACAGGCCTCTTCCCACACCTCACCCATGATGGCTTCATTGAGCTGGGGAGCGATAATGCGCCTCTGGCGTTTCCAGTCTTCACCATTGGATTGAATCAAGGTTGGTCCGAAAAAGCCCATGAATTTGGCTACGACTTCGGGCTGGTCGAAATCCTTGCGTCGCTGCAAGACGGTTGCGCCTACGGTCGGGTCGGCGATCCTATATGGGAGTCAGAACGATGTCAAAACAAATGTACAAGGGAACGATGGACTACCATAGTGAGCACTCATCAGGCGAGACAATAACAAAAATCTTGCCATAACGACGATGCATAGCATTCTTGTGACGAAACTCCCAGCCGTGGATGTGGATGTCCAGATGTTCGTAGAGCCATGTGGGAAAATAGCGCTTCAGCTGTACTTGAAAGGTCGGACCCACGATCTGCCAGAGCGAGTGGCGCGTGAACAAAGGGGTCACGACTAAGGGATATCCGCTGCGACGACCGATAATGTAGAAGCGGATAAAGGAGAGAAGTTTGTAGAGGAGATAGATTCCGGCCAAGATGGCCAGGGCGGTGCGCAGCCTCATCTCCGCCATTGCCGACCGGGCTGACGGCGTTAGGGAGCTGCAGGGGGAAGGAGAATGCAAATAGTGAGACACAACGGTGGTTCCGGAAAGTGTCAGCGACAATGACAGCTGAGCTACTTATATGCATGAACCAGAGGCGGTCAAATTAACTCAAAGGAAGAGCGTGTCAGCACTAAGCTTGACTGGTGGGAATCCTGGTGTGGTTCCTGCTTTGGGATGGGTCAGATCTTGGTACCTGATGGGTATTTTCTTTGTCCAGTTCACGACTATCTTCCCAGGAGAGCCCAATTACTGGCTTATACAGGATCAGGGCTGCGATGGTTGGAGCAGCGGTGGGTTGGCCAATCGAAGGATGCGCATTATTAGTATCAGGGCTGGTTCCGCGATCGGGTTATCCACCTCGACCAGTAGTACTTACTCTCACATAGTACTACTACCCATCGATGGTCCATCAATCCTTCATCGACAAGAAGACTGGTTTAATTTGACGAAAGATCTCTCAATCTCGTCTACTAGTACTAATTAATAGTATTTCGATTCCACGATGACGGCTGAAATCTGCTGTGATTGGCCATCTTTAGTGGCGGCACCAGCACTGCCTTCCTTCCTCCACCACCACAGCCTTGCGTGTCTTCCTGGCTCACCATCTTCATCCATCCTTCTCTAAACCCACCATAGCCTGTCCATCTCTGCTGGAGTGGTCTATGTATCGTCACTCTTCTCGCAGCTCGGGTCCACGATGGCGACCGCTCTCACCAAAGCTGCGAGACTGAAACCCGAAGTTCGTCTGGGACAGGCTATCTCCGAATTTCAAGCCGACTGCTCATCGCGGGAAAAGGCCACCCTGCGATCATACCAGGCTGCTGGAATCCCACCAAGTATTCGTGACGTGATGCAGTTGACTGCGGAGATTAACCGATCGGCTGGCCTTCAAGTACGATGTTTCGGGTCGCGGCTAACAAACATTCTTCAGGCGGTGCAGGAGTTCGCTGCACTTGGGGACATTGTCCTGGGCGCCTCGCAGAGCCTCCTAGCCTGTGGCATCTGGGCTGTGGTACGAATGTCGCTTCTGGTAAGTATTCTGTAGCATGTATGACGTTCCGTGGAAAGCCTCTCTGATAGGGTCTTCAGTCCATTGTCAAGTACTCGACCTACTTTGAACAATTATCGTCCATGCTCATGGCCGTGGGCCGCTCTGCACCTCGTTATCAACTGATGGGTGCTATCTATCCCAAATCCCAACGGCTTGGAACATCAATGCTGGAATACTTCATCACCGTTGTGCAGCTATGTCATCATGTCATGAAGCTGAGTCGGAAGACAGCCTTCGGCCAGTGGGCTTCTACTTTGACGGCTTCTCTGAAAGGCTACCAATCCGACCTTGAACTCTGGGCGACCGCCATCAAAGAAGAAGTGAACTTACTTATGGTACAGCAATTATCCCTAGAAGCTGAGGATAATTCATGGTTCAGGTCTCAAGTCACTAAACGCTTCGAATCTCAATCGTACGCAAGAAAGCTGAGGGCGCGCCAGCGCGTAATGGATGCTTGTTCTACGTATGACTATGAACAGGACTGGAAGCGGATACGCAAGCTTGGTACTACGACTATTCTGGAGACCTCGGCTGTGTACAAGCACTGCAAAGCCCCACAAGATCCACAAGGGCTACGATCGCGTACACTCGTGTGCATAGGCAAGCTGGGATCGGGGAAGTCCGTCGTTCTCGCCAATATGGTGGATGACCTCAATTTGGATGTAGGAAGGAAGGCAGTAGTGGCGTACTTCTTCTGCCAGCATGATTCGACGCAAAGTCTGGCTCCCAAAACAGTAATAGGGTCCTTAGTGCGACAGCTATTGCAATCGGCAAATGACTTCGATGCTGCACGCGATTTTCTCGGAGACAAGCGTTCTCTTGAGGTTGACGATATTGTGACTTTGCTAAAGCATCTACTTCCGACGCATTTCGAGGCCTTTTTCATCCTTGATGGCTTGATGCACTGCGATGCGGAAGCGCGACAAGTCATTCTGACATCTTTACTGGAGATCCAGAAATTTATCAAGCTGTCATTGTGTGTGTCTGTTAGGCCAGAGCCCGCTGGCTCTCTACAGGAACTAAATCAGCTTCCGAACCGGCAGTTTCTCTCCGTGGAAGATAACAAATCCGACATCGATGCTTTCATTAACGCCGAGTTGGTGAGATGTCTCGAATCCGAAAAGCTTGTAATAAACAACCCTGCCCTTATTCTCGAGATCCGGGATAGCCTTTCTCAAGGAGCCCAGGGAATGTTTCTGTGGGCGTCTCTGCAGATAGAAGCCCTGTGTCTGGAGAGAACAGACGCTGATGTGCGAGATGCCATTGCAAATCTGCCTAAAGATCTGTCGGCATTATACACCACGATATTGAGAAGATCAAGCGTCTCCGGTGCCACGTATCAATCCAAGATTCTGGATTTGGTTGCGATCGCATGCAGGCCACTGACTACAGAGGAAATGACAGAAGCCCTTGGTGTGATTCCTTGGAAGACATCTTGGGACCCCGCGAGGAGATTGAATGACATGCATGCAACATTAAGCTGCTGTGGGAGCCTGCTTACTGTGGATGAAGAAAGCTCGAGTATTCGAGTAGTGCATCATAGTGTGAAAACATATTTATTCGACCAAACCGGAGGAGGTCTTGATGCGAATCGTGCAAATCAAACCATGGCAGAGATTATTGTCACCTACCTGAATTATAATGTGTTCTCTAGGCAGTTGTCGACAGTGAAGGCACCTAAAGTTAGCTCCAGCTCAGTGACAGCAGCGGTGGTCAACTCGACGGTTCCCGCTCGTCGCCAATCCCAGAACTTTGCATTGAAGCTGCTGAGATCGAAGAAGAGCAATGATAAGGATGTTGGCCATAGTCTAATGCAATACCTGAAAGCCTCCAGGGCAACTGACAGTGTGCCTTGGGCCCTCTACCAATATGCAGTGGAATGGTGGCAGGAGCATATTTGGAGTCTTGACCCCGCTAGGCCAAATCTACACAAGCTCCTGATAAACCTATTGGAGGCGCACGGCTATGACAAACCGGACTCATTTGGCCAGACGCCGCTATCCCATGCCTGCCAATGGGGGAGTCTGCATCTTGTTGACTGGCTCCTTGTCCATGGTGCTCTCCATACCGACGATCTTTCCGGACATTCCCCGCTCTTCTGGGCCATCAATGGGAGGCATATCACTGTTGTTGAGTCCCTGTTGCAGAGTGATGTTGTGGATCCTAATGTGGTAGGTCCGTCAGGAAAGTCACCTCTCACATCTGCAATACTCATGAGAGATGTCAAAATGACCGAATGCTTTCTTGGCTGTGACCGGGTAAATCGGAACCAGAGGGATTCCGACGGCTATACCCCCCTAATAGCCGCTACGCTCCTCAACTTTGTGCAAGCAATCCCAATGTTTCTGTCGGGCCCGCACACCGATATCTTTGCCATGGCTCCATCCGGAGACTCGGCCCTTCATCTGGCTGCCGCAAACAAGGGCCATGCAAAAATATTTCATCTTCTTCACGAACAGGCGCGGTTAGAGGAGAAAGGCTCTCATGCCGTGTCAATGGGCAACAAAAACAGGGAAACCCCTTTATGGCTAGCAGCCGCTAATGGGCACATGGAAGTTGTCGAGTCAATTCTCCAATATCCTGGCCTTGAACTAGACATGGGTGATGCTCGTGGGGAAACCCCATTCTGGGCTGCGGCCTCCAATGGCTACACAGAGATTGTCAGATACCTTGAGAGCTTAGGTCGCGTGGATATTAACCATCTAAACATAGCTGGTCTTTCTGCCCTGGGGGCAGCGGTATTTAACGGCCACGAAGATGTAGTTCAAGCTATGATTACCATGAAGGGTCTAAACCCGAACCACAGCGGATTTCGAGCGGCCACTCCGCTGCAAGCAGCCATCCGCCTGAGAAACGAGAGGATAGTCAGGCTACTGATTGGACACGAGAAAACAGAAGTCAATCGACGAGCCCATATTGGCACAACGCCCCTGCAGCTAGCAGTCGAGGAAGGATGCGAGGAGATTGTGGCAATGCTCGTCTCTACCCGTCGGATCCCTCATAACCGGTGGGGTCGTCGAGGCGTAACACCACTGTGGACAGCTGCGAGCCGTGGCCACAGCGGCATCGTCAGGATCCTGGTTAATGCGAAAGGAATCGATCTGAACTTCCCACGCATGCATGGCGATACAGCGCTTGGGATAGCGGCATTCAAGGGACACGTGGAAGTAGTCCAGATCCTGATCTCCACCGGCCAAGTCGATCTCAATCGCAAGGATCAGAACGGCACAACGCCACTGTGGGCCGCTGCGGACAATGGTCATACTAAAATTGTCAACATCCTTGCAAGCACTGATGGGGTCGATGTGGAATGCCCCAACGCGACAGGTACTACGCCGCTCTGGAGAGCTGCATCGAAAGGCTACTATCACATCGTCCAGGCTCTGGTAAATACTGGCCGAGTGGATATCAATAGTGTGGATGTTGATGGTACAGCACCCCTGTCTGCGGCCGTGGCAAAAGAACATGATGATATTGTAAGATTCTCGATCGACATCGGCGTGGATGTGAATGGCACAGCCCCTGTATACAATCTTCGCACAGAGCAGACACCTCTGTGGATTGCCTCCTGTAATGGGCGCACAAGCGTCGTGAAGATGCTGGTAGCTTGCCCGGACATCCAGCTCAACCAGCGCGATAGAGAGGGGTATACTCCGCTAGGGATTGCGGCGAAGATGGGCCATGCGAGCATTGTGGCCATTTTGGCCAGTACTCCAGGGGTGGAACTGTTTCAAGTGGATAGAAACCGCCAAAGCGCCTTGGAGATTGCACGGCAGGCCGGCCATGAAGCTGTGGTCAATGTGCTCGAGGCAGTAGATCACACATAAGTGTTGGCATAACGCCTGAGCCTGTTTGATCGGGTTACCCTTGCTATATGGCCAATCTGCAAGACTACAAGTGGATCACCGTGACTGAATAGCCAAAACGAACGCTGCCAAGTCACGCCTTGATCGGAATTGGGAATGAGAAATCAACTTGATATCGCTTTCCTGATGCAGCAGTGCAATAGTGGCCTAGTTACTGGGAAACAATGCATAACAGGATTTATTAAGCCATCATAACAACCGATCTTCATGACTACTGTACACAATTGATCTCTTAGCCCTAGTCTATTGGGCAGCCGCTGGCGCCGGACTGCCCGAGCTAGGCGGTGACCGCACCCCAGCCTTGGGCGGAGGCGGTAGCGGCGTTCCCCTGCGGGACGGCGCAAAGTCCTGCTCCTTGCTCTTCTGCTCGCCCTCCGCAAAGTAGTCATCAAACGACACAGCCGCAGCTGACCCGGTATGACGCGTCTTATGCCGACGACCCGCAGACGAGTGACTAGCGGGTGACGCCGCCAGATTTCTCGGAGGTCCCGACAACGGCGGAGGAGAGGTCATATTCGCCGGGACGAGGAAATGCCCAGATGGCGGGGGTCCCTGACCCAGAGCTTCCACTACCGGTGCGGATGAGCCGTCATCCCGCGTCTCGAAGACGACCTCACCGGGTCCCTCGACTTCCTCGCCCAACCCAACCGGCAACCGGTGTAGTGCTCCGAAGCCCAATTCCGCACCGAGCGCTCCTTCCCCTCCCCAACCCCGTGTCGGCACCAGCTCGACCTCGCGCACCACGTCAAACTCGCTGTTGTATACCCATAGGACTAGTGTGCGGTTCAAGTGGTCCTCGACGAGTTCCCCGAGCGCTGATTCCCCGCGTAATGTCCCGCTCGGAGTGCCGATGATGTAGTCGGAGTGTGGAAGGAGACCTGCGCGGTAGGCGGGGCTGAGTGGAGATGGGATCGAGAGGACGTGCCAGATGTTTTGGGTAGAGGAGAGGGGGGCCAGTTGGAGCGCCAGACCCAGATCGGGGTTGGATGCGGGGACGGGGATGGAGACGGTGTGTGTTTTTTGGCCCTTCATGATAGTATTAGTCGAGTACAGAGGAGGTTATTGGGTGTGTTTGTACCTTGGCGCTCCAGACTTCAAAGGTCACGCTGGATCCGGCGCAGTTGCGCACTTCCGTAGCGAAGAGGTTGGGGTCGGGGTCCTCCTGATAAGGTAGTTAGTCCAGCCCGCGCATAGAGACAGCTCTGTCTGAGGAGTCAAGTCTACTCACTATTAACCGCCCATTAATCCCGACAATGAAATCGAACCACGGCTCCAGAGGGAGCTCCGCATCCTTGTTGCGGAGGACTTGGAAGCCAAACGAGTTGTCGCTGGTGCTTTGGGCCCGCGCCTGTCGGGTAGGCTCGGCATCCAAGCCAATAAACCGATTCAGAGCCCCGAACATGTCTGCTGCGAGGGAGGGGGGTATATGTTTGTGGGGAGAGAGGATGGGAGCATTGGGCAGTGCGGAGGAAAGCCAGATGCGCAACGTGGAGAGCTGCCCGGCGCTGCAAACATTGCAAACACCGGTTATCGCTTATCGCAATGGCTGATATCGTCGCGATGCGATTGCGCTCCGCCTTTAGCTTCAGTCCTTGATCAACTTTCATTTATACTGCGATCATGGCTCGGGACCCTACCGTGGAGGTTCCTCCTCCAGAGGTACACCATTATAATGATCTTGGCGAGGTGCCGTGGGATATTCAGAAGTAATATCATCATCCCTCGTCTATACGCTGCGGAACCGAAATCGACTAACACTGCGGAACAGCTACTGGGCGCAACGCTACAAGATCTTCTCCAAGTACGATGAGGGTGTCTGGCTGACAGATGATGCCTGGTTTGGTGTAACACCGGAGCCTGTGGCAAAGTACGTGTTCTCTTCTCCACTAGCAGGAGCTAAGCAACTAATTCATCAATGCAGCAAAATAGCAGAACACATGGCTCAGTCCGCCCCCGCAGGACGCAGCATCCTAGTAGATGCATTCGCCGGCGCGGGCGGCAACTCCATCGCTTTTGCTCTGTCCGGTAGATGGAAGCGCGTCTACGCTATCGAGAAGAATCCCGCTGTCCTACAGTGCGCTAAACACAACGCCAAGATTTACGGCGTGGCGGATAAGATCACCTGGTTTGAGGGTGATTGTTTTGAGATTATCAAGAATCAGCTGAAGGATCTAGCACCGTATAGTGTCTTGTTTGCTAGTCCGCCATGGGGTGGTATGTGCCCACATTTCTTTTCAACCTTGTAGGTGTCTTGGGAGCCAGCTGATCTGTTATAGGCCCCGGGTATCGCTCTGACATGGTGTTCAACCTGAGTACAATGGAGCCATACTCACTAGCGAAGCTCTACAAAGAGTACTCCATGTTTACAGAACACATGGTTCTGTATCTCCCCAGGACATCGGACGTCAAGCAGATGGCCAAGGTTGTCAAGGAGGGTCAAAAGTCAGTGGTGATGCATTACTGCATGGAAGGTGCTAGCAAGGCGTTGTGTGTTTATTATGGTGGCTTTAATCTTGAATAATGATGCTCACATTGATATCCCCTTCTTTCTCTTCTTTTGCTACTACTTCTGTCCCATTCTATTTTTCTATCGGACAATCTTCCCAACATTGCTTGGAGTCCTCGCATGCCGTTAATTGTACAGTACCGTTCCCAGTATCTATGTCATGCTCCATTCTCTTTCCGATTTCGCCAGTTTGCTGGCTTTGGCTATGCTAATGCAGTACCATCTGTATGCTACATACATCTCGGATCCCATGGCTCCAGGCTATGGGACAATGTATTCCTCCCCTGCAAAAGCAGTCCCTCTTCCTCTGCTCCACTCTTATCACCACCCGAGCTGACACGTATGTTCCAGTGCGCGTAAACTGCCATAACATGAAGTTCATGAAGTAGGAATTCAGCATGTTGTACGTATAGTCTCCGATGTTTCTCGTTGATACCGTCATCATTCAGAACCTCACCCAGCCGCTCTGCTGCCTTGTGCGTGTAAAGTTCCATGCGGTCCTGACTCCTCAACCACTGCCGAGCTGCTAGATGCACCAGACGATGCATGGTTATGCACTTATCACTTGGTCGGATAGCAATGAATGAATAGGCTTTTAGAAGCCCAAGGGCTTCAACCATCTTTCTTCTCGACAATGGTCGTGGAAGAAACGATTCCGGTATACTTTGCTGGCCGAGACAGGCCAATAGTGAGAGGTACTCGGAAGCAAGCGGATCGAGCCTCTCGATTTGACGAAACGAGGCAAACCAAGTCAGGACTATTGGAATGTCAGAAGCTTCGTAGCGCCCATCATTTTCGAAATCTTCACTCAGAAGCTCCACAACGTCTTCTTCCTGCTCATGGAGAAGCATCAGATAGTCATATACTCCTATCTCATTTGCGTTCATGTATGCCGCGGCTTGTGTAATAGCCTGTGGAAGGAAGGCTAATTGTTTGACGAGATAGGTCGTGGCGTCTTTATCTTCGACTAGGTCTTGTTGGATCAAGGATTTCTCCAGTAGTCCCACTCCGGCCGCTTCATCGAGATCTCCCACATGTATCACATCATGCGATGCAAGCTTCACGGCTAATTTCCGGTTGCGAGTAGTGAAGATAATACGACCGTGCCTGTTGGAAGGAAGGAAGTTCTTGAGAGGTGCAGTTGTACCGCTGCCGTTCATCCACATATCCATGTCATCGGCGCCATCCAGGATTAACAGCCACTTATCATTTGTCTGGCTGAGAAAGGCCTGAACTTGCTCCTCCACTTTTGCTGGATCTACATCCTCAATCCCTAACGTTTGTGCATTGGTCATACAGGCTTGTCGAAAAGAGTCGTTGTTCTTGCATGGGATCCAGAAGATCGAACAGTCGGAACCATTGTGGTGCATGCGATATGCTAGCTCTAGAGCTATCTGTGTCTTACCTATGCCGCCCAATCCAGTAACTGCGAGTTTTCCTCGTTCTTCAGGGTTGACAGCCCATTCTTCCAACTGGGCAAGTTCGTCTTGGCGGCCCACAAAACGATGATTTCTGCCAAAAGGGACAGAAAAGTGACGAGACAAGCCCTTCTCTGCTATTTATATAAGAAGATCGAACAGTGAGCCAAAAGTCAGATCGGTGGATCATTCATCACTAACCTTGACGAGCTTGAGGCCTCCAGTACCCCAAAAATGCCTTCGCTGCAGAGGCTCCTGTCACTGCAGCGTATGCTTGCCATAGTTTGTTTTTGTGGCTATCCGCATAGTCGCACACACCTTTTATCACGACACACGGAAAGATATCCCACACCCCTGCTCCCTCCATTTCGAACCCTATAATCTTGTCCTTTTTCGCAATTTTGTCGCGGTGATATCCAGACTTCATCACTGCCTTTGCGCAGGCAACTGTTCCAATATTGGCCGAGACACCGATTTTTTCCACAGGTTTTAGACAGCGGACTATTTGGCTTTTGTCGCATCCGAGATCATCGCAGCTTTTTGCTAGAGCATCTTCACAAATATCATCGAGTGTCTCACTCACTAGACAGGCGCAACTGGCATTGCAGTCTTCTTGGTGGTGCTTGTGGACATAAGAAGCGTCAAAGAGGATATCATCAATTTGTGGATGGCACCACTTCTTATCTGACTTTTGTAGTTTCCGAACATACTGCATAATTTGAGATTCAAATTCGTTACGGGAACGAGTTGATCTCAGGGCATTGAGGAGACTTCGTATCTCTGCGTTTGGCCTTCCGAGAGCTTCCTGGACCTCGGATTTTCTTTCGAAAGACCCAGGATATTGTCTGCCGAAGTTATACAGTATCAGAGAGTCACTGATAACTACATCACCCAAGAAGATATTCTCACTCTTTGAAACCGTTGGGACCCCGCCGCATATACCGACAACTAGGGCAAGCTGAATCCTGGGGTAGCTGGCTCGCAATGCTGAGGCGACAGCCGCGGCGTTGGTAGTTCCCATTCCTGGCATATAGCAAAGAACGACATGGTGGTTACCGACTCTCCCGTTAATGTAGAGATTGGTATCACCTTTTTGCTTCCCGTAATACTTGCTCAACCGGTCATAGGATTCATCGAAAAGGCATTCAATGGCCTCCGCCTCAACGGGAAGGGAGCAAAATATTGCGATTGTGAACATGTCTCGAGTTCGAGGGCGCATTCCACCTTTCAATATGACCGGCAAAACAATATTCACCCTCTTTTATCGTATTGTAAATTCCTCGTCAAAACTCGAATTTGTGAGGTGGCTTGTCGCTCCATTCATGATGATGGTAAACGGCATACTGCGGCCTCAGCCTCATCGACTCATCGCATCCGCCAACCACAAAGCTGCAATAGGCGCCGTAGGAGAGGGGTAATCTGCGCTTGACGGTGGCATTACAACAAATTCCTAGAATTTGTCCGAAACACTATGAACATAAGCACAAGTTATAATAAACCGCCCAGACCTTTTCATACCGAACCCTGGGGTTTTCGGAGGCAGAGATTTCGAACCGAATATACCCGGTCTCCTGGAATCCAGGTAGATTGATATCTGTCGACGTATGTTCCTTTAAACCATACAATGTATTTAAAGCTCACATCATCTCTTTAAGCTCATTCTCTAGAGTCGAGAGCTCTCTCTAATAGTCTGCAACATGAGATGAGTTAATGTCTCCAAATGAATTTACGTACGTCGATGATTCCAACACTCGACTCACTAATCCCGGATATGGCTTGACGCTACATTCGTATGCTAGCACTATTGTATGGGGCGGGTTTGTATTCGTGTGAAAGGCCACGAGACATGATGAGTCGTCGATTCCAAATAGCGAGTCTGGCGGATAGCTGCAGTTGGCACGATGATCGACGACGTTCGTTGCCAGCTGGCATGATGTACGGCCTGCTGTTGGGATAAGCCTTTTCGATAATTGGGTGTAACGCGTACTAGGTCCCCTCTTGTGACAGGACAAAGCACCTGTAAGTCTTGGTTAATCAAAGTAACATGGCTGTTTGACTGCCCTATGTGAGTGCATGCTAGTGCAACAAAACCGGTCCCCATAAGCGGTGATAGGATATAGCAGTCAGGGTTCAATATGTGCCACTGCAGGCTAATGCGCCTGGCTTAGAGCTGGTGCGGCCGCATTTCTTTGTCTGTTCCTTGTAATTGTTTGTTGACTGCCAACGAAGAGGGGTTTACCGCAGTATGAGAACCAATTAATTCTCTGAGAATATTTTGGAATTGTACTACGTTCAAGAATAGACGGAATGTCCTCTTACGACCTTCCGTAGCTGTCTTGGCTTTGCTGGCCTGGTCAGCCTTGCGTGAGATGAACAGTTAAATACCTCCGTAAGCCCCGCACCCTCCTATTGATTGTCAACAGATTCACTACTTTAACATAGCCCTACTCTCGTCTTTGCAAATCCACATCTTCTTCAATTTCCGGTTACTAGTCATAATAGTCAAATCATACTAGCCATGTCTAACTCTTATGATTATATCATTGTCGGCGGAGGTCTGACGGGCTGTGCACTAGCTGGTCGGCTGGCTGAGAAAGACGAGTCACTAAGGATCTTGATCATTGAAGCCGGACCTAACGTGGTCGATCATCCTCTCACTAGCACTCCGTTGGCATGCTTCGGTGCTCATCACTCGCCTCTAGACTGGGACTACACCACGGTGCCACAGAAACATCTTAACAATCGCGAATGCTACAACGCGGCAGGAAAGGCACTGGGTGGAGGCACAGCTATAAACTACGGGACCTGGACCCGCGGGAACGCTACCGACTACAACCTCTGGGCAAAGCTTGTCGGGGACTCTAGCTGGAGCTACGAAGGTCTACTTCCTTACTTCAGGCGCGTCGAGACACACTACGATCCCAATGTTGACCAGGCTATTCACGGTACCAGCGGCCCCATCACCAATACCATTGTCGAGCTCACCAGCCCGGACCGGAAGTATCCCCTCAAAGAGCCTGTTCGCTCTGCATGGGAACGACTTGGCGTGAAGTTCAACCCTGATGCCAACGCTGGAAGCCCGCTCGGCCTAGCTCACTTTGGAGAGAACTGGCGTGAAGGACAGCGTCAACTTGCTAGTGAGGCGTACGGATTGTCCGGGCATCAAGGCATTACCACTGTTACCGATACTTTGGTCGCAAAGGTGGTTCTCAAAGGCCAAGATGGTGAGCAGGTCGCGACAGGAGTTCAAGTCGTCGATGGACAAGAATACCATGCCATAAGAGAAGTGATTATCTCTGCTGGAGCGTACCGCACCCCGCAGGTTCTCATGCTCTCTGGAATTGGACCTGCAGAAGAGTTGGTGAAACACAACATCTTACAGCTTGTGGATGCCCCAGAAGTGGGCCGTAACTTCCATGATCACATGTGCTTCCCCCAATGGTGGAAACTGCGTCACCCTGAACAGGGTCTCTCTATGGGAACTCCCCTTTGGGATAGTCCAGCGTATGGCATGGGGGTACCTTATGATTGGAACGTGACGCTACAGACTCCTGCAGAGGAGTTGATCAAGGCGTTCAAAGCAGACGACGGGCAAAATCCACCCGAAGATCACCCATACTTTGAGGCGGGCTTTGCGCACACTGAGGTTCTGGTCATTTACGCACCGATGAGTCGCGCCGTAACTGGCTTTGAAACAGCCATGGATGGCACGCACATCAGCACGGCTGTCCTCTTGATGGCCCCTACAGCACGAGGCCAGATCACTCTGGCTAATGCAAATCCGGAAAGTGCACCCGTCATTGATCCCAACTATTGTTCCAAGGAAGTGGACCGAGCGATTTTCCGAGACGGAATCCGGCGAGTGGCCAAGCTCATCCTAAACACGCCGGAGGGTCAAGATATGGTGGAGCACGAAGTACCCAGACCGGGCAGTGAACCCATCACACTCGAGTCCACCGATGAGGAAATCGACAGCAACATCAAGAGTGGTGCGATCACATTCTTTCACCCAGGTGGCTCGGCGTCCATGGGCAAGGTCGTGGACACTCAACTCCGAGTGAAGGGCGTGAAAGGACTGCGAGTTGCGGATGCTAGTGTGCTGCCTGTGCCTCTGGCGGCGCACTATCAGGCTATCCTTTATGCAGTGGCAGAAAAGGCGGCGGATCTACTATTGAACTAGGCTGTAGGACGTTTGTGGTCTTAGTCGGAAAATTGACGAGAATGAATCTGTTGTCTTTCTCTCTCTATCCCATACGAACCCTAGTTCATTGTAGAAGTAGTCATGGCTGACAACTATAATGATAACTAGCAATTACCGGCATTGCTCAGCCACCGAGGTACGAAGGGCACGCTTACACTAAAATGATCTAGCTCCGAACTCCCTCGTTTCATGGACCGTTGTAAGAACGGATAAATCCCTCAAGTAGTTCCCTGGCGGAGAATATAGCGGAAGCGAACCGAATGACATTTCATGAGATACGCAGGGGGCCGACAGGTGCTCTCTGATCGGAAATGCTGCCTACGCTGCTGAAGTATGGAATCGGGATGCCGCTTCGGAAAGCCGGATATAGATTCGGTTTCACTCCGGCAATAGCGCTTTGAAATCGGTTTGCCGTGCATGCAAAAAAACGCCTCATTTCGGTCTGCGGCAAGTCCGAGGAGCGGAATTAGAGAACCGGGATTACAATTCTCGGTTTAAGGATTAATCAGTCTATTACAAATCCGTATTTCAGGAACCCGTCCTTCCGGGTTGGCTGGTTATAACCAGAGTATCCACTTTGATATGGAGCTTCCCGCGTGGCGAGACCCAAAGACCCTTGAAACCCGCTGTTTTATAATCATGACCGATCACTGACATTTGCTGAAGAGAAGAAACTTTGACGATGAACAGCGGTTCGAGAGTCTAACGGCATTACATTGGGTGGGTCACGGTCTTAGCATTAGGATTCTTCTAAGGTTTTTTTCTAGAAGTCTCTCTATCGGTAGTAGACATGTAGCCCTCTTCAATGCCTGTATAAAGAGACAAGGTCTGTCTCTGATCGTAATGTTGCTCATCAAGTGTAATCATTAGGGAGGCATTCAATAATTTCCAACCCCTCCTGCATCTATCACCAAGATGCTTTTTTCCTCTCTTGCTCTCGCGGCCTTCTCGTTAGGCGCAGCCGCCAAAAGTCACACCGGCTCATCCCCTCACTATGATTTTGTCGTCGTCGGCGGAGGCACCAGTGGTTTGGTTGTTGCCAACAGGCTTTCGGAACTGAAGGATGTCACTGTGGCCGTCATTGAGGCCGGTGAATCAGCATTGAACAACTTCAATGTGTCTAATGTCATGGGCTACAGCACGGCATTCGGGACGGAGGTGGACTGGGCCTACCAAACCGAGAACCAGACATATGCAGGAGGCTTGCAGCAGACTATCCGTGCCGGAAAGGCACTTGGAGGTACAAGCACAATCAATGGTAAGTCATTCTTTCTTTCCCTTACAAACACAAGGTAGATACTTTGGTATTGACTAAATCTCCTACAATAGGAATGGGGGGACGCTACCGCCACACCAGCCAGGCTTCCTCCACACCGGCCTCCGCTCATGCCACACCCTCCAGCTGCCTTCCGCCTACCTTAGTAGGTAAGGCGTACTCCCTTTTAGGTAAGGTTTGCTTTTTTGGGTCAGGCAAAACCCCACCGCCTTCCTATCTTAGATATGTGCTGCCTGAGGTCTGAACCTTTACTGCCTGAGGTCTAAACTTTATGCCTCAGGTGATAATAATCCTGAGGTGGTAAGCGGTAGTATTCTGCCTGACCCAGAAAGCAAGTCTTACCTAAAAGGGAACGAGCCTTATCCTAAATGGAAGGTAGAGGGTGTGGCATGAGCGGAGGCCGGTGTGGAGGAAGCCTGGCTGGTGTGGCGGTAGCGCCTCCCTAGGAATGTCCTATACTCGGGCCGAAGACGTACAAATTGACATTTGGGAAGTGCTCGGGAACGAGGGTTGGAACTGGAAGAACTTGCTTCAATATTATAAGAAATCGGAAGGCTTCCAGGTGCCCACTAAGGACCAGATCGCTCAAGGTGCCAGCTACAATGCTAGCTATCACGGTTTGGACGGCCCTCTGAAGGTCGGCTGGCCTACTTCCATGACCAACGGCAGCGTCTTCCCAGTTCTCGAACAAACCTTTGAGAAACTCGGCGTTCAGCATAACCCCGATTCTGAAGGCGGCAAGATGGTCGGATTCACTAGCCACCCTGACACCCTGGACCCGGAGATGAACGTGCGCGAAGATGCTGCCAGGGCTTATTACTGGCCATATGAAGCCCGCTCGAACCTGAAGATCATCTCCAATACTCGTGCGAACAAGGTCATCTGGGCCAACTGCACCCAAGGAGAGGCTGTTGCCGTCGGCATTGAAGTTACTAACGCTTACGGCACGGAAACCATTTACGCTGACAAGGAGGTCATCCTGTCGGCCGGCGCGCTCAGATCCCCTGCCCTGCTCGAGCTGTCTGGTATCGGAAACCCCGACATCCTTAATAAGCACAACATCCCCGTTAAGGTCAACATCACCACGGTCGGCGAAAACCTACAAGATCAGACCAACAACGCCCTGTCCTGGGAAGGTGTTGACACCCTCACTGGATTGGCAACCTTCTCCGTCCTGCCGTCTGTGAACCAGCTCTACGGCGATAACGCCACTGCCTTGGCTTCCTACGTCAAGTCCCAGCTTGCTAGCTATGCTAAGACTGTCGCTGACGCCTCGAATGGCGCTGTCAAGGAGGCTAACCTCGTGGAGGCCTTCGAGCACCAGTACGACCTGATTTTCAAGTCCCAGGTCCCCTATACGGAGATCGTCTTCGCTCCCAGTGGGCAATCCTTCGCCGTTGAGTACTGGCCTCTTCTTCCCTTCTCCCGCGGCAGCGTACACATCCAATCCGCGAACGCCTCTGACTATCCTGCCATCAATCCCAACTACTTCATGTTCAGCCAGGATGCCGAGGCTCAGATTACGGTGGCGCAATACATTCGGAAGGCTTTGGGAACTGCACCTCTCAACAGCCTTGTAGGAGAGGAAGTTACTCCTGGCCTCGACGTGCTTCCCGCTGATGCTTCCAGTGCCGCTTGGACCAAGTGGGTTCAGCAAAACTGTAAGCCTTTATAATTAACCCGAAACGGAAATCTGCAGCATGGTCGCTAACTTACCTATTTATCGCAGACCGAACAAACTACCACCCCGTCGGCACCACCAGCATGCTTCCCCGCGAGAAGGGTGGCGTTGTCAGTCCCGAGCTGAAGGTTTATGGCACCAAGAATCTTCGCGTCGTCGATGCATCAGTCCTGCCATTCCAGCTCTGCGGCCATCTGACCAGCACTCTGTATGCTGTCGCTGAGAGGGCTTCCGATCTCATTAAGGAAAGTTACTAGCTTACAGATGATAAGCAGTGTGCCAGTTAGACATTTCAGTCACAACAACAAACAGATATAGACGGGATATTAGCACCAGTCCACAAACTGCAATCGGAAGATTCTTCCATCCTTGAGCGACTTTCTGTCCGGGGATACGGTCTGGGATGGGAAGATGATCCGACCCAGGCGGCTAAGTTAAAAGAATGTAGTGAACTAGCAACTACAGCTGAAGGGTGTCAAAGGATTAAATATCAATGCCTACTGCGGCACATTCATAGAGAAATACTACAAGTCTGGTTTTCTGATAGTGATGTGTATTTACAGCGTAACCAGAAAGCGGCAATAAGGCCTGTAAAAATGCATATCATTAGATGCCTTCGGTGGCTAAGGACTAGGACCACTAGTACAGATGTTTATTTCTCGTTGTATGTTTTCTCCTCAGTCTCTCTTTTCTGTTCTCTCCTTTTACTATATCCAATCATCTATTCAGTCGTACTTATACGCGACCTCCCACCACAATCGTTCACAGCTACCGCCAGATTGCTTTCTTTTCCAGTCTTGTGGTACATTGAGTAAAAAGCTCAACCATCATCATGGACTGGTCCTAGTATTGAAGATGGAAAAGCATTGGAATTTGAATATTTCGAAATATGGCTTCAGATAGATCGCAGGGAACTGTAGAAGCTAGTCAGATACGAAATACCAGCATCAGTTCTCTGATTGTAGGCCCAATGTGCTGCATCTCAGCCAGCCAAATCCTCTGAGAAATGTGTATATGATCATCCCCCTATCCACGAGAGTATTCAATGACTCAGCCCTGCATTCTCATCTACATAGAACCATGGCTCGGCTATCCTTATACTACAGAGTAATGCTGTAAACTTGTATTTGGGTGTTAGGGCACTCAACCTTTGCTTATTTTCGTAGTCGGCTCTCTCTTTCCCAACTTCTACCTAAATACTGTCTTCGGATCCCTTCAATCATTTGAGCTTTGATAAATGCATGATGTGAGTTACAACCTAATTGGCAGAGTATACTACTTCTACACACAGTAGTAATGGCTCGGAGTTGAGTATCATGCTTTCATTTTATTACAGCTTCCTCCCCTACTACAAGTACAACTTCTAGTACCATTAGCATATCAATCGAAAGGTTATCGGGCACTACAGCGAGAAAGATAATGACATTGAAATTACTAGCTCAAAGCTATATATATTTGCAACGTGCAAAGTATATTTTAACCCTTCAATGGGTTTAGTTTGGTGAATCAAGAGATGATAGGCCAATTAATGTCAAGCGTGAAACGTAAAGAGACTTTGATCCAAGTTCTGTTTACTGACAGAATTGTGCGTAGTAGCAGGACTCCAGATTGAGGGAAGTAGAGGGCGAGAATCATTGATGTTGTCGAGGGCTGTCTCGAACCGCAGATCGCACTAACCGAATCCAGCTAGTGCACCTCGTGACACGAACCGTTCTCAAAACAGCCGGAGTGTTGCGCGACTGGTCTTAGCAGCCAGCCGGAATCTCCGACGGGAGCGAAGGAGAGACAGCATTATTGCTTGTCCGAGTCTCGGCCAGTCGAGGTTGAGCTCATCGAGCTATCCTTTTCATCGCCTTTAACCCGTCCAGGTCTCTGGTAGACAGGGTCGTCTCGATGCCATCTCACAAGCGCGCCCTTTCTATCTCACCTCACATTCACCACTCGATGCCCCGCGTCTTCACCACCTTGTCTCCCGGGCGCTGATATCTACTCTCTTTCCCAGCTATCTCTCACCTCACCATCCTCCATCTCAGAATTCATCATCAAAATGCCTCACGCAACCGAGCCCCCCGCGCCCGACGCGGAGGATACCGCCTTCGAGAATGTGATGCGACAGATGAACGGTCCCTTCGGGGAAGGCGACATGTCGTTCGATTTCCTCTCCCGCGACTTGGAACCCGGCGAAAAGGCAGACGACGCGGTGGACTACGAAGATTTCGATGACGACGAGCTACCCGAAGAAGAAGAGCGAACCGGACCGCCCGCCGAAAATGGACTCGGGGAACAAGAAGACGACGCAGATAAAGGCTTGTTTGAAGCGGAGGAGGATGATCTCTTCGGTGGCCAGGAGGACGAAAATCAACAACCACCGCGCGATGAACTGGACGACCTATTCGGCGATGGCCCCTCTTCTCCCCCAGCGGAACATGCCGACGCAACACGAGATTTGTTCTTCGAGGAGGAAGGTGAGAGTGCGAAGCCAGCAGAGGCTCCGGAGCCTGTCGAATCCGCGCCCGCGCAGCCCGAACCCGTGCCGATGGACGAAGACGAGGACGAACCTATGCAGGAAGATGAGGCCTTGAGTCCGACAGCGGAGGATATGGACCCGGCTTCTCTTCGCGCCTGGAAGCTCCAACAGGCTCTGTTTGCTATGTCGTCTTATGGTCCGGAAAACGTGCCTGCGCCGCCAGAGAATGTCGAGGAGCTGTTGCAGTCGCTGTTCCCAATGTTCGACAAGAATGCTCTTCCGCGTTTCCTTGAGCTGATCCCCCACAAGAAGGCCTTCTTTGTCGGAAAGCAGCCTCTGAAGCCCCCGAAGCCGGTCATCCCTAACAAGGTGAATATCGAATTGGCTCATGACCAAGAGCGATCGTTCAAGTCTGGAGGCCAGTCGCTCAAACGTTCGCTGGAGTCGGAGCATTCCGGCGTGGTTCCCGTCTTGGAGGCGGCCCAGGAGGAGGAACAGGAGATCAAGGAAGAGTTTGATCAGGACACAGATACGGAGGAAGTGCTCCCTGGGGGTATAACCCATCATGACCTTCGTGTTGTCTGCGCGGACTGGGATGTGAGGGATGACTTCTCCATCATGGACGTTGAGGAGGCGGAGGTCAAAGAAGCCGATGTTGATATGGAAGACGACTGGCTTCTAGAAACCACTCGCCCCGCGAAGAAACGGAAAATTGGAAGAGATCCGCTTGAAATCGTCGCCTTGTCCCATATTGATGTACCAGTGATTGACGACCCGCAACAAGCCACTTCCCGCATTGCTCAAAAGGTGACCGTTGACATGAACGATCCTCATATTCTCCTTGACGAGCGAGGAGCGGAGGCTGCTGCGCAGAAGCCAAAGGCGCTGGGTGCTCTCAAGCGGGACGAGTTGGATGCCAGTGTCACCAAACGTCTGACCTCACGTTACAACATTTCGAACGATCAGGCATACGATATGCTGAAACAGAACCATCAGAACAAGGTTCGCAGTACCCTGGGCAACGTTACCTTGGAGCACAGTATGCCTGCCCTGCGTCTGCAATGGCCTTACTACAAGACCGAGCTGTCCAAGGCCGAAGCGCGTTCTTACCATCGCCCTGCTCTCTCTTTCCGGCCTGGACAGACCTGTTGGTTTAAAAACCCAGCTTATATCAAACGAAAGCACCAAAAGGGCAAGGACGTCAAGCAACTTTACGACTCTACAAAGTCGCTCTCTTTGGCTGACAACTCCAACGTTCTGCTGGTGGAATACTCCGAAGAGGTTCCACTCGTGCTGTCGAATTTCGGTATGTCAAATCGGATTATCAATTACTACCGGAGAAAGAGCATGGAAGACCCCACTCGCCCCAAGGCCGAAATTGGCGAAACCGCGGTTCTCCTCCCTCAGGATAAGAGCCCCTTCTCCATCTTCGGACACGTGGATCCTGGCGAGGTGACGCCGGCCATATCTAATTCTATGTATCGTGCCCCATTGTTCGTGCACGAAGCCAAGAAGACCGACTTCTTGATCGTGCGTAGCAGTACTGGCTCTGGTGGTAGCGATTATTACATCCGTAACATCGAGAACCTCTATGTTGCTGGTCAACAGTTCCCGTCGGTAGACATTCCTGGACCCCATTCACGAAAGGTCACAACGGTGGCCAAGAACCGGATGAAGATGCTGGTATACCGCCTGTTGAAAAAGAGCCCAGACCTTCGGCTCTCTATCAGCGATGTCACCGCACACATCCCAGGAACCAGCGATATGCAAAATCGACAAAAAGTCAAGGATTTCCTCCAGCACGACAAAGACTCCAAGTACTGGGTGCCGATGGAACCTGTGCCGGAGCAGGACGTGATTCGGTCGTGGGTCCAGCCCGAGGACGTTTGTCTGCTTGAATCTATGCAGGTCGGTCAGCAACATCTGCACGACACTGGTTTCGGCAATGATGCCGAGAAAACCGGAAATGAAGGCGAGAAAAAGGAACGGGAAGACGAAGACAGAGATGGCGACGAGGAAGGGGAGAGCTTCGAGCAACAGATGGCACCTTGGAAGGCAACCCGCAATTTCCTCCTAGCATCGCAGGGCAAAGCAATGCTCAAGCTACACGGTGAAGGTGATCCTACGGGGCGTGGCGAAGGCTTCAGTTTCATCAAGACATCAATGAAGGGCGGCTTCAAGGCGGTTGGCGAGAGTGTGGAAGATAAGCTCGATGCCCAGCGGCTCAAAGAGCTTGGGGGCCACAGTTACAATGTTGCCCGGCAGCAAAAGTCATATGAAACGTCCATCCGACGCATCTGGGATTCCCAGAAGGCCAGTCTGTCTTCAACAGTCGAACATTCGGACGAGGAAAGCGACATTGACCGCGAGGAAGAGGAGGAGTTCGGCAAGCCAACCCCACGATCAGAGGCTCCCACTCCTGCTCCTTTCCGCCGTGACGACGAGACGATGAGTCAATTCAGCAGGATGAGTATGCCCGCCGACCAAAAGGGCAAGGTTTTGCGCATTATGCGGACGCTCAGAGACGAAAAGGGTCAGCTCTACCAGAAGGAACAAATGATCTGGGATCCCCGGGTTATTCGCCACTACATCCAGCATCGGCACCGGGTGGAGGCACTGACCACCAAGTAAGCACACCCTATCGACCTTTGACATTTATCAGACTAACTGACCTTCTTAGACTTGAGTCCCTTCAGCCAACGGGCGACAAGGAGATCGACGCTCGTAACAAGAAGCTGTACGTTCCAAATACACCAAATTCTAACAACCTCCCCTACACCCAATCCCCTCCAAAAACCAACTCACGCACTAACCCCCCACAGCCTGGAAGCCGAACTCAGCCGTCTCAACCGCAACAAGGAACGACGCTTCGCTCGCGAGAAGCAAAAGGGCGCAGCCCGCGCATCTGCAGGCGACTCCCCGGCCGATGGCGGCAAATCCGCTGGGACACAACGGAAGTGTGCTAACTGCGGCCAAGTCGGCCACATCAAGACAAACAAAAAGTGCGTATGCCATAAATCAGGTCCCTCCTTTGGATTTCCAAACAACCCCTCAGATTTCGACCTCCCCTTCTTTACCAAGAACCCGTAGTCCTTTCCAGGGATCCCGTACTGTCAGGTTCGGCTTCGTAATTTCCTGGTGCTAGCCCTTCTCAGCCCAGGTCGAGGTCCCGCCGACTACTATGGCCCAAGAGACAGAGGACTATTCCCTTACCCTATCCTACACTTCCCCCATCTAGCATACCCCCTTCTGCCAACTTACCAGCAGTTTCTCCCACCCCCGCACTGCAAGGATTGATCTTTTCATGCAACATATGCATTTGACACAAAAGCGCAAACCAAAACACAATTCATACACAAGAACAGCAGCAAAAAGCAAAAGGAAAAATCACAAACAAGCAGCGCGCTAACCAATTTCCACCAATTTCTTCTCGCCTACAGACTTTGCCCCCTTCTCAATGGTACCATGAAACCCGAAGACCGTGTCACCGATTCCGCCTTCGCGATGGGTGCTCCGCCCGCGCTGTGATTCTTTCACAACATACACCATTCCGCCTCCTTCCTCCACGATATACCTATCTCTATCTTCTCTTTCACCCCCCTTCTTCTCCCTCTCCGGCCGTCGCCGTACGCGTATGCAGAAAGACCACCTCTCGTACCGCTCTAATTCGTATCTTTTCTCTCTCCCTACCCCTCTCTCGTGATACCCTACCTTTTTCTCGACTCCAACATATCTACCTACCGACTCTCACCTGCGTCTGTTTTCGCTGGTCTGCCTAATTCTCGCCATTCAAGGTAACGCAACACTTCCATATATGTGGGTGTTAGAATACAGCTTCTTTTTTCAAGTTCATACTTTGTTTACTTTCTTCGCCTTGCAAACATTGCATTGGGTGGATTATTGAGGGTCGCTTTTGACAGACTGACACTTGCATCTGGAGTTTCAAGGCGACGGGGATGGATGGTTGGATGTTTTCTATGATGTCTGAGTTATGAAAAATGGAAGATACCTTTCCTTTCCCTTGATAAAAATTTTCATTAGCACTGGACATTGCAGTGAAAGATAGCGTGTGCATCTGTCATGCAAGATAATCAATAGTACGTCATAGCCAGACAAGTGTGTTTTGTTTGGATAGGAAATTATGGCCAAAGTAACGATGAGAGGCAAGAATACGGTGCGAAGAATACATCGTGATTCATGACAAGGTACAGGAATATCAGAGGAGATCAGAACACCTGCTCTCTATCCGTACAGCTCCGACAAATGGCCTCGTGCCAGCAGTCCTCGCCCGCGGTCTGGGGCCAATGCCATCGCAACGGCATGAGGTCGGCGATAGGTATATCCCAAGAATGCACCCCTCTTGCGCATCTCCAAGACCGTCATGCGTAGTTTGCGGTCTCGCAGCAACTTGTCCCTGGGTCGCTTCTTGTCTCTCCCCTTGCGGCGGTTTTTTTGGGGTGGCTTGCTTGCGACGGGACTCAGCAGGCTGTCAATATCCTGATATCGAGGCGGGTCTCCCTTATTCTGGTGGCACTCGTCTCGCTCGTCTGCCTCGCTGGAGGGCTCAGCATGTTCTGCGTCTGAGGCTGCAGAGGCCTCGTCGTGACCATGCTCATATCCCGCGTCATCGAAGTACCGGGTATCTTCCCAGCCTTTGACCTTGGGGATGAACGGGGGCATTGACTGGTGGATTTCATTCCAGTTGATGCAGCAAAAAAAGGGATGGTTCTTGATGTCTGTTGCGTCATTGGGGTATACATAGAACCCGCGATAGTTTCTATTGCGGGGATCCATACTATAAAGGGGATGCTTGGCTGCCAGGCGAAAGGTGACGGAGTCATTTACGCGATACTTGCTGGAGGACAAGCGGTGTTCCTTCTCCTGCAGAAGATGGTTTATCAAGTCGATTGCTTCAGCAGAGATGAGCTTATCGGATGGGCGGTTTGGGAAATGTAGGGTTTGGAGATGATGCTTCAAGCACTCAGTCATCCCTCACCTGCACACCAGCGAAGGGGTGCTTACATGGATTTTTAACTTCGTCTTCTGGCGATCATCCGAAGCAAAGGGAGTGAAGCCATATAGGCACTGGTGCCGGTATCAATATCTGTAGCCTCCTTAGCAACAGGGTATGTCTTACCTCGTACAGGATAATGCCAATACTCCACCAGTCACATCGCCCGTCGTACAGCTCTCCACGAACCACCTCGGGGGCCATATACTGGTTGGTCCCGACGATGCTTCCAGCTAACCGCCGTTTCTGTGTGCGATCGCGCCATCCTAGGAGACCAGCAGTGGGGGGCGTCCACCCGGAGTCGTCAACTGATACCGGATCCAGCGCACTGGAAGACTCCGCCATCCTTTTCGCCTCGGTCTGGTCAAGGGCATCGCCGTCTACCCGGATCCCGAGTCGCTTGAGGAGGGTGTGGCGGTGGTCATTGTAGTAGACCTGATCGTGTGCCCAATGCCCGTCAAAGGCCAGACCAAAGTCCGAGATCTTCAAGTGGCCCGAGGCCGAGATCAGAAAGTTGTCCGGCTTGACATCGCGATGGATCCAGCACAGTCGATGAGCCTCTTCAATGCAGAGAATCATTTCAGCAATGTACCATCGGGCAACTGTTTCGGGCAACATGTTTCGACGCATCAGCAAGCCGAGGAAATCCCCGCCCACCATGTAGTCCATGATGAGGTAAAGGTGGTTCTGATCCTGAAAGCTAGCTATCAAGGGTACAATCCAGCGAGATTTTGCCGACGCCACCAGGAAATCTCTTTCGGCTCGCAAGTGACCTTCCTGGCTGTTACGGATCATCGCCGACTTGCGAATTACCTTCATCGCAAAGACATCCTTCTTCACGCCGGTCATGATTCTACGTCGGCTGCTTTTGGTTCCCTCACTCGTAGACCGAAGGGAATCTGGCCCATTTGCTCGGGTGTTTGTAGCTTCATTTCTCCAGCGCAAGAGCTTATCTTCCGTGTCGCCGTCGTAGTTTGTAACCTCTGCTTTCTCTTCCTTCACAAGGCGCACTACCCCAAAGCTGCCCCGTCCAAGCACTTTGATGACCTCAAATCCAGCGAGAGACACAGTCGTATCATGGCTACCGCCGCCATGGGACCGACTCTTGAGGACGCGGCATTGGCGGAGGTAATGGCGCTCCTGGGTGATCCAGTTGTCCCAGATGCGTGCTCGTTCTTCGTGACTCAGTGGCAGTCCATACATGTATTGTTCCAGCTCCTGGCGACGCTGTGAACGGGGGTCTGTCCCGCAGAAGACGTTGTTAAAGTAGGTCTCGAAGAAAACCTTGGCATTGGCAGCAGCTTCGACTGTAACAATCGACGGCGACGTCCCTGAAACTTCGGTCGAACTCAAAGCTTCTTCCACCGAATGGGGTGAAGGAGAAGGATGTGGCAAAGCTGTGGCTGGACCGCCAAGGGCCTGTTTCGAACCCCGTGATGGGTCCTCAGAAGTGGGAGGAGTGGACTGTGTACCCATCGGAGATACACTGCTTATGGGAGATGTCGACGGACTCGAGCTGTCATTGGGGCTCTCCACCAATCTGCTTGAACCTGGTGAGGAAGCTGCATAATGCACTGGCATTATGTTAAGCGGCGAACGAAGATGCGAGCGACGAATGACAGTGGGATTACCGAATGTCGTGGACAGTTTTGTAGACACCATACTAGTCAGGACAGCGGGCGTTGACTTGCTTCGTTTGACCGCGGCTACTGAACCGCTCTGTAGCTCAGGCGTCTCCGACTTCCGTGCTCGTGCTGTATCGCCTGATTGTTTTGGAGAACCTGCCTCCCTCGGAGTGACAGATGTCATAAATGTCTCAGGCAATGGAGTCGTACAGCTGTGGGTGATGCAAGTCAGCAGGCCCTCATGGCCTTCCTCTTCCTCCGTGGCGGTGCTGCTAGATGGGGCTCGGTTGTCAATTGGAAGAGAGTGAAAAGACTGTGATGGGTTGCTATCGCTCGAAGGTTTCTGCGGGACAGTAGTTTCACGCGTTGTCACTGTTTTCAATACTAGGTCCCATGTCAGCCTTCGGATGTTTGTTTCATCATAATTCACAGCCCTACCACCACCGGGGCCTCGAAGCCCCAATAAAGAGAGGATCCTAGAGCTCCGTTGCTTGATGCGATCCCGGATGCCATTGCTTTTGTGTTGGGCTACCTGATACTCTGCATCGGCTGAGATGGTTGAGGCGCTGCCGGAGAGTTCCACGGTGGTCTCCATGGTGAGGTCTGGGTGTGCTGGGCTGCCACGGGGAGTGGAAGAGACGGTGTCGGGCATGAGATGGACGATCATCGCAATGGAGGATCCAGGGACTGAGTGAGTCGGGCCAGTGAATAAATCATGCGCTTCCTGAAGAGGTTTATAATGTATCTTAGCGAAAGAGAGTGGTATGAATGAGAGATTGGGGATATGTGCGGTATTGGTAATCCCCAGAGAGCAACGTTGGACTCAGATACTGCATGTGTCGGCATACCATCTTTACGAACATATGAGAATGATGGTGAGAAATTCTACAAGGCAGAGTACTCTGCAGAGGGCTTCATCCACGGCAGGCACGACGGGACGAAGACTGCACATTTAGGGCAGGAACAGAGCAAGCTCTACTTGAACATCATCTACTTAGACACTACAAGAGCAAGGACGGCACCCAAATGAATCAAACCAAACACTTTTTATTAGACAAAGATAGTTGGATGGCTTGCAATATCCTCATCCCTGCCAATATGCATCGGAAGGCTGTGCAAGAGAAAAACAAGTCGGATATCACAGGACTGATGTCAGATTGAACGAACCCCCAAACACCGGTGAAGCAAACCCAAATGGAGTAACAGACACAGACAGCTAGATGTTAGTAGGGGGGCTCAGATCTATTTGATCTCGAGAAGCTTGACGTCGAAGATCAGCTTGGAGTTGGCGGGGATGCCGGGGAGAGCACGCTTGCCGTAGGCGAGGTGAGGGGGGATGCTGATGCGGCGCTCACCACCGACAGCCATGCCGGCGACACCGATGTCCCAACCCTTGATGACCTCGCCCTTACCGAGCTTGAAGGTGAAAGGCTTGCCCTTCTTGTTGGCTACACGGAGAGTTAGCACCAGAACCTTCTGCTCTTATTATAGGACTCGTGACTTACCGTCGAAGACCTTGCCGTCCTCGAGCTTGCCAATGTAGCGCATGGCAACGGTGTTACCAGCCTTGGCGGCGACACCCTGTCCCAGCTTCTTGTCGTCGATCTTGACGCCCTTGACCTCCTTGACACCCAGGGTGCCGGTGGACTTCTCAGCAGGCTTCTGCTGGGTGGAGCCAGTCGGGCCCTGCTCAAGGTTCTTGGCGAACTGGACCTTCTTGGCCTCCTTGCCCTCCTTGGCCTCCTTCTTCTCCTCAACGGGGGCGGCCTCGCCGTTGTTCTTCTTCAGCTTCTTCTGCTGCTTCTTGCTGAGGGCGGGCTCGGGCTTGGCCTCCTCGGGCTCAGCAGCGCGCTTGCCCTTACCCTTGGTCTCCTTGGACTCAACGAGCTTGGGGGCTTCCTCCTCCTCGCTGTCGACCTCGGTGATACGAGGGTTCTCCAGGTCGTCGAGGTCATCGCTCTCGTCATCCTCGCCGATCAGGTCCTCCATGTCGAGCTCATCCTCATCGGGAGAAAGGTCGTAGTCCTCCTCATCGGACTCCTCGTCATCATGGTCATGGTGGTGGTCGTCGGTGGGCATGACATAGTTACCGGTCAGGTAGATGGTGTGGGTACCGGTAACCTTGAAGAAGACGGGCTCCTCCTCGTTAACAACGATGTCGAGAGGCTGCTGGCAGTTCTACATGGGGGTTAGCGCGCATACTCGCACAAAAAGATTCGGAAGTTTCGCATACCTTCTCGGGGTCCAGGGTACAGATGACAGTCTCGTCGAGCTCAAGACCTTCATCGGACTCGGCATCAGACTCCTCATCATCGTTGGCGGGGGCCTTGCCCTTGATCAGCTTGGAGATGGCGGCCTTGAGGTCGAACTCGCCCTCCTCGTCGTCCTCCTCGTCATCATCCTCATCCATGGCATCCTCGAGCTCCTTGCGAGCGGCAGCCAGCTTGAGCTTGCGGGCCTTCTCCTTGTCGCTGGGACCACCGTTGACCTCCTCATCATCCTCGGAATCCTCATCCTCGTCGTCCTCCCAGTCCTCGTCATCATCATCCTCGCCCTCGAGGTCGAGACCAGGGGGAGCGCGCACAAGCTTCAGGGTAGCACGGGGGCGCTTGTTGGAGTCGAAACCGTCCTCGTACTCGGGAGCCTCATCGGGGTCAATGGCAGCCATGCTGACACGGAACTGTCGCAAACGGTTAGAAACAGGAATACAATAGGCTCACTGGCTGCAATTTCAACTACTGACCATGGCAGAGAACTCCGGAACGGCGGGGATCAGAGCGCCATTGGCGGGGACGCGCAGGGCGTAGACAGCAACGGGCGTAACACCGGACATCTTGACAAGATATTATACAGATGCGAACAAGATAATAATAGTAAAGAAAAAAGAAGAAGAAAAATCAGACCAAAGAATGGATGGTCAAGAAATGATGCAAGGGAAAGAAAGAAAGATCGTCTACCCGGAAAAGCGTGGTAAGAACGAGGAAAAGCAAGTGAAGGGGAGAGGAAGAAGAGGAAGAAGGGAAAAGTTTTGATGCTGGCAGACCTCCCGCCGCTTCGATGGCAACCGTTTCCCGCTGCTCTTATTTTTTTTTCTGCTACTGACTTTTTCCCGCAGCCAATCACCGACAGCAAAAAGGCGGATCTGCCGCGGCTCACCGCTGTGGATCCTGCCACGTCACGTGGAAACAGCTCACCGCTTTCAGGCATCACATGATGAGCTTGTTTCCTGTTTGGGATAAGAACATTCCAGTCACTTCAGATAATCGATCTATCACCACAAGAACGTGTGCCAGACCCCATTGGTTCATGCATGCTGCTGATCCACTTAATTCAATGCCTTTTTTACTACCAGTTATCAAATAATGCCAGTAGTGACCGCTCAGTGCCGCGGTTATGGTGATTTACCACTCATTTTCCTGTTCCTCTCCCATGCACACAATTACTATATAGGTAAACACAGCTCTCCATCTCTCCTCTAAATGCGATAGCCAGTGCCGGTAAATCCTTTATATTGTGGGTATGTGCTCTATTCGATGTATAAGTAGTAATCAGGATCTTGAGTTCATAGACCATTACCACTTAGTATTCAATAATATACTTACTGGTACTATGATCCGTTGTGGTCTATATATATCTGCGCCAGCACCAGCCCGTGCTATAGCATCATAAGTTCTAGTACTAAGTACAGTGATGGCTTTCTTCTAACTAAATTTATGGGCCTCGTCTAGTATTCAAAGCAGTATTGAGGAACTCTAGCCGAGTAGAATCATAATACTGTTGTAAGCCGAAGAGACTGCGCAAATAGAATTCAACCTATGTCCAATCCTACTAGTAAATAGTCTAAATATTGCCTTCACCTCGCACTAAAGTCATAGTATATCCATATAAATAATCATCTCAAAACAGACTATCCCAGAAAGTCCACATGAGTAACACAGTAACACACTTAACCACTGACTGATACCATATATACTACTTCAAACCCACGCAACCTCCCTAAACCACTCCACCATCCTGCCCACCAACCCCCCCTCCAACCCATCCACACTCAACCCTCTCAACCCTTCGGCCCTCTCCCTCGCCTTGTCCGTCACAAACTCCAAACCACTGAACGGCTTCTTACTCCCATACTTCCCCTCCCAGAACCCGACCAACTTAATCGGCGGATTCCTCTCCGGATCCGCCACATTCCTCACCCGCTGAATCCACTCCCCGAACTCCACATCCTCAAACTCCAACCCGGCAGCTCTCAGAGCAGGAAGCAGATCCTTTGTCCAATGGAAGCTGTACGGGTTCAGAATATTATACACCTCCACATCATCTACCCCCTTCTTCCTCCCGGCACTTTCCTCCTGGTGAAGCGTAATATGCATTACTGCCCCAGCAACAACATCAACCGGCACCCACCGCATCCTCTCATCTAGCCTCGGCAACGCCCCCACCGTAACCGCAGCCCTCAGCATCAGCGGAATTGCTTCCGTGGCATTCCATACCCCGTGCTTGGTGTCGCCGATGATTTGCCCGATACGGAGGACACGGGCATCCAGGTAGGGCGTGGCGTTGGCGCAGATGTGTTCTGCGATGAGCTTGGATTGTGCGTAGCCCATGGATTGCGCGGCGGTGAGGGAGTCCGGCAGGGATTCCGGGATGGGGGAGACGGTGCTGTTGACAACGCTGCTGACGGAGGAGCAGAAGTTGAAGGTGGCGGGTTCGGGGCGCTGGGCTTTTAGGGCTAGAGTGAGGAGGTTGTGCAGGGTGGGGAGAGTGTCGTGTGCGAGACTGCTGAGCTGGAGGTTGAAGTTGACGGGCCAGGCGCAGTGGATGATGTCGGTGGTTTCGGTGAGGAGAGTGTTGTAGGTTTCTTCCGGGAGGGAGAGAGTTGGGTGGGATAGGGCTGGGGCGGGGAGGGCGATGAGCTTGGCTTTGGAGGAAGATGAGAGAGGGGTGTAGAGGTGGCGGGCTTGGAGAGCGTCGTGGACGCGCTTGTAGGCTTCGATGGGAGAGGAGGCGCGGATAAGGCAGTAGACTTTGTTCACGGAGGGGTTCTGCGCGAGTTGATGTGCAACGTGGCTGCCGAGGGAGCCGGTGGCGCCGGTGAGGACCTGTGATTGTTAGGAGGATGTACTTGTTGAGATGGTAAAAGTGACTTACGACGTAACGACCGGGAAGGTCATTGGGAAGTGGAAAATGTGGTTCAAAGTGGCTGAATTGTGAGATGAGTGCACGCATCTGTTCAGGGATCGGTTGAAAATCTGGGAGGGCTTCTCCGGACTGTACAGCGGCTAGAAAGCGGGCGAGCACGGCAATAGTGGGCTGCTCGAAGGCAATGTTGAGCCCCAGTTGATGCCCCTTGGTGTCCAAGTTCTGGACGAGCACAGTGCGCAGCTGGCTGGCCTGTAGGGAGTCCATGCCCAGGGAGAAGAAATCGGCATCGTCGGTCAGCAGACTGGAATCCTTGAGGGGCAGGATCTGGAGAAGTTGCTTTCTAAGGAAGGCCCTCAGCTCAGACTCGGACATAACCAATGTGCCCGTCATGGCGTCCACAGCGGCATAAACTTCTTCAATCAGAGGTTGGAAGTTCTTGTAGAAGGCTTGACGGATGATGGTGCCCTTGTCAGTCCGAGGGTAGGGAGTGTCTGCAGGCAACACTCGAACCATGTTCTTCGAGAGCTGTCCGAACGCAGGTAGCGCCTCATGAGCCTTCTCAACAGCTGGCCAAATACTGTCAATGACCTCTTCATCGGAGAGTGACTCGGTGCCAGGTGCGCGGACGACAGCCAGTCCGATCTGAGCTTTGCCTGCTCCGAACGCAATGGCTTCGGCAACAGTGCTGCGCTGCCGGACTCGTCCTTCCAGGTCAAGTGGGTTGACCTTTTCTCCATTATATAGGATGATTGTATCGTCCAGACGAGCATAGTACTTGTATGCTTCCATGGTGGGATGTTTGATAAACAGGTCCTTGGTGGCGTAGGAGCCGTCCGGCCGGTTTGTCATGACCTTGGAGGGCCAGCCATCTAGACACACTAGTTCGAATACTCCCGGAAAGCGCTCTTCAAATCTCAAGAATTTCTTGACATAGTCAGAGGGGCGGAGCCAGTCCCATCCCTTGTCTTCGCGAGGCCTGGTGGACATCATGAGCTGACCGGTCTCAGTTCTGCATGTGTGTTAGTAAGAATATTCCAATGCGGTTGAGAAGCACTCACGATCCATAGTGACTGATGAGATGAACACCATTATCGACCAGCAAGTTGCCCAGAGAGTCTGGGCATGCCGACCCTCCGAACATGACGGCCTTAAGCTTAGCCAAAGCGGATATTCCCTCCTGTGTCTCAGCCAACAACTTCAGTGCATACGGCACACCATAGAAGATCTCGAAAGCGTTCGAGCCCATAATCTCAAGCAGGTACTGCCTGGTCAATGGAATATTGGCATTATAGAGATGCAGCTGTTTCTTAGCGTGAATTGTCCGGAAGAGACAGCTGATTCCATGGTTGTGGTACAGCGGCAAAGTAACGAACCCCGACATGTTCATATGTCCCGAGTAATTCTTCAGTGCGGCAGATTGGGTATGGAAAATAGGCTTCGGAAGTCCAGTCGAGCCACTCGAATGAATAATCCATGCGATATGCTTCGACTCAATTTTCGGGTCAAGGTGCGGGACCAGGTTCGTGTCGACATCCTCCGTAATGGGATGGTGATAGTTTTCCTCAGTCAGAATCTCATCAATGACAAGCTCAGGTACCCGCTTCTTGATATCTTCAGCGGTGTCCCGGAAAGAGCTATGAATGAAGATATGCCTTGACCCGGTCTTCTCCAGTAGCGAGACGTAAGCATCCACGGATATCCTGGTTGATAAAAGCAGTCCACTGTGACTCAGCTTAGCTAGGGAAAGCAGCATCACCAGGTAGTTGAGGTCAGATGGCCCCAGTAAAGCGATGACTTTGGGGGTTTCAGCTGACGACTTCCGGGGCGGAATGCGATCTGATAGCACCTTGGAGACGCGGAATGCGAAGACATCCAGTTGCTGCAGTGGATAGTCCGCATATTCGATGCCGGGGCTCGGATAGGAGATGATGGGCTGAGCGGCCCCAAGTGATGCACGCTGACGAACAAGCTCGTCAATTGTCGAAGGCTCTTGGGATTCCAAAGGCAAAGTGACATCGCCTTTAGACAGAGGCTCCTGTAGTGTGGGTGGGTGTGGTGCGATTGTAGAGAGCATCTTGATCTTTAGGTTGTTGTTGTTACATAGACAAGATATTTAGTAAGCAAATTCTATCTTGAATAACTTGGATCGATCATTGAAGAAATGTCAGTATTTAAATTAGTCCCAGATACCCTATTGTTCAATGAAGACGATGTCCGATGCTGTGATGGAGGGCTCGGAAATGCTAGTGCTGATCGGATATTTATCCGGTCACTGCCTCTGCGCGAACATCACCGGAGACAGTGCACTCACTCATCGAACGCCGTAGTATATAAAGATCTGAATGTTATTTAATGTAATAAATGGGGTAAATGGAGTGTGATAAGAGGTCATATTGTTGGTCTTGACTTTCAGAACTATGGTTACAACTCGAGTGAATTCAATTAGTTTTCCGGGTAGGGTTTGCACGATTGCATACTTGAGCTACAAAACAACTTTTCCGAGCAATCAATACCGAGTAGTTCTGGAACCGTGAGATAAATATGGAATATCAAGATGGGGGCAGACGATGCAATAAAGGAGAAGTTTCCGAGATGACAAGAAGCATAGAGGGAAGAATATTCACAAGGCGAATGCGGGGTGTGAGCCGATCATGAAGATCCACTGCGGATTCCTCTCCGGGAATCATTTGCCACTATCCCACTGGCTACGGATGCATGTCCTGCCCTGACAGGATATGTAGAGGGGATATCCGCTATTTACTAACCACGTGCAAGCAAAATTCCATGGAAAGTTCTGTCAGGCGGGGAACGGCACAGGCACTCTCATGTTATCGATTGTTGACATTAGCATATTTCATCGGGACTAGAATTATTTTTTCATCTCTGTGCTGATGTTGCGAAAGGTTTCTGGCATCTTTTAAGTGACGATAGCAGTTCAGAAGACCGCATTTTCTACCAGGTCTCTCGGTGACTGTTAGTAAATATGAAAGCAATTGGAATCGGCCAAATTCTTGCTAGAAGATGCCAGGTAAGAAAGGCAACTGAGGGCTTTTAACCGCATGGGAAGACCACACCGGTGGTCATCAATGACGACTTCAAAGTTAGCATGGTGCTAACTGCTATGGTGTGCAGAAAGTAACTTGAAGTCTTCGGAATGTTAGCAATTCAAATACAGGCCATTGATTGACACTGGAGGCTTTATAGGAATAAGGAAAAAACATGAAAGATGGCGGAAGACCTAGAAGAGGAATTTCTTAACGTGTAGGAAAGTGTATGGTATGGAAGATGTCGCGAAGTGATAAGCCCCTGTTTAGCCTCGAGGTATCCCCCCTCCAATGAATCTTCTCTCACTCCCAGACTATCGGAGCTGTTAACGTGTCTGGGGTTCTATCTCTGGTCGGAGTTCTCGAAGGTTTGGTAGCGACCGGCTGCAAAATAACCGGATTCCTCGAACTACGAGCCGTGAGGACTCAGATCTTTACGTACTATGATTCTATAGTGGCGAGTGTGAGAGTCTCGGGCATACTGAGAAATGTGAAGGTTATTCGCCGATGGACTGTGACACAGAAATTATTTATGGGTTGCGTTCACACATTCCGAAACTGGAGTAGAGCTCATCAGATTGACAAGGGACCCTTTGCATCCATTGTTACACAGTGGGGTAATCAGATCAATAGTAAGCTTATAGATCCTTGCTGGAACGAGCTCTGGGAAGCAAAAGGTTTTATATCTGAAGCTTAGATAGCCGAACGCTTTATCCTCCAGCCAATTGTGTAAGCGGCGACGAGCTTCTGGATGGACCTAATATGCATCTCGCAGACGCCCTCCCATAAAACGTACGTCCTGGTTCGACATCTTACCTATGCATGTACTGGAGGGAGAGCGCCATGGACAATGCTTGGGCCTCTGTAACGCAAGCTGCAACCATAGGATGCTGTGAAATGCTCGTATCTGCATCTCTCAGGCAGCATCTACACCTTGTTGCGCATCTCCGCTCGCCTAGGCAGCCTCTGATGGACATTTACATCGTGATTTACCTCACTGTTTAACAGACCAACAGTTGAATAAATATACTAACTGCAATTGTAGTCATATATTGTCGTCACCTTCGGTCAAAGCACTTCTGGATCCCTGCCTCTGTCGAAGGCATTGTGCAAACCCACGGGTATATAATTGAGCAGTTCCTCTTGCTCATTTTCTGCTCTCAATATCGTGCCATCGTTCTGACCTGTGTTCAGACTCAAAATATTTCACATATTTAGTTTATCATTATCGATCTATCAACATGCTTTGGGAAAAGCCAGGTGGCGGTGAACCAGCCCAGACTACTTGGGACCTCAAGGAGCCCTTGACGGTCAAATGGTCCCATGTCTCGTGAGCTTTTGCCCTCAGAGCTATTTCTTTACACTTGCTGACTGAAGCAGTGGAGAGGAGAACAAGACCTTTTGCATCTACCTTACCAACCGCGTTGACTATCCTCCAGTGACCGAGCTAGTCCTGCGATACGCGGTCATGGGTCGAGATGAGGTTACCATCCCTCCACCTGGACCGATGGATGTCCCTCTTAAGTATGCTATGCCTGATATAATTATTAATAGACATGCGTGCTAATATTTTCTCCTAGTTGCAACTATCGCCTTTGGGCTAGTGCCTGTGGAGACCCTGAGAACATCTATGCTGAGACAGAGCTGTTCTGCATTGACGTTAGAAACAATGCTGATCTCTAGTTGATGTCCGAGCTACTGAACTTGCTGCAGTGCACAGGGTATCTTCGATTGTGATTTAGCTTGAATCGTTGAGAAGGTTGATGTCTACGATACGCCAATCGCCGTCGGATGTCCAGTAGTGTTGACCTTTAAGCAAAAAACTGCTAGTATGTAGTGATGTTATCTCCGATATTCGACCGAAACTTCCTTGTAGAAGCTATCTTAATCATCAAAGCAAGTAAATTTGTCATACAAAGGATGAGATCAATTCAAGATTCGATATTCGATGGTGCCATAACTTCGGCCGAACTCTCGGTCCAAGCTAATATATAAATAAGCTGTCTCCGGCACCGTTAAGCCCAACAGATACAATTCCAGTTCGCACAAACCATAAGAGTTATTGACTTCTATACTTCAACGGTTTTTCTCATTCCCACTTCGAAAATGGTCAAGGTTGCAATTGCTGGAGGCTCCGGCGGTGAACTTTTCCATCGTTCCTGGTCTTACCAGTTATATCACTGACACTCGAACAGGTGTTGGCCGAGAGGTTATCGACGCCCTTATTGCTGCGAAGAAGCATACAATCATTGTTCTGACTAGAAAGGTTCGTCGTGTCCGGGCAGCGTAGTCAATGGAAGTATCTTTACAATAACCAGTCTATGCAGGATACTCTAGCCCAAGAACCTACCGAAGGCATCACTTGGATCAATGTCGACTACAACGACACCACTCAACTAACCAAGGCTCTTCAAGAAGTGCACACCGTTCTCTCCTTTATCACTACGCAGGATGATCCCGGAAGCACCGCTCAGAAGAACCTCATCGATGCGGCTGTTCAGGCGGGAGTGAAGCGCTTTGCGCCGAGTGAATGGGCTTCGTGAGATTTTTTATTCCACTTCTACTATCATCCAAACACTAACCTTGTACAGCTCCCGCTTGGACTACCTGGACTGGTATGCCTACAAAGGCGAAACGCGCCGGTATCTCCAAGAGCTGAACAAGGATAAGAAGGTACGATCGTACAACATCCCACCAGGCGGAACATCTAACCCAACTCAATCAGGTCCTCGAGTATACCCTCTTTCAGCCCGGCGTGTTCGTCAACTATCTAACCCATCCACATCAATCGGCCCGCCACCTGCCCTCAATCGGGACCCCCTTCGACTTTGCCAACCGCCGAATGATCTTGGTGGATGGTGACGATGGAATCCGTATCACCTTGACGGCAGTTCAGGATATTGCTAGAGTTGTGGCCAGAGCTGTTGAATATGAAGGCGAGTGGCCAGTGGTTGGAGGTATCCAGGGTTCTAACATCTCCATCGGTGAATTTATCGCTCTAGGGGAGAGAATTCGCGGTGGGTCTCTTTCCTACAACTTTACATACATAAAAATATGTCCTGACTCATTATCTCCAGGTGGGCTCCCATTTACCATTGAGCGAGTGAAGGCGGAGGACTTGGAAGCTGGGGCGTGGGAGACGTCGTGGACACCAACAGTGGATCATCCTTCCATTCCGCCCGAGCAGGCGGTAGTGGCCTCAAAATATATGACCAGCAGGATCCTTTTGGCGGTTAATGCTGGATCCTATGCTGTTCCGGATCAATGGAATAATCTCCTGCCTGACTTCGAGTTTACCCCCGTCGAGAAGTTTTTGACTGATGCGTGGAAAGGAAAGGCTTGAGTACCCGGCTGAGAAGAGTGATACGGATACGCAGAGGGGAAGTTTATCTAGCTTAGTAAATATAACACGTCTTTCGAGACATTATTCCCGTCATAGCGTATTGTACTAGGGCTGATGTGAGCATGGCGTTATTCCGCCGAGTTCGGGCGAATCCAACAGCTTAGTCCGAGATCCTTCCGCAGAGCATCTCATTCCCTGCCCCCTCAAGTTTCGACCGAGAGACATGGAAGCCTGCTTGATAGTGACTGAAACGAACATGGAGGAGCACTCACAAGCGAAACGGAGAAATGTCCGCAAGGGCACAAGGAGCTGCTGGGAATGCAAGCGGCGCAAGGTTCGATGTATCTTCAGCTCCTACTCCAATGCCAACTGCGATAACTGCAGACGACGGGGATCAAAATGCATCAGTCAGGAGCTCCCAGATAGCCCTATAACTACAAATAAAGATATGGTCGATTCGCGAATTGACCGAGTGGAGAGGATCCTGGAACAGCTGGTTCGCTCAAACGCCACGGAAGCTGTATCTCCTGGGGACTGCCCCGAAACTCCCCCAACTTCCGGAACACTCGACAACTATAGTATAAACTGCAGCCAAGAAGATCAAGTGAGCACAGTCCTCGAATACTTATTTCATTTTTCCAATGCTGATACCTCTAGGAGCCGTCCCCAACCAACAACATTCCCGGAGGCCCGTATGAGAGCATAAACCGCGACCTTCTCGCGGCCTGGCCCAGCCAGAGGGAGCTCAACCATATCTACAATCTCCCTGTTGGCATATCAGTATATATGAATTACGAAATCTGGGTCCCTAATTCCCTCTCCACAGACGACAAACTACCAACTCCCCAAGAAATGCTCTATTCACCAGCACCAAACTCCCACCCCGTCCTAATCGCTCGCAAACTCCTCACCCTGGCAATCTTTCTCCAAGGCATCCCTCCATCCTCCATCCAAACCCTCAACCTATCCATCTCCCACCACGACATCATGACCCGCGCCGTCACCCGTGCCACCAGACTAGTAACCACAAACGACGAGCTCACGCCCTCCATCGAAGGCCTGCAATGCATCATGCTCGAAGCCCAATACCAGAACTACGCTGGTAACCTCCATCAAGCCTGGCTAGCTATCCGCCGAGCCACAGCCATCGCACAAATGCTGTCGCTCCACCGCGGACTCCCCACATCATCCCTAAAGACTCTCGACCCAGCAACCTGCAACACTCTGAATCCAGATTACCTATGTTTCCGTCTCGTCGAAATGGACCACTACCTCTCCCTCATGCTCGGCCTACCACCTACCAATCTCGAACCACGGTGCCTCTCCCCAAAATCCTTAAAATCATGCACACCCCAAGACCGCATGCACCGCATGCACTGCATCGTAGCTGGCCGTATCCTCCACCGCACAGACGATGACATCAACAACCTCTCTCTGACGAACGACATTGACCAAATGCTCCAGAACGCAGCCGCCCAGATGCCTCCTCAGTGGTGGCTCATTCCAGACCTAACACCCAACCAAACCCAAACCACCATCATCCAGAATACCCTCCGCCTAAACGCCCACTTCACGCACTATCAGCTCCTCCTCCGTCTGCACGTCCCCTACATGCTCCGCTCATCACACGATACTACAGCATATGACCAAAGCAAACTGACCATCATAACCGTAAGCCGGGAAATCCTGGCCCGGTATATCGCTTTCCGCTCCTCCAATCCAGCGCACTATTATTGCCGCGGGGTGGATTTCATCGCTTTTGTTGCGATGACGGTGTTGTGTATTGCGCATATTGACTCTTCGAGTCGTCTCCAAAACGAGCATCAGGAAGGAGTAGCTCCAGTGGTCAGTTTCCTCGCGCATAGTCGACCGAGTGATCGCGGGATGATGGAGCGGACACTCTCTATTATCGAGAAAATGGTGGAGTCAGGGTCAGGGACGGATGAGATTGCGGGGAAATTGGCGGGTATAATGAGGCATTTACTGGGGGTGGAGGAGAGTGCTGCTGGGGGCGTTGGATATGTGGCTAGGGAGAATATGGGTGAGGATGGGAAGGGAGGAAGGGAGTATGATGGGAGGGTAGGAGATGGAGGAAGGAGTTTGCATGTATACATTCCGTATTATGGGACGATTGGGTTTGAGAGGAGTGATAATGATGACATAGGGAGTGGCGGTGGTGGTGGAAGTGAAGAATGGGATTTGCATGCGGTGGATGTGGCTTTGTTCAATAGTTTATTTGGCGATATGGGGATTCCTGATATTGGGGAAGAGAGGAGGGAGGACTGGGTGGGTGTATAGAGCTAGGAACTAAGTAGATAGATACTGGTTTATTCAGATCTCTACGCAGATCACCTGTCCTCTCCACTCTATATCTACCATGATATGAAGATCTATATACCCTCACTAACCCCTCCGGTAGATCAAACAGCCTTCCACATATCCCACCCCGAAACAAGGGTACTAATCACCATCCCAACACCAACCCCTAACTGACCCATTTCAATCCACCCCAAAAAGGTACCAGGGATAAGCAGATCACAAGCATCAACACAGAGCATCTTCTTCAGTAGCGAGAAGCGGTTTAAAGAAGGAGCTTGCTTCTTCTCCTTCTCATCCTTCGTCTTAGATGCAGATGACGCCGAAGAGAACGTAATATCAAAAGCAGCACCCAAGATCGAGAACCCCAGCGCATAGAACCAGAATTTGTTCGCTTCTGTTAATATGGTTTTGTTGTATGGGTTTGGGTAGATGGATGTTGCGTGTAACTTTCATGTCGCTTTAGTATTATATCATGGATCACATAGTAAAGGAAGGGAGTACATACGAGAGTCAAATCTTCCAGAAGAAAGTAACATCCAAAGCAGGACCATTTACTTATCTCAATGACTGTCTTGATGACATTACCATGAGCGGAAGAGGGACTGCCCAGCAAGGCAAACGCCTTGTTGAAGCAGTCGATGAAGTTGAAGAAGCGGAGGAAGCGTCTTGCTGTTTGATGTTCAATACTAGTTGATGTTGGTATCCACGTAGGGTTATGGAGGAACTAACTCAAAGCAAACTGTGTCTTGGCGGTGGTGAATCGCGAAATGGACTCATTTTCCAGAGTGGGTATTTGCAGGGCAAGCACACAGAAGGATTGGACGAGACGGAGGGTCTTTTCGAGACCTGGGGTGGTGCGCGTGAAGCGGTATAAATGGTCTAACATTCTGGCTTCTTTCTATTGCTCTGGGGGTATATGTGCGGGGGTAATAAGGTCTATTGTAGATGTGTTATTTGGCGGCGGTGGGTAACGACGCGCTTTAAGTACTAGGAATAAATTAGGCTATTTGCCAAGGGGCTGCTGGTATGGCGGGTACGCGATATCGGCTCGGTATCCGCTTATCTATCATATTCACCCCATCAGGATCACAACGAGGATGATGTACGTGACATGTCACTTTCAAATTCACACAATTGTTCAACGCTAATCTACACATCTACAACAATCACCGTCCTCCCGCAATATCCTGTCCCAGCCGGTATCCTCCGACCTTCTCCCACTCAACCTTCTGCCGTGTGATCGGCAACTGTCTCCGCAGCCCCTTGAATACTCCCTCGGCCGTGCTCACAAACGCCCGGTTCAACTCCTCCTGGTAATCCCGCTCCGCAGCCGCGATGCGCGAGATGATGGAACTGGCATCCACGGATGGCACCGACAGATTCACCGGCTTGTTGGTGTTGAGAGCCACGTTGCCGTCTTCATAGTAGTGCACATCGACCTTGATCTGGCCGGAGATGGTGGTCGAAGAGGAGTTCACGGGGAGAGTGTAGATGGCGCGGAAGCGACCGTTCCTGTCGCCAATTAGTATTTCATCATCCAGAACCTGAAATGGTGGTGTACCAGAAGTTATTGGGCGAGTAGCGGTTCGCAACGAGGACAATGGCCACAGCGGTATCGTCCTCGATCGGGTAGACGCCGTAGCTGCAGGTGCGGTAGTGTTCGGTGGCGTGTGCGGAGAGGGACTTGAGGAGAGATTTGCTGCAATCCTGTTAGCAATACACCCTGTGACTGAGTCAGATACAAGGGGAAAGTGCGCACATCAAATCTGCATTCTGAGACTCCAGGACGTATGACTGTGCTGCCGATGCTTCCTATTCCCTGTCAATTCCTTGTCTTCCCAATGGCTAATGGCTTATGTCCACCCACCTGCGTGACATGGTCCACCTCAAACGACGTCTGACTTTCCACATCGAAGTACCGGTTTCCCTCGAGCTTGTTGTATTCGCTGATCAGGACCTAGAGGTTGTCAGGACGGACGGTCGACTCCACCATCAGGAATGTGGCTGCGTACCTCCTGGCTCGCACCGGGAAGCTTCACGGTCGTCAGCTGTGTCTCATTGTAGCGCTCGAAGGCCGGTGCGAGGGAGGGGATGATGTCGGGACCGTCGGAGGTGAGAGCCTTGACGTCTGTAGAGCTGCTTAGTATGGGCTTGGTGCGGGGTACGATGCTGATGGCAACGATCGAAATGAAGGGTCTGAATTGCATTGCATACCTGCGACGACGTCTGCGAGCTAATAGATGCTGTTAGCTATGATCGGGGGCATGCAGGTATAGGAGCATGAGGGGGTAGCTGCCTACCTCGCCGGGCGGGGCACCCTCGATGAAGGAGGATGCGAGTTCGGTTGTGGATGCCATGGATGATTATGGAATGTACTCAGCTGCCAGAGTTGAGTATGTTAAAGGGTAAAGGTAAGCTAGTAAGGGATTAAGCACGAAGGATAGAGGGGCAGTGGATGGGTGAGCAGATGGAGCTCCGATGTCAACACGGAGTTAGCGCGAGTCCCGCCGAGCCCGCACGTGGCCCCTGACCTGCCGCTGTCCGTATAGCATTTCTACAACACTACTTACTATATCACTAAGATTTAACAAGCAACTCTGATGCATTCACTTCAGTGTGCAGTATAATGTTAATTATGATTAGATATAATGCAGTTAAGCTATGTCCCAAGTATAGCACCAATAAATGCAAAGATAACGCCAAACTCAACCGATCCCGCTAACAGCATTGAATCCTTAGTCGATACCGAAGAATGTTTTAATAGTTTTAATGATGTAGACAGGCTCAGCCAACCTACTCAATGCTCATGTTCATGAAGCCATCGCTGGTTTCATTCATCCCATGCAGTCCTACTCGTTTCAGGGTTCCGGTATGGTTGTTACCATTGCGAGGTCCATTTTCGGTGACAGGCCGGTCGGGGAACAGCGAGCCAAGGTTCGACCTTGGTGGCCCCCAGATGCTGGGACTCGTGTCTTTGACCACCGGTGAATTAGGCATGACCGGGCTACTCTGTGCGCTCATGCTTGGCGATACCGCTCGCCGCTTGAAGAGGTTCGGATCGAAATCATCATCCCGACGGCGTTTCCTCCTGAACTCGCCAACAAACCCAGCCGGGGCGCCTTGAGATGCTTCACTGCGCGAGCCGGGTCGTTCGCTCGGTTTAGCAAATTCTGTAGTCGATCCTACAGTGGTAGATGGTGTGATGTCCATAGCAAGGTCATCTTCCGAAACCGATGAAGCTCCATGTCGGCGTTGGGGTGGGGGCGGCGTGCGGTAGCGCTCGTCGAACGAATTCCAGAACTCGACTCCTCCCGAATTTCGGTTGGCCTGGTCGATGAATTTTGGTTCGTCCGGTGTCGTCAATCCGGCCTTTGGAGGGATTTCCTCTGGGGTTTGCCCGTGAGCAACAGGAGTGGACGTGTCAAGAGCCGACAAATCCCCCAGCGGCGATTTCGCTTCAACGTCAGGTTCATTCTCTTTGACTTGTCGAATAACTTCCGCTTCTCGCTTGGCCTCGCTATCAATTGGAGCAGACTCCTCCATTAATGCCGCCCGGATACGCGCAAAGGTTTTCGTTTTTGGCTAACAGAGTCAGATGCATCCTATGTGATCGGAATAAAGTACTTACGAGTAAGCTCCCACGACGGGTAACGGCCCGTCGAATCACCCCCAAAGGCCCGCCCTCGGAGTTCGACGTGCTTGGGCTCTGCCCACGCGCACCGCGGTTCTCACCCTCGTCGCTGACATCTGAAAGGCGCAAATCCCGCGTACCCATGCTGAGACTAGCCCGTCGGGCACCTGCGCCAAAGTAGCCCCCATTTTGGCCTTCGATACTCTTCATCACGGGTGGTGAGAGAGGACCCGGACTCTGCTTGGAACTGCCACTAGCACTGCTAGAGCTGTGCCTGCTTCGTCCCTTACGGAAACGGGCCCGCTGGAAGCTCATAAGACTCGCGGCTGCTTGCGAATAGCCGCCCATCCACTCATTTCCCGGGCTGGAGACGTTCCCTACAGCAAACGGACTCAATCCACCTCCCAACCGCTTCGCCTGGGGTGTATTGGTGATCATCATATCGTCGCGGTCGCCAATCATGGGTTCGTCATCCTCCTCACTACTGCTTGTATCGGATTCCATCATGTTGACGCTGGATACCGAGCTCGAGATTGTGGCCTTGTCGGCGGGGTTCGAGGTGGAGAACTGGAGGCCAGAGACTGAAGCTGGCGAGCCGCGCCGCTGCGGGATATTTACACCGCGCCCGCCAACAGTCGGGGAGGAGTCCGGGGACGCTTCTGCAAGGGTCGAGTGATGGAGATTGGTGCAAGCTCGCGAGAAGTCCAGGCCTCGGGAACGACGGGGCAGCACGGAGCCCGGCGAGCCGTAGATGGCCGAGGAATCAAGCTTCGGGGAAAGCGGGGCACGATTGGATAAGGATAAAGGTCCGGAGGATCTGGCAGAGAGGTTCAACGAGAGACTCTGCATGGACGGCCGCTGGGGCGTTTCGGGGGTGGAGGAGAGGGAGGAGTCATCTTTGCTGGGCGGGCGGGAATCATCGTGATTGATCGGCATGGCGGAAACTGGTTTTCCCGCATCGCTCAGCGAGCGAGTATTCGGTGAAGGACGCAATGGAGGCCCAAGTGTAGGTGTGTTTCTGTCGCCGGCATGGTCGGGATCGGTGCCTGAACTGGTTTGCCCGGTCCGCTGCGACAGTTGTTCGCTGAGCCGACTCGCGAATGGGATAGCCCGGCTATGGGATAGAGTTGAAGGGTTGCTAGACGACGTCATGTTTGCAACTGAGACCACTTTTTACACGTGTCACGGTGGCAGTTGTGCGTATCAGACCGCATGGAACATGATGAGGTTCTCACGAATTTCTCCCGGGGGCGGTTAGTTAGGTGGTAGGTTTCACGATAAGGAGAGGGTTTGAACAGCCGAGACAGTGTGGCGTGGATAAGACGTGGGATGGCAGTTATTGTTATGGTCCGGATGGATGAGAGACGAAGATAAACATCAGCACATGATGGAAAGATCAAGCAAAGCGCCAGACGCGGTTGAGGCCATCCGCACGCCCATGCCTGCCTCAGGTTGGCCAATCCTCCGCCAGTCCGGTGACGCCCTTGACGTCCTGCCCGCCACTTCCGGCCAATCAGCCGTCATCTGCCCCGCCTTTAGGCTCGCCCTATGATTGGCGCGCGGACCCTGATCGTCTTGGTGCCTTAGGCATTATAATCATTATTGTAGTGGTAGTAGTCTATCAGTTTAGTGTAGAGCTAGAGCATCGGCACTCGATCTCAAATTCATGTTTGGATCCCCGGGTATCTTTACCATACTAGTGAAGATCCTATGACCGCAATGGCTCACATGCACATGGCATTATATTCTGCCGCGGCCTGGAGCGGTCAAACAAGGCGGTCACAAATTATACAGAATGCAACTCGCCTCTTCCGGAGCTGTTCAAAAATATATCCGCTCATATCCGCTTATATCCGTACTTTTTTTCTGCGAGGTTGACTAGGTTCTGCCGCTTTAGGCGGTCAGAGAAGCGGTCGTGATCGGCATTATGGTCTACCAGCCATCTTACAAGCTAGTTCCTAGGACTCTGTCCTTGCGGTTAACGAGGAGTCTGGATCCCAGGGCTTTAATCTATGATACACTTTAGCGCCCATGTCTCATTGGAGGACTTCCATAAGAAGATCTCATAGTGTGTCTACATTAGGTGCTAATTTTGATCTTATACTACGAGTCTCGGTATTTGCTAGCCACCTCATGCAGCCATCAACCAATGTAGGCTAGTGTCAACAGATCTCTCTGTGAGCGTAATTCTAATCCTTAGTGAAAAGTACAATACTGCTTGTTCTGGGCCTGTAAATTGCATCCTACCTGACACCCGAATGGCTGTAGATCATCGTCTTTAATTTACTACAGTAGCTAACCTCGGCTTTGATAAGCCCAAGTTTGGTTCCATCCCAACCCCGCCATTTAATACAATCTGGTATTTACAATGGAATTTCCATTTCTCACCCCCGCCTTATCTGACGCAAAATATCATGTAAAAAGTCCCTTCTTTGGGAAACATAGCGATATTCTACTCTCTCTAACTCGCACAATTGGCTCATATTAGAATAATACTTTCCACGCCTCTCTCAATCAATGCGCACTTACGAATCACTCCCATTATGAATCCCCGAGTAGGCGTAGGCGTCTTCGTCATCAATCCCAAGGGACAAATCGTTCTTGGTCAGCGCAAAAGCAGTCATGGTGCTGGTAAGTAAGTCCCCATCTAGAGTTCGGGTGTTCGTTCTGGTCGTATGATGGTACCATTAAGCTCAATTCTGTTCCTGATGCCTCTACACAGGTACATGGGCCCTTCCTGGCGGACATCTCGAATTCAACGAGTCGTTCGAAGACTGCGCAGCACGTGAGGTACTAGAAGAGACGGGTCTCAAAGTCCGCGACATACAGTTCCTCACAGCGACGAATGATATCATGAAAGAAGAGGGGAAGCACTATGTTACTGTTTTTGTGGGCTGTACTGTTGTGGGGGATGATGCGCAGCCGGAGGTTAGTGTTATTGCAACATAACTCACATAAGGCCTTATTCTCCAGAACGACGCTATCTTGATACACCCTCAGCTAACCGTTCCTTTCAGCTATTGGAACCCCACAAATGTGAGCAGTGGAAGTGGGTGACCTGGGAAGAAGTTTCCTCGTATCATAGCGATCCAGACTCCAACCACACGCTGTTCATACCCTTGGTCAATCTGCTCGAGCAGAGACCGGGGTTTCATCCTGTTAGACGATGATGATTTCATCTCTTTTAGTGCTGGAAAACACTTTGTTACTTGTACTACATAAAAGTATTTAATGGGAGTCTCTAGCTATTAGTGACTACACAGTTGATATTCTTAGTCCCTAGTCTTGGCTTCCAATTAACCTTCCCGGAAACCAAAGCCATGATGAAGCCCAACTCTAATTCTAAGATTGCCATCAATGGTCTTCACAAAGGCGATACGTCTGTGACAGCTAAATTTGACAAGGTGTTTGAGCGGTTAGTCATGACGTCTGGCTGATAAGTCCCCAGACACGGGTGTGGACGGCGAGGCTAAGTTGATTGACCTAACTCTGGAGGCTGCAGAATGGTACACCAGAGGGATCGGGGACTTTCGGCTGTTGGACAAACCTGTCTCTGTTGCAGGGGATGGGTGCGGGCTATTTCGTGGTACCGTCGCTGCGATGGTTATTGAGAATTATGCTGCTGCCGCGTTGCCAGAGGATCTTGCGTCGGGGGTTGTCTGAACTTCATGTAGATTCTGGTCATTGTAATGGCTCTGTGTCTTCTGTCTTCTGATACATGTGTCATTACTCTTAAGTAGACATGAGTTGCTTTATATGCCACCTTCCATAGCGAGGTCTGCTTACCAAGTCATCTAGCATATAGCGACATGGGTGCTCACACATGTGAGTCGTCTTGTGAACATCAATCCATTCCAATTATTATTACTCTTCACATACTACAATGCATGCCTTCGTCAGGTATGAGAGGGAAAGAAAACACTTGAAACTAGGAACCAATGCCAAAGTGTTACGCTCATGTAGCAGCCTCCAAAAGAAACCTGCCTGTTAAATCCAAGGAAGACCTGATGCGAGACGACTCATAGAAAGCGCCATTATAACAAGCCCTCAATTCCAATTGACCCAACCGGGACTCCATAGCGATAAATATTGATGAATTTGCTGGAAGATTGATAGCCCAATAATCCTCCAGCTCAATATCGCCATATGAAGCCCTCATGTAGGGCGACAAGTCCCCGACGCTACTAAAGATAATCGTAGACATCACATCATTTACGACATCGGGATCCATGTCGGCCAAAACATTTGTCATAATCGGTATATACGACGTCATATTGCTCTTGTAGGAAGAATAACACTTCATCAACTCCTTGGACGTTTTCGAGAAATCGTGAATTCCTACTTGAATAGGCCACAATCCAAAGCGCAGTGCAACCGCATGACTACCAAGTTCAGGCCGTCCTTTGCATTGTCCCCGGAGGCTTGAAACCAGGACTGTGTTATGTTGGACACCATCAGGTAGATTGGCCTGCTCCTTTGCAGCTAGGGCGATGGCTGTATGAGCAAACGGAGTAAGCGTGATTCCTCGCTTACGCGCCCCGGCAATGATAGTTTCTGAGTCTTTAACCGAGAATCGGTATCTTTCGAACTCGTATATCGACGGACGATGCGCTTCTGTAGGATTTGCTTCTAAGCATAAGGTTTTCGGTGCTTTGGGCTGCTTCTTCGGAAAGAACCCTCGATGATCCTCAACCCATGATTGTGGGAGCCGTGGGATCTCAGCCGCATCCCACGTCTCAGGAGGGAGGTTCTTGACCTCTTCTCCAGGTTTCCATTGGGTGGTGTCTGTTGTAGGACGCGATAGCCCATGTAAGAAATCATTGTACCACATGGCAATCCCTTGGCCATCTGCATGACAGTGTGTAAATTTCAACAAGAACTCATTGCGGTCTGTGAGATGGAGCAACATGGGAAGTTCCGCTGGACCCAAGCTATTAAGCACATCCTCGGTCCTTTTTGGGGATGAGTCCACGGACAGGAAGGTTTTTTCGGTCCAGGCTTCTAACTCCTTGCCGTATGGCACATTGTATATCCAGTTGCCGTCGACGATAGCGCTTGCCATTAACGGATGCTTGTATCGTAGGTTCTGCCAGGCTAGTCGCCCCTTCTTGGTTAGCTCATCCGCAGTGAGGCGCGTCCGGACTTTGACAGCAGCAGCAACGTCGTATGTTCGGCGACCAGGCGGGTGGCTGATAGAGATTTGTCTCATTACAGCCTCCATGCCATCAAGAGGTCTGGTGTATTGCTTCTCAGACACTCTTTCCCATGGTTTGGGAACTTCAGTAGAGTAAGAAGATCGACGAACGGTCGGTGCTCTGAATATTGTCCTACACATCAGTATACTTCTATTAGCCAATCGTGATTTCACTTCCCGTGAGATGAGGGATCTGCGGTGAAACAGTAAACAGTTTGGATATTGATAGGATAGTGTACTATACCTTGAAATGCTACATGATGAGAGCATGTGGGAGCAGCGGATATTCGCGTAGCGTGAGGTAGGTAACATTCTGTAAAATTAGCTCGCACATGGGACGCGAGAGCGCAACAGGTCTCATTCCAGATTCAATATATGAACCCCGGGCCGACTAATCTGAACATATATAGGGGTACATTATGAACCTCCAATCTTAAATTTCACCCAACGCCAGCTCGTAAAGGAGTCCTTGCATGAGACCTGCTCACCGTATCCGTTCTGAGGTTAGAGGAGAAATGCGTTACAATGCATAGTTTAACGAGCTGCTGTCTGTCATCTTGCATCCGAGGGTAACCCTTCCGAAAACATTTCATTTATATTTACAAAGTACGATAACAGCCATCTTTGGTGCGCAAGTTGCTCTGCATCATGCGAAAAATCATTGTCTTTCTGGCCACGTCAAGAACCCCTTACTAAACCCTCCCTTGCTGGCCCCTCTGCTACTACTCGCAAAAGCAACAAGATAGGAGCTATAAGGCTCCCTCCATTCTCTGCACAACTTCCTCCTTAGCACCTTTATTATTAATGTAATGCCACAGATAGCAATTTTCACTAATGGTGCTATGGTCTTTTCTAATTTGCAGGCTCTATGAGTCAAAGAGCAATCAATCACTGATGTGTTCGTCTGGTCAGCCTGTTATCCAGTCTTCCTCCAGATTTTTCATTGATATTTCTCTAATTATTCTACACTAGAGCTCTGGACATGAATCGCCGGTGATAGATGAGTTTCGGATTGAGGAGGATGTTGCTAGCTCAATCGTAGTGAGTAGCTCCGACGAACCATTCGTCAATCCAGAATGTAAGATAACAGAGAATGAAAATATAGGAAGTTGAACATAAGAAACCAAGGAAGCTGGACTTTTGGCCAGACTTAACATTAACAAGCTGATGACTGGAACTGACCTACCTGCAGGTCGCTGACTCCAGTCAGTACGGCCATCTAGGGCTAAACAAGCAAGTAACCACACGCTTCCCATCCCCTGAATCTGTTGGTGGCTTCAGGTTGTGGCGGGTGGAGCCGGAACGCGCTCATCGGCAGATGAACCAGTTCTGTACATCTTTTTGATCAAACTACTGCTGATGGTGGCGGTGTGTGTTTCTCCAATCCGTCTGTCTATCTCGACCCACTTATCCAGAGCGGCTTTTCTTGTTGGGTCCCACATGTCAGTAGAAATGACTTTATCTCGAAGTTGAGCCGCGTGTTCGAATTCCAATCTCGCGCTATAAGGATATCCCAGGACTTCATACGATAGACCAAGAAGAAGAAAAGTGGTAGCGGCATCCTGGTTCAGTTGCCTGTTTTGAGTATAATCGAAGTCTGTTCCAAGCTGATTGATGCGTTTGGATAAATGTGCGCAGATGTAGCTCATTTCTGTGTATCTTCTCCTACTCCAGAGGTACTGGATTGCGGTGTGCCATAGCAGCATGTTCTCATGGCTGTATCGCTCTAACTCGGCGTCCACCTGAGCTAGAGTGTTTTGAATACTCCCGAGCGTCATTCCCTCGTACAGGCTGTAGAATCCACCCTCGTCTGTTCTTGGGAAGTGGGCTTGGTTGTACGAGATATATGCTTTGATAATGCTGCCAGATGCTCGTTCCATCCATAATGAACGGCAATAAGCATCGAATGCTAAGTAAAGAGGGCGTATTTGGTCTAAGTCCAACCTTCCGAGGCTTTCAAGCATCAATCTGCGCGGATCATTCTGCGGGAGGCTCTGTGCTGCCAAAGCAACCAGATCATCCCTAATTGAATGTTGTAGCTTCTTGTTTCCCGATCTCCAGACCATAACAAGAATTCCAAGAATGTCTGGAATTTGTCGGTGATGAGAGCACCTCACAACTGATCTGTGTAGAGGGAAGGTCTCTTGTAATAATTCTTGAGCTTTGTCATTTTGTCCCTCTCTTAAGTGTTTCAACGCATGGAATATCCGATTATGTAGCTTACTGAGCACCATCACCTGGGCTTGGAAATCCGGGCTCCTAGCATAAAGACCCTGATGGTTTGGCGCCCATTTACCAGTGTCAAACGAGCACTCAAAATGGATTCGAGTAGCGAAAAGAAGGTACTGGAAGTCTCTGAAAGTGGACGGGTTGCTGAGAGCGGTGATATTGAAAGGTAGACTGATTCGTTTAGTCTTTGAAGAAGTGGCCTTCTTCTTTTTCTTCGGCTCTTTCTGTTTTCTGCGACTATGCTGGGCAATGTCATGATTATCTTGAAGCACGCCATTCTGAAAGATTAGGCAGTGTCCATCATCAGGCGTTTGACTGAGGATAGTTTGAGCGTCAGCGGCGCTCTCGCCCCGGATGTTTTTATAGATTCTCAAGTTACGTAGCAAGGTTTTCCATTGGTTCATCCTGGCAGGATGGATTGATAAGTATAAGCGTATAGTTAGCATCTGACCACTTACGTCAACCGGGATTCCAGTACCAATTTCTCAAACTCGAGCTTGGCCTGCTCGTGCGTCAAGCCTTCGGTGACGAAGAGTCGAAAGATGAGCGAGCGGTGTTTTTCGTAGGCTTTTGCGCGTTCCATACTCGACACCAAGAACAATTTAGCCCACCTGTGCTCGTGGTTAATTAGATTGGGTTATATGCTCTAATAATACACGGAATGTTGCTGGAAGCGGTAGAAAAAGGAATTATTGACTATCTTGTTGGATCAAGATGTAGGAGGGACATCATTTGAGGCATCTGATTCAGATGGCTCCTTGTTCAATTGATCATGAGGCTTCAACTTTCTGGCTTCTTGCGAGCTAACACCAAATGAAGCGCCAGCCTCATAGGATGACTGAGGAAGCCAACACCAAAGACTTTGTCCATTCCGACGTGGCACCAATGTCCAGTGAGGCTTGCTATCGGACGGAGAAGGGTGGCGTGGCAAGGCTCGATTGGCCGACTTGAGAATAGCATGGCGCTAATGCACGACACTTTTGTTCGCTTATTTCCCAGCTAGTCCGTATGAAGCAGTGGTCTGTCTGATCAGTTCAACTTATTTCTTGGCGGCATCAGTTGCTCAAGTATACAGCAAAGAAGGGTTACATTCACCTTGGGTATTGAAGGTTATAAGATGTCTAGAAGGCCGTGTATTCCAGGCGTGTTCCTCTTCTCAATCATACTCCTTTCTGGCTCTCAAAGTCACAAAGCAAGCCGACATTTCTATCATCTTAAATCTTATCCTTACCTTGACCTTCCTATCATATCTATCCAAGACCATATCACCATACAACTCCGCCGACAATATGTCTACCAGTACCTCCGAAAGTGCTTCAAACCTGCCTGTGCCTCCGCGTCAGGATGTAGACGCACACCACCAGGCATGGACCGACTGGGCGAGAAGAGCCCCAGGACAAAAGCTCACCCCGGAGAAAGAGAGACACGCCTTAGCATGCGCGACCGAGATACAGCAAGCTGTGAGAGCTGGCCATATCAAACCCGAACACGCCCGCAAGGCCTACGAAATAGTGATACTGACCGCACATCGCGAGTCGGATTTCAACCCGGAAGCTAAAAACCCCAATAGCTCGGCCACCGGCATGCTGCAACAAACCATGAGATTTCATGAGCGGAGTCCGCTGAATCCCGCGAGTGTCCGAAATGTGCCACTCACAACGGAGCAGCGCATGGATGTAAAGACGTCTGCTGGGTTCTTCTACAGGCAGCTCGCACACACCCCCAACTGGCATGAGATGAAGATACAGGACGCGGCGCACCAGGTGCAGAAGTTCCCTCTCAAGGACATGCACCGCTACGCCGACCCCGAGATCACTAGGGAGGCTGTCTGCTTGGGCGGTGCTTTATTCCCCGGACAACCTTCGATGGTCGATAACGCGGCTTACTCGGATCAGGAGAAGGCTAACCTCAGTTGTCCCGATCCCAGTCGCTTCGGTTGTCCTGTCGGCACCCCCGATGAGGGCACTCCCGATGAGGGCACCCCCGAGCCATCGGAGCAAACAACTGGCGACGGGATCCGGTTCCCCGAGGTTCATTTGCCCTCGGATGTCCCACCTATTGACTTGGGACCAAAAGATCCCATGCCAAAGGAGGCACGCCAAAAATGGGATCACGCGGTAAAGACGAATAGTATAGACCCCGGGACTGCGATACTCGGAATGGGAGGAGGGGCGGCCCTGGGGGCAGCCACGGCAGGAGGTGTTACTGTCGTCCCAAGTAGTGCAGGACTAGCTCTTTCATTCAATCTCCTTCATCCTGCAGGTCAAATCGGTGCCTTGATAGGGCTCGGCGTTGCTGGGACGTACTGGGCATATAATTATTTCACTCGTGACGACGTTGAAACCCAGGGGCCCTCTGAGCATCAGAAGAAATGATAGTTTCACCTATCAGTCGTTCATCATTTTTGTGATGTCGTGATGTCAAGGCTGGATTATTAGGGAGTATGACAGGCAAACGTGGACTAGAAGTGGAGGAACGGGATAGGGGAACATCACTATTTAGTTAGGGTACAATTTATTCAGGTTTTTCGCTCAGGGCATTTAATTTTCCGCTCACTCCATGCTTAGTGATCCCTTCAGGTCGCTCAATGTGTGCTCGGGTCTACTCATTTAGCAAAAAGTGGCGAGAGATGAGCACTAAAACAGAAAGCGAAAGTCATCGTACTGGCTCGAAGATCAGTGCATATGCAGTAGCAAATATAGGCTGAAGATCTGAACAAGGTGAGAATAGAGTATGAGGTAGAAAACAGAGTACAGCTAGACTATAATAGTTGAAACATTCAATAAAGATTTCTAGCTGAATACTAGACAGCATGGCCTTGACTATCCGGTTGATACGGCCTATAATGAAATAATATATTGATGTAGAAAACATACCGGTGTAGGCTCAGAATTTGATAATTATCAATCTGTATTATTCTGGCCAATTAGGAAACAGGAGATAGTCTAAATCCTTGTATTAAAGATTATGAGGAGAGTTGGGACTTTTCCGGTGTCCAATGTAAGGGCCTCATGTATCGCTGATTAGGAGCACGTCTTTAGATGGGTAACCAATACTCGGGAAAGCTATGATCAAATCTTTCTACAAAACAAAGCGCGAGGGAGACAGAAGTTTGCACATATAACTTGCTCGTCGTCCAGTCAGCTTACGCGTCTAAGACCCACTACCTCTGTAGATAAGGACCGGTGGGGTGGAAACCACCAGGTTGCCATTTTACGCGCCTTGAGTCCATGCGAGGAATTTTTCTGGATATCAAGAGTATATTTTGGATTAAATTCGCACGTGCAACTTGATTACAATCCATCTCGAGATATTTAGAGCCCTGTATCGCGTTATCGTTGAATATCCGTCACTCATACATACATCTACGACAAACGCCGGTGGCATCATCGTTGACACAGTCTTGCCTGGAATGTTTGATCTAATCACCGCATTCACAATATTCGCCCTCGTGTTAGGGGGACGAGCAGTCTTGGCTTCGCAAAGGTCCCCTGGTTTGAGTAGAGGACAGAAGATTGCTTCTTTTCTTGCTCTTATCCTCTATCTCTGTGGTGTCAGTCTTTTTATGTGGGCACTTATATGGCGAGGTACAGTGATCTAATATGTTCTCTCCGTATCTGGCTCAAAGACTCATTCTGTGACAGGTCTTATATGCTTGAAGAACGAACCGTTGGGACCTATCTTGGCACAGATCAAGGAGCTCCATGCTAGCCTTGGTAGCGCTTCTAGCATCCTTTTGTTGGTCTCTGCAGGTCTCTTCTTTCTCGGGCTTTGCTTAAAACTGGCAGTATTTATGAAGCGATGTACAGTTACTTCCTTCCACCATGATAAGAATTGCCCATTGATTATTTTGCCATAGGTAGCATGCCCCAGAAGGCGTTAGACGGCCGCAAACCGGCCGAGAGCTTTGGTGACAAGCAATAAATGGGTTATATGTTCTTTCAGAGATGAAGACAAGATATGGAGATAAGGGCACTGGGTTTTGGCGGACTCGGGGTACTCTTAGTTATAAGCAAAGAAATGTGGAAGCATAATCTAACAAAATTGGACTTGAAGTAGAGTTCCAATACCCTGCATACTGCAAAACTATAGAAGCAATGATATCCAACGCAGCTGTCTCGGCCAAGTTGGGATAGACTGTCAGCTCGGCAGCCAACTGCTAGGCTAGTAAGACTAATTAACCCCTAGCTAAAAGACAAAAGTCTGTTGACATGCTAGTGCCCTCTGGCCATTACCATGGTTCTTTGGGGAAAGATGTTGACCAATATATATTTAACATAGTCTGACAGTGCTTGGTGGTGTTATCTGGGTCTTTACCAACCTTTCCATGTTCTGGCAATCCTTCATGCTGGTGGGGATCTTCGGTAAAGCCGTTATCCAGACCGGCGGAACAAGTATGTTTTTGTTCTTTGGGCTTTTTTGACTACTGGTGTTGTAATGGCCAGACTTGTACAGTTCTTTGCCATCACAAACGTGAAATTCGTGATAAGCAAACACTATTCTAATTCCTTTCATAGTACTAACTCTTTCCATCCTCACCGTGTTCCCCGTGATGAGAGGAAATGCCAGAAAAAGAAAAACAGTCCAAAACCATGAGCCATAATTTACTGCACTTTATTACTGAATATCTAGTACAGTACTTTGTCCATCTATTGTTATATAATCCGGTAGTAGAAGCTTCGTATTGCAGTAATTTACCAATATAGTATGTTATACAACGTAGGTTTCTAAACTATTCAGATCACATAACCATCTAAGAGTTCAATCATTCGCCTTCATTCACTAAATGAATATATGACTTTATAGGTTCTTATGGTGAGCCATAAAGAGGCCACAAGATATAGCATGGGGTCAGCTGCCACGGGCACCTTCCCCTCTGGGAGGGAGGTCGAACACAACATCTCCTTCATCTGTTTTACTGCATGTATTTAGATCTTCTTCTTTATCAGACACATACAAACAAACACTCTTTCATCTCCTATCACTAAACTGCGCTTCCGACGCCTCAGTTCGGGGCGAACGCTGCATCAGGTAATTCGAAAATTCTTCAGACTAGAGTGAATATCCAGTGTTAATTCACTTCTCACGAGCTGCTGTGATGAGATTTTCCCGACCTTGGTCAGTCTTATACGTCTCAAGAAGCCTCAGAATATATCGGCTACGCGTTCTCACCTTGTGTTTTGAAACCTGCGCTGTCTTAGAGACTCAAATACTGCACCTCGACTGTTAGCTACCAACCCCTCTTGTCCTGACTTCACCCAATCTGACAAGGACAACTTCACGCTAAGAATAGCGCAATTCATCGTCAATATCAATATGCTTGACAGACTACCCCCTGAGGTTCTTCTCATAGCACTGGAAGTAAGTGAAATCTGCGCCTAACAGCTTGAATTGGCCTTTTCGAAGCCGGCTGACATATCACAGTACGTACCCCGCCACGATCTCAACAACATGTGCCGCGTTTCCAAGCACCTCTACGCTATTGCAGTTCCACTTCTGTACAAGTCTGTAACTTTAACTTCCAATAGATCTGGAATCAGCGAGACATGGAACCATGTTGACTCTCTACTCCAAGCACCTGCTTTCCCCGTTGACTTATTAGTGCACATGAGAGATATCGAGATTCAGGAAAACCGCTCCTCGCCCGGTAATGGGTGTTTACACAACTATACATGGTTGAGACAATTTATATGGACGAACAACGAATTGGACGAAGACGCGCACGACTATCACAAGGAAGAAAGAATATATAGGGATGAAATACGCTATCTGTCTTCCAAGCTACTGCAGGTGTTCTCAAGATGTGCAGCGGATAGGCTCCAAAGATTTAGGTAAGCTTAGAGTATCTCTTATCTTCAAAAGCAAGACCAGCTAAGATAAGAATGCTATACCACAGCTGGAACGTTGGAACGTGTCTACCCAGCGAAATTCTCGGTGACTCTGGAAATCTAATACTGAATCAGCGCAAGCTTGTAGCTATCCATCTAAGAACAGGTAGCTCTTGTGCCGCTGGCGGCAGCGATATCTTGCTATCAAAGTTTGCGTGTTTAAGAAGCATATCATGGCCTGACCTATGTTATGAACATCATGTTCGTGAACTGTGTCTAGCACTTAAGTCGAATGCGTTCCACCTTACCCAAATGGATTTGGGAGTCACGGATATAGCTGGTGATGAAGTAACGCAATCCATACAATCAATGCTTGCCAAAGAGATCTTGGACATGTATGATTTGAGAACAGCCTTTCAATTTCCCGTTCTTCAATATCTCTCATTTTATTACATGGATCTGACTCCGATATCCCACGTGCTTTCATCTATCTTCAACATCACCTCACTTCAATCCTTGAGTCTGCGTCTATGCAAATCCTGGGAGTATGCCTTACTCAACTTTCTCAACTCTGGATCCAGAATCGCCTTGAAGACTTTGACGCTAGAGACTGATATGAGGCGAGCTGGAGAAGTTAGTGTTCTTGCACTACCAGCTTTCCTTAAATTATTCGAGGGGCTAGAAGAGTTGTACATCTCGGTCCTTTGTTTTGAAAGCCCAGTTCCAATATGGCAATCTGTGCTTACCCACAAGAAAACATTGAGAAAGCTCGTATGCCAGCAATTACATATTGATGGATACCTGTCCGAGGAACATGGTCTTTATTTGGGTGCAACCGGTTTTCTTGAGCAATTGACGGGTGCTGACCAAAATCCATTCGTCGGTCCCAAGCTTGAGTTTTTAGGCATCTCCAGCAATGATTTCGATACCCTGGTACGCGTCAACTTTATTCATATTTTCAACTGCTTTTGCAATGACTAATACATAGATCATATTTTAGAAGTCTATTCTGACCTCGCCAGGTCTCAAAGCAAATATTCGTGTTCTCCATCTGAGACGGTGCGAAGAATTTTACGATCAGTCATACTTGATAAACTCCGACTGTTGGGATGATATTAGCGATAAGAAGCTGCCATCGTTTCGTCATTTCCTGGCATGGGCATTTGGACCCGAAGGCCCCCCTGAACTTCAAGCGGTGGGGCATTACGCCTTCGTATCCATGCAGCCTAGCGATGTGTTCTACTTTAGAGATGCACAGCACGAGGATGGATATCGTTGCGTTATTCGGCGCCGCAGCCAACGATTCGATTTATTTCGGCGGTATGGTTGTGCTTTAGATGCATGTCGGCACGATGATAGCTTATGGATTGACGGACCGACGGACTGACGGACTGATTCAGTACCTTATTTGATCGCTACGTGTAAGGCCTTTGAGAGGCAGACTCAGGTCTGATTATAGTCCTTTTCTTCCTCTCTGGCACAGAAGCTTAACTAGAAAATCAATACCATTGAGGGTCGAATAAAGCAGAGGGCGTGCGAGACAAACCAAAGGTGAAATAGTGATCAGTATCAGAAACTTTGTGACTATCTATATCTTCTTAGTGAGGAAACCTCGGCGGTATCCCATCTGGCGTATCATTAAAATTGATGTATATTACAATTACCTCATTTCCCTCTACAAAGAGGTCAATACTTCCATCGTCCGCATATATTCCTAGATGTATGGAATTTGGTCAAGCTAGGGAACAGTGTATTTATCTCATAGCGCTGCTCCATATTGAGTCAAAACGCAATCAATGAAGCGTCAATTATGACCCGTTAAACATCCATAACTCACAAGGCTATGCGTACACCTTGCGGGATTTATCCTCCGTCCACACAATGGTAGGTGGTGTCTCAGTACAGTACATGAGGCGTCCAATAAGGTGGCAGCTATCCGAGGATCCCTGTCAGTGCCAGATTAATTCCTGCCGCAAGACAAGGCCGAGAAGACAAGGCTGCGAGGAACGCTTATGAGTAAGGCAAACCCATCCCCAAGGCCCTTCTTCACTTCAATTCCTCTCTCAAAAGCTCACCAACCTACCACTCAGCATCCAGCGCCAAAACCTTTTGTCCAGTGGCTTGTACGACCAAAGAGACCAGGTCTCCATTACCATCAATGACATCTCCTCCTGAGAGCCATAGAAATTTCCATCCACACGGCAGCCGATCAGAGATCCTGCTCCTACCACCACGCAGTGAAATTATGACTTCTCACCCATGGACAGCAATGTACCTTATCTCACCACCCCTTCCGCGCGGAGTCTCTGCCGTCCAGTTTAACATCACGAGCCACGACCAAGGATGGTGCAGCGATAGAAGCCAGGGCATCTGGTCATGGTTCGATGTGTCCATCTTGTGCTCTGAGCGAGATGGTGATGTTGACGATACTTCCTCCTTCCTCTCTGACTTGTCGGATAATCCTTCATCATATCTCAAGCCTAAACCCGAAGATTTCCGCCAAGTTTTGCAGGACCAGGGCTTGCATTTCAAGGACATCCCCAAAGAAGGAAACCCAGACCCAGACCCAGCCAGGCCGGGGGCCATTGCGAAGCGAGTGGCTTCGAATAAGATCCAAAGGTCCTGGCAACAACATGTTGTATTTTGGAGAGTGGAAGATGGTGGTGAGGAAGCTGAGTTCCTGTCCTGTCTTGAAGAAGGGGATCGGTTGGTCGTTTGGGCTCGCACACAGGTGGGTGTGTGTCTAGTCTACAATAATAGTAGTAGTAGTCTTGATTGATAGACTATTATTACGGGTGGTGGTGCTGATCATCATGCTCTGATAGTTTCCTGGATGGATTAATTGTGTGAAAGATGTGGAAATAAAGGTCTCGGTTGATGAGGTGAGCTGTTCCATATCGGATTAGATGTGTGGGGGCATATTTGACGCTATTCTGACACTGGTTGATGTAGATGGCTCTTGATACCCTTCCTGCTAGCGGTGATGGTTCTGAAACGCGTCAAGAGGACACAGTCGATGGCGTTTTGTGATGCTTAATTGGGAGCTTGGAGGAAGTATGCGCTTGATCTGATGCTGCTTGGGCTTCGTATATACATACCTATGTGCTTATGTTTGTACGTCTTGACGATCGCTGTATCTACTGGTAAGAATATAATTTTTGCGAGATTCGGGAATGTTATTTTATGGGGCGCTCTTTTTCCAGTATCAAAAGTCAGTTGGGCTCATTATGCTGTTACGGATAAGGGGATAAAGTAAAGGAAGAATGAATATGTCCAGTATATCAATCTGAGTCAAGTCACTATACATTGAATCCAAAATCCCAAAACAGTATCCCTAATTCTACAAAAACCTTCCAAGTCATATAGTCATTCAAGTAATCAAAACAAAGCGCTATGCCCTCTTTCTTCTGCCCACCGCAGCTGCATAGCACATGTCAGGGGTGACCCGTGCATCCAACACTTCCTCATTTTTTCAACAGGGCGCCTCAAGCCAAACTCATCGCCGTACTAATCGGCGCAACATACCACTCCCAGTCATTACACCCCGCAACACTATCATCCGCCGCATCCACCGGCGAGCCCTTCAGCATATCACTGTCCCTCGCCTGCCATATCTTCACAATAACAGCTCTCGTCCTTGCTACATTCGACACACTCGACTCGGCCATAGCTGCCAACGCACGCAACACCAACGGCCGGCCATAGACCACGCTCTCGCCGGTGTCATCACGCCAGACTTCGTCGTGAAGTGGGTCCAGCTCAACGGCCGCTACGAAGACAGGCCAGGTCATGCTGACGAGGGAACCAGAGTCAAGCAGGTGAGATACGAGGCGCAGGATGCGTCGGACGTAGCCGATCACCAGTGGTGTGGAGGGTGATGCGCCGTATAGTGCGCAGTGAAGGTATAGCACGGCTGCTAGGCGTTTCAGTTCAGCGGCGGAACGGAGGCTTTCGTCATCGCTATTGTCGTCATCGTCGGTTGTTTCCTGGACGAGGTTCTCGAGTCTGCGGCCTAGAGAGGCGGCGCGGTGGGAGAATGCTTTGCGAGCGGCTTCCGATGTCAGTTGGCGTCTTGTTCGGCTCAATTCGGTGATTGAGGAAAGGATGGAGACTAGCTCCGGGCTACAGCCCATCCAGAGGTCAATGTGGCGGTTGTTTTCTTGCCAGTAATCTGTTCCGAAGAGGACTTCTTCGCCGCAGGCGGTGCGTCCCATGACGTCCTGGAAGGCGAAGAAGAGCTCAGCAAATGCGGAGACGGGGTCGAGGGATTGGCGAGGTCGGGAGGGGGTTAGTTGTTGTTGCTGTTGTCTACGGATCCGGATCAATTCTTTGGCGCCTTTCAGGTGAATTGTCCAGCGTTGGTCGCAGTTGTCGACAATCTCGTAGAGGCATAGCATCATCATGATTGCCAGGACCTCGGGGTCTGCGGAGCAGAGGAGTGAGCCTTCGGTTGAGAGGCGATGGCGGAGGCCCCGTAGGGCTTCGGACTTCAGGCGGAGCCCAATCACGCTGTAAGTTGAGTCGAAGCGGGACCAGTGACATGCTCCGAGAGCTTGAATGGCTTTGAAAAGAATTGGAGATGCGGACATGCAGAAGGGAAGGATGATGGAGGCGAAAGGGGAAGATAGCTTCGAGCTAGCGGTGGTCCGGGGACACACTTGTTGGAGATAGTAATCAAAGAGGCGACCCTGATTGGAGTCCGATAGACTGGGGAACATCGACAAAGGCGGGGCCAGGTGCGGGGAGACAAGTGGGACAGGCGAGCAGCAATCGGAGAGCTCACGGATTGAGGATGGAGACGACAACGACGATGGTGATAACGACCAGTCTGCGTTCTCATCCAACAGGTCATCCAGCGCCGGGTTCTTCCCCTTGTCCCGGACAACAAGGGCATTCAACTCATCACAAGCAACATTAACCTCATAAGGCTGTTCGAAAGTCGACACCCCACTATTGACGAAACCCCACGACTCGATAAGCGGAATAGGACACCATTCCTGATCGCGAAGGAGGAACGCAGCCGAAGACTTTCCAGGAGGAGGAGGAAGTCCGCCGGCAGCCCGAGCCTTACTCCAAACGCCGGCTCTACCAAAAGCCAAGCCGCGGCTAACGAACTCGGACTCCCACTTGAGAACGAGTTGGGTCGAGCATACTAAGCCCTTCTCAAGGCATCTGCTGCAGATCGGCTTCTTCAGATCGCAGCGGACTCGACTGGCGCGGCATTCTTTACAGCCACTGCGGCTTCGGGTCTTGACCGGACCCACGCGGTCTGCAGCCTTCTTGCGCGGCATCCGACTAAGGGGAGGGGCGTCTTTACATGGCCGGGCAAAGGTCCAGAGTAATAGAAGGGGAAGGAAACCTTCTGGCTCCGGGTTGCAGGAGCGAAAGAGCAACAAAACTCCTCGCTCGGAGGGAGAGGTGCACTCTCGGCGTCGAAGCCACCACCAGCCGTGGCGAGATCACAGCGGACAGCCCCGAACGGTGAACCCAAGAGGGGCAACGGTGGGCTTGAGATGATCCCTGTGATGAGCACTCGGATTGGCCTGGCGAGCTGACCGGATAAGAGCTGCCGTGGCTTAATCTGAAGAGGCTGCGAGGCTTATCGAGACTATGACTAGTGATTTAGATAGTTGGTTATCACAATCCCCGAGGGGATCATGGCGCTGATAGTCACTTATGACTAATGCCTGACTACACATGGGGTATTCCCGATAACAGGAATTATGATTTATTCCGTTCCGATGGAGACTTGATCTATAGGGCAGATCTGTTATTTTCTAGCTCTTAGTGCCGTAAAGTGCGGCCATTTTTCATCAAATGGCCTGCTGGCCCAATGGTAAGGCGCTTGACTACGGATCAAGAGATTGCAGGTTCGAGTCCTGCGTAGGTCATTGGTTATTCTTTCCATCAAGCCCGGGTGGTCTAGTGGTATGATTCTCGCTTAGGGATTTAACCCAAGCATATCTGCGAGAGGTCCCGCGTTCGATCCGCGGCTCGGGCCTTGAAAAAGATAACCTTCGTTTTTTTTATTTCTTCTGTTTGCTCTTTTATTGGGAGGGGGAAGGAGGGAGGAGCGGTCTAGGAATGAAGGAGTGATATTAATTAACCTCTCTGAATGGCATTGGAGAGACATCCAATGGCGTAAAGACACATTCAAATTAACAATACAGGATCTAGGTGGGAGTTCCACAACTACCATAACCCACATCGAAGAAGGCATGAGTGGATTGAATATATATATCCAGTACCAGATAGGAGCTTAGGAAGGCTCTATATACGATATACTTGGATAGTTCTTCGTGATTGCAAGATTTTCTAAAGTTATGGGACAGACATATCTTGCAGACTGTATTTCCTTATACTACGCACACTAAATCATGATTTTCCATAACAATCTGCGTAAAGGGTATTACCTATATCTTAATAAATAAATATCTGCATTGCCTCTGGCAGTATTTCTGGAGGCTCGACCAAAATAAATAGAAGCAATCAATCAGCCCAATGCCTCGAAGTAAAAACCATGTATCGCTTAACAAGTACCATATAACATCCCACACGAGCTTAATTAACCTTTTCCACCCACCCAATAGCCTCTGATTGTGTCTCAAATTGCTCTTCATACTGCTCACGACCATGTCGCCGGCCCAAAAGTCTCATTTCCCTTCAACTCCAGCCACGGCGTGCCCTTGCTATCCACCGTCCCACTATTGACGGTGTTACCCCACCAGTTGAAGGTAATTCCCGGGAATGTCAAAGCAAAGAAGATCACGATGGCTCCAACGGCAACTCCTGAATCTAACGCTGCAGACAGCACATAGTTGTATTTGGCCCACCAGTGAGGCCTGCGACCTTTGATGATCTATAAGCGGTCAGAATGTCGCACTTCAACATAACGTGAAGATAGATGACTCACCTTGTTGAAAATCAGACTGACTACAAACGCCGTGGAATAGTTGATACCCGTCTACCGTCATCAGTTAGCATAGAAAATTACTCTTGGCAAAGGGGGGGTTTTCCGTACTGCAGGAGGCAAGTTACCCGTGCCGGCAAAGAAAATTGGCCAGTGGATAGCATCCAGGAACCGGGACTTGGGGTACTTCTTGCGCAAGGCGTAGGTGATGATAGGAAGCAGTGCTCCGATCCAGAAAAAGTGCAGCAGACCGGAATAAATCTTTCCAATATTGTATAGTCTGGTAGGTCCGATAGCTGTACCATCGTCAGTAAACTCCTGCGCAAGCCGGTGGGAGCGACAGAGTGACCATACCTCCCCATAGAACGGCACTGTTGTAGTTGACCCGACCCTGCGGACAGGTAAAGTTGTCCGCTTGGTCCTCCGAGCACACGTCTTGCACATTTCCAAGCATCCAGAGCAGGACCCCGTCTTTCCGAATCAGCGGTCTGCAGTCAAAAAGTGGACGTATAGTATTCACTCACTCTGCGTCAAAGTTCCCAGAATGCAGGCAACCAGCTGGGCAACGAACAGAGTTCGCCGCGGGATCTTCATGTACATTCCAAGCTGCAGATATTCATCAACAGGAGACACTTATCAAATATGTCCGGAGGCCCAACCAACCTTCATGTCTGCGCCGTAATACATGGCTTGGCTCAGCCCAGTGTACGCATAAAACTATTATTTGTCAATGATGACTTCGCAGATGAATGTCTTAGCCTGAGATCTCACCTTGAATATCAAGAGAACGAGTGGCTTTCCTTTCAACAGATAGCCGGATACGATCTCTCCCAGAACGGTCAGACAGTTGCTGTTAAGGTTTGCCACAGCATATACTGTTCCAACTGGGATCACATAAATCGCTGCCAGAGCCAACGTGATAAACAAGCCCCAGAAGGGAAGCCCCGTATGCCAGACATACTGCGTCATGATCGCAAGAGCAACGATAATAACCTACACTGTTAGCTTGTTCGTATCAGAGGGAAGTAAGGCTTACAGTCAAGGCACCGTACCACCACCATGGTACATCAGGGTACTGGGAAAGTAACCTGGCATGGATATCCTTTTTGTTCTCTCCCCGGAAAGTCTGAATGATATCCTTCGTATGATAGAGAAGTACGTGCGTGATCAAACACGTCAGGACTGCAAAGCCTACGCCGTAACTCAAGGAGAAGGTCACAGGCAAGAAAAGGGGGCTATACGCTTTGTACTTGTCCTCATCAAAGACTCCTTCGCTGTTCAGGATACGACTCGAGTCGTAAATACCTCCCGTATTGTCATACGCATCAGAGCTCGTGAGAGGGAGATACGCTGTATACCACGTGTTGGTATAGTAAAGGATTGGGGCCGCCACGGCGTATATCAGAAACCAACCCGCGAAGACATTGGCCTGCGCCCAGTACGGGATGGTCAAGGGAGATGTGTTATACGCAATCTGGCTCCAATCAAATGTTGTGGGCATATATCCCAGACCCGTGGTCATACCGAAGAGATTGTTGACGACCTTATTATCTAGATATCATGTTAATTCAGAGCCCTTCTTCGAGTCAAGGTATATTCCAACATACTAGGAGCTGCCCAGCAAATGAAGGCAAAAGTACTTAGTCCAGTAAAAATATATCCAGGAAACCAATACCAGCAGAAACTTCCAATGCAGACAATAAGGAAAAACCGGTATCGCGAGATTTTCCAGCCGTCGGCGATTGGGTTCGCTCCACTGTGCAGTGTTTGAAAAAGGGCTGCGTTTGCCAGTGTCGAAGGCCAAATCTGAGCGATCTGGTTAGTGTAGATCTTCCCAGAGTTTGTCCTCCCCACACTTACCATTTGAGGCGGCTCAATGATGTATCTGTATGACAGCCCAGCAAGCCCAAGACCAAACAACTGCATCGACAGCGAGAGCAAGATCTGATATCCTACAGGTGTTGACATCTTGAGATACACCTTTTGTGCCTGGATAATCGCACTTGCCTATCACATATTGTCAGTATCTCCTATCCACTCTGGCCACTCTGTGACTTGAGACAACTCACCCAAGATTGGTTGAAACTGAGGTTAGACATGATCGTAATTACCGCGTGTTCTTTGATATTGAAGTGGTGGTCCGGATTTATGTCCAAGTCCCAGCGCCCAAACAAGCGCACCCTCATAATAGGCAGGGCTTTGGCAAAGAAACATCCCACTGGATAACTAAGCAGCTGCGCCACCAATGAAGTAATTGTCACACTGGGATACCGCATAGAGAAGAATTGATTGACGCCTGTACCAAGCTTTGGATAAAGTCAGTGTGCCAGATACAATTACATGTCTCTTGGGTTACCTACGAGGGTGAAGACAACCCCCAAAAACCACATCCGAAATGTGTTGACTGGTAAAGTAGGGTCATCGGTGTTTGGAACGTTGGCTCGCACTTCCAAGTAAGGAGAATTGTCCGAGTCGATAGTATATTCAACATTGCTGCTGTCGCCAAGGGCAATATCTAGGGCATCTGCACTTGCCACGGGCTTCTTGGAAATTCCGTCGTCGCGCAATGTAGGGTCCCCTGCATATTCCTCAACGTCTGCATCGTGCGAGGTTTCTGACATATAGCGAGCCATGACACTGCTATCAGGCACTCAAAGGTTGCCTGGTCCCTTGAAGAATGAAATTTGAAAGGGTTTTAGAGACAATTCCCGATGCCATGGGGAAGCATGGCAAGACAACCAACAGTGGCCATTCCTCCTTTTATAACGGGATACTGCCGGCTTGGCTTCTTCCGGCATCTCATATCAACGGAATTTCATGTCGCTGTGTAGATAGGGCCCGAGGGCAGCGACGAGATAGAGTATACATTGTACAGTAGGCTTATCCCCGTAGGACAGCCTGCCGTGCAAAGGCAAGAGACTAAGAACTTAAAGAAGTGAAGAAGTAGATATGCGGCAACGCCTGCTATTGGACCCATGACAAGCTCAAAGCAAGCCACAAGACGATTGTACGGGTGGGGGAATAATAAGGTAAGGTCCAAGCGAACGAATAGCCGGTATGCACCTAGTGGCTAATACTTTGTTGCGACCAGCCCAAAGTCTGGTCATTCTGGTGCTATCTCGCATTTAGGCTAATGCAGCCCTCTGTTCCATCCGCCAGTATCTAGCATAGTTTCGTGGCGATGATTCGACATGCCAACTACCGGCAGGGAGGGGGCTCTCGGTCTTGCTCCGCACACACTTCGAATTGGTTGGCCGACGTCGGCGGAGTGGCGGGCCATTCAAGCACGCAAAGATAAAGCTAGGATTGGAGTTTGAGCTTTGGTGGGCCAGGATAAGACGCGTTGGACAGTGCACGCGGGGGGAGATTTTGTGTTTATCGGTCCCATAGGGTAACCGGGCGGTCGCTACCGCTCGATAACCACCGCGTGGACCTTCCTGCCTATCGGTGGGTAAGACAAGCCCGACATCTGATGATTCAATGCCCTGGTCGTCGCCATTGTAATGCTGTAGTATAAAGGCCACGTCTCGTATATCCTTCATAGGATTCTCTTATCCCGTCAAAGAGTTGCTTCACTTGGAAAGCTGTGCAGGTCAAGAGCCATCCAATTGGTGCGGCATAGCGATCTCTCTTTCAACCCCTCCAACATCGTTGACCGCGCCCAAACTACATCGCAATGGCAATCACCAAATCTTCTTCCATTTTGATTGTTGGTGCGGGCACCTGGGGCTGCTCTACTGCCCTACACCTGGCTCGCAGAGGCTACACCAATGTGACTGTCCTGGATCCTTACCCTGTCCCCTCCGCTATTTCTGCAGGAAACGACGTCAACAAAGTCATTTCTTCCGGCCAATACAGCAACAGAAAAGATGAGATTGAGGTGAACGAGCTTCTGGGAGAACAAGCGTTCCAAGGATGGAAGAACGACCCTCTCTTCCAGCCCTACTACCACGATGTCGGCCTCCTCATGTCTGCGTGCACATCAGCTGGCCTGGACCGCCTTGGTGTCCGAGTAAGGCCCGAAGCCGACCCGAACTTGGTGGAGATGTCGCGGCCAGAACAATTCCGTGATCTTGCTCCGGCTGTGCTCAAGGGAGATTTCCCTGGGTGGAAGGGTTACTTTCTTCGCTCCGGTGCCGGCTGGGCTCATGCCCGGAATGCTCTCGTCGCGGCCGCCAGGGAAGCACAGAGACTTGGTGTCAAGTTCGTTGCTGGTTCGCCGGCAGGCAGAGTCATCACCCTTATTTTCGAGAACAATGATGTGAAGGGTGCCGTTACTGCTGATGGCAAAATCTGGCGTGCGGAGCAGACGATCCTGTGTGCTGGTGCAAATGCCGGGCAGTTCTTGGATTTCAAGGACCAGCTGCGCCCAACTGCCTGGACGCTTGTACATATCGCTCTGAAGCCCGAGGAGCGTGCACAATACAAGGACATGCCCGTCATCTTCAATATCGAAAAGGGCTTCTTCTTTGAGCCGGATGAGGAGCGCGGGGAGATCAAGATCTGCGATGAGCATCCCGGATACACAAACATGGTCAGATCACAAGATGGGAAGCTGCAAAGTCTTCCCTTCGAGAAGACACAAGTGCCCCTGGAATCCGAGAAGAGGGTTCGCGCGCTTCTCAGAGAAACTGTGCCTCAATTGGCAGACCGTCCGTTCAGCTTCGCGAGAATCTGCTGGTGCGCAGACACCGCTAACCGCGAATTCATCATTGACCGTCACCCACAGCACAAATCACTGATTCTGGGATGTGGTGCTTCTGGCAGAGGTAAGACGCCACGCCATAGCCCCAAATAAGATGCGTTTCCGTTACTAACGTGCACCATTAATAGGCTACAAATACCTACCGTCCATCGGGAGTCTGATTGTCGATGCCATGGAGGGTAAAGTTCCTCAGAAGGTCCACGATCTCATCAAATGGAGCCCAGAGATTGCTTCGGATAGAAACTGGAGCGACACTCTGGGACGATTTGGAGGCCCTAACAAGGTGATGGACTTCCACGATGTCAAGGAATGGACCAGTGTACAGCATAGGGACATTTCCAAATTGTAAGAATAGGTATGAGTAATGAATATCCAAAATTGACAACATTGAGCGCACAATACAATAAAATCTCTACTATAAGGGCGAGCGTCCAAAGTAACGGTACATCAACAACACAAAAATCTAGGGTATCACAGAAAGAAACAGGATGGTGAAAATGTGGCAAATGACATCCACCTCTAGGAGGATGTAGATTCTGCAAGTTGATATGACTCCCGAGCATCCCACTGACGCGCAACAGATGCTGAGCCCGGAAGCTGCTGTTCCTCATCACCAGGCAGTTTGGAGAATCCATCTGGTCCGATGATATCGTCTCTCCCATATGGGCAGTCGCAGGTTACTGACCGAAGGGCTGGATAATAGCGTCGGTACGAGAAATAGGCTACCATCAACCCGAGGAGCGATCCACAAGTAACATCGTATACATCGTGGCGGTAATCGTCCAGGCGAGAGATAGCAACTAACAAAGCGCAGAGAAGCGGAGCAAAGGCTACGAGGCAGCGACAGAGGTCGGTCCTCGGTCTGAACACGTGCATTTGACCGGAAAGGAACCTGGGTAAACGATTAGCGCTATTCTATGGGTTGTCGCGGCATACAAGCTTACAGTGACATATAACCGAGCCCACCAAATGAGAAGCTACTGTGGCCACTGGGGAAACTCCTCCATCCTTCTTGGAGGATGTGCTCGTTGGTTTGAGTACACACCGTCCATGAGACCAGCAAGTCCTTGGGGGTCCCTTTCCTTGGTAGACAGCGAGAAATTAGATCAGGGCGAGGTCGGCCAGCGGCGTTTTTGATAATGTCGGTAATAAGGCTCGTTAGCATAAGTGCGATGAGAAAGCCCAGCAAAGTCACTTGGACCTTGTGAGGGTAGGGACGGAACACGGCTGCCCAGGCGAGGAGGAGAAGGAACGGAATGACGCCAGCATAAATGATAGACCAAACTGTAAACCGATAGTAAGCATCCAGGAAAAGTCGACGTTGACAGGGCAGGTGCAGTATCTCACCGACTGGAACCCTCTCCACAACAGCGAAGGGATACTGGATACTTTTATTGTCCAGGGAGAACATGCGATGAAATGGGGTCGCAAAAATTTGAATCTGTGAGAAACATTCTGATTAGTGCATGATTTAGTCAAACGGCAGGTCTGATGGCGTACCAGTATCCAAGCAGCTACAATGCACGCCAGCGCGACAGCGTCGACGACCGGGTATGAGCGCTGATACAAGCGGGACATTGTGCTAGTTGCTTCTCTCACAGGAGAGCGAGGGCTTGCTGAGCCAGCAGCAAGTCCACTGCGAGGCATTTTGTGGCGCTCAGTTCGTATCTACAACGCTCATGAGAAACCAGCGAAGAGTCAGCGCCTGGCTGGATAGAGTGGTTGGGAAGTTGCGCAACGGAGGCCGTGGTTAGTTAGTGGATGATGAACAAGAGCAAGTGGCCGCCTGGCATGAGCACGGGCCAACAACACCGGACATCTCCGCATTGCGCCGCCGACTCGACTGTCCACATTCTTTCCTGCATTCACCTCTTGATCTCGTGTCCATCGCGTGCTACCAGCCCTACCCCGACTCATCTATCGCACTACAGCTGTCAATTTCGCGAGAGAACCATGGCCGACGCCGCACAGCAACGGACGCTCGCGACTGCCTTTGCCCCGCCGCCTCCGCTATGGAAACACTTCACGCCCGATAATCTGCAGAGGCTCGAGGAGGTCAAGAAAGAGGCATCCAAAGGTGAGGATGGGAAACCGCAGAAAAAGAAGTGGTCACCTGCCGAATTGCGCGCTCTTGATCTGCCACCAGAGCTTCGGCTTCTCGTCCCTCCAGCGATCCCTGACACCGGTCATTACAGCGTATTCGGAGAGCTTCAGAACGTAAGTCTTCGATCATTGCCTCGCCGTAACGCTGCTAATCACGCATCCCCACAGCTTTCAACTGCTTTACCGTCCCTGAAAGATCAAGGCATCACCCAGCTGTACCCTTCGTCGTCTCCGGCAGATACCGACCGTCAATCGCCCTCGGGGCCATCCCGGCCGCTCAACCACGCATACTACCTCCTCAAAATCAGCAAATCTCTCCTCCTAAACTTTCTCGAATTTGTCGGCGTTCTATCCGTGTCTCCGGAGCAGTTCGAATCCAAAGTGGAGGACCTGCGCAACCTCTTCATCAACGCACACCATCTCCTGAATTTGTACAGACCACACCAAGCTAGGGAATCCCTGATCATGATGATGGAAGAGCAATTGAGTCGAACCAAGGGAGAAATTCAGCAGATGGACAAACTGAAAGCCGAGATCACTGGTGTTCTAGAACGGTTGGAAGCAGATGGCATCGCTGCGCAGTCACATCCCCAGCAGACCGACGAGGACAGCAAAAAGGACTCGGAAACAAGTCAAAAGACCATCGAAGATGCACAATTAATTTGGGATCTCCTGGACGGTAAGATTGAGGGTTGAAGATCTCGAGTGCCGATAACCTCGTGCTCATCCGGGAACCACCCACGAGGGAGCTATTAGCTTCTGCTACATCACCTGCCATTCTACAGCCCAGGTGCAGATCAGCAATGTCAGTACTGAGTACTGGTGGAAATATGACCAAATTGCGAAATCTACGAGCTATACATCTATACTATCGCGACCAAGTCTGGACTGAGTCCGCTCAACAAGGGCCGGCGATCAAGCCAAATACAGGCAGACACAATCCACAGTGACCAAGGCCCAAGCATCCAGACATTACATACACGCCTCACGGGCACCACAGACCGGAAAGCATCCACTTTTCGATACCCATAAATTCCACACTGCGGTCGGGAACAACATGGTTCCGCTAAGATCACGTGCGGCGCTAACGGCGCGCGTTTAAATTCCCACCAAATTTTCTCCCGCAACTTTTCTTCACGCATACAACAACGAAGATTCGACAATGGCCAAGCTAGTTCATTGAGGACTGAGCGGTATTGGAAAGCTTAATGATGCTTCACATGCTGCTTAACCTTTAGGTCCAGCTTTTGGCTTAATTGACATTACATTCACAGAGTATTGGTAAGTCGAGCAATATGTCTCCCTACTTTGGCTTATATGATGATTTGCGTATTATCTTTGTTTCAACCCCATCTGAAAGTACAAATTGTACTCTTTGATTATAACTGCGCATATAATATCTGAAATAAGCTTTATCGCTTTTGTTGCTTTGCTTGCAATCACAACAAGAATGTTCGAACTGTCTTGCTGACTTTGTTCAAGATCTAGGTTTCTACTCTGTTACTATTATGATAGTTCATCAATATATTATCTCTTGAAACCAAAATTCTTCTCGTAAAAAAGTGTAAATATTCTCTATATTTTAGCCAATCGCATTTTTTTATCGATAAAACATAGCACCCCCCCCCCCCCAATGTTGAATCCCTCCTTGGGCGCCCCCTGACAGTTATCCCTTCCAAGATAATATAACCAAACGCCAAGCCAAGTCTTCCCTAGCTGTATATAACCTGTACACCTCTCCATAGAACACAAATAATCCCATATATGATGAACCCATCCTTAGCCAGAACGCTCATGCCACGCTTTCTCAATCGCACAGCTAGCCAGTCTATACAACTCAGCCACAAAATCCGCAATCATTTTGATATGCACGATTTCATGGACCGAGGACGGTTGGCGCAGGAAAATCCTTTCCAGCATGCTCATTGCCGTTTTGAGTAGGCCGAGATCTTTGGTGGCCTGGGGATCGGAGGGGTTTTGGAGGATGTTGCAGAATATGGCTAGCAGGGCGGACATGGGGTAGAAGATGAGGGTCCTGAATATATCGTTGTCAGTAAAGGGTGCTGTTGAAGAGTGGGGTGGAGGGAAGAATACGTACCAGAACATACCGTCGATCAGGACATGTTCTGATGCTTGAAGGTAGAGTAGTGTTGAACGACTGGCTTCGACGGACAGAGCTAAGCTGGAGTTGACGCCGTGCATGATTCCACCTTCTTCCTTAGACCAGTCCCTGCATCGGCCACTGGCTTGGTGGATGATTGTCATGCAGAGATGGTAGTTTAGCCGCAGTATGACTGAATGCATGTTGGCGTTCGGGTCGGGGGTTTCTTTCACGAAGGATAATGTAGGCCGCCATGCTAGAGGTATCGACAGTCTCCATTTTTCGAGCTCGTCGTCCAGTTCGCGGATTTCCTTCAGGATCTCGGCGTCCGTTTTCTTCAGACCTTTGAAAGAGTACAGGGCGTTGTAGGCACGAGCCTTGATTATACTCAGGCGGATGTCCACTGGGAAGACTGGATCTTCGGGCATGTCTTCTGGAGGTATTTGCCGGCAGTCGAGCGGGAAATTGAATAGAGTCTCACTGTAACTGGCGGGTATTGTTAAGTCACAGTTATCTTCCGTAAAGAGCTGGGGCTGTCCAGTCCGAAGGGACACATCTTTTTCAATCGTGTAACCGAGCCAGAAGAGATATCGGATTTGTCTCTGTGACCTCATGGCGATCTCGTTTTGCGGCGTCTCCGGGTTTTCTGGCATTGAACTAGCAGTGTGTCCGCCTAGGATGAAAATCATGCGTGCTGCGATTGAACCGTAGTAGCTGGCTGACTGTAAGTTGCCGGTTACTAGCTCGAAGAGTGACTATCAATGAAGTCAGCGAATGAGAAAGTATAATTAGAGATTTGGGATGTGTGGTCTTTGTATAAGAATAGCGCAACCGACATGGATGGGCACAGAGGCCAAGCGGGATTAGAGGATTAGGAACTCACCATCATCGATATCACCTGTAGTCCCTCCACCGAAGCAGACTCTTGCAAAACCTGAGGCAGTAAGCATTGTGCTCTCGTGAAGTAGGTCTCACTGTTAAGAGGGGCATATTTTCGGAACTCATGCTCAAATTCGAGAGGTGGTACTAAAGATGTAAAGGCGGCAAAGGCAAGCACACATGCCTTGGTGCTCACTTTCCCATACGAAAGCCTTGTTCGTGGTTGCTGATAAGCATTTTCAATAGTTTCCTTGAAGAGAACAGGATCCACAACTGGAAATATACGCCTTACAAAGGACATGCAAAACAGCCTGAAGTAAGTGTCTATGACGTTTCGATCAGGCAGGTCGAATGCGCTTTCGGGATGGGGATTCGTCACCAGCGCATTGGATGTTAATGCCCGTTGTCTTTCCCACGGCGGCTTGTTGGAACTGACTAACTTGCTGAGCGCAATATTTTGTCCGGTCCGTGATTGAACCCATTGTTTGCCCTCTGGGAGCAGTAACGGAATGCCCGTGAACAGGTTTATGCATCCCAACTCGCGACCTGCGAAATGTAGAGGCACCGAAGAAGAACCTGACTTCTCATTGAAGGTCGAAGATTCTCTCGAAAAGTCGTGGGTATATTCAGAAGATCGCGACCCTATAGGAGATTCATGATAATCGATACTAGGTGGTGTTGCAGAGGGAGCTGTGTATGTTAGTAGATGGAGATTAGTCGTTGACTCGGCATACTGACTAGGCTCTTTGAGAAGATTCTCCGTAAGGAACTTTTCTATGCGCTCAATACGCTCAGCCAGTCCGGGAGTTTCTTTCTCTCTAGATCTGGATACACTGTCAGATGAGGCTCCAGCTACTATTTTCTTTTAGTAGGAGACAAGAGATATACCCTTTTGCATCGCTCTTGGCTTTCCGCTTCCGAGTAATGACCCGGTTAAAGGTACACGGAATGTCATGATGACTGCACCAATTACACTGAGGCACAGCTGCATCACATTTAATCTACAGAAGGTCAGAAATTTACTCCGAAGCACGTTCAGAGAGCAAGACCGACCTTTCTTTTGTAGCATGAATCGCAGGCCCTCGATATACGCTTCCTATGCTTCTGGGAGTCTTCTTCCGACCTGTCAGCAGGTGCCGGAGAGTGATACATGTTATATGATGTCCGCAATGAACATATATGCCGTAGTAGATCAGTAGCATCCAAAGGAGAAGGCAATAGCAAGGAGATAGGAATCTGACGGATGTGCTGAAGGCGAAAAGCTTCCGACCCGCTGACAAACACGCAACTGTGGGCCGGAATTACCAGGTTAGTAAGCGGAGATAAGGATGGTCTAGAACCAAATCTTCCGACAAGAATAGCAACCAGTAATCTACTCAACGTTGCAAATTTCATTTCATGTCACTCATAAATTCGTAAGTCCTAACTAAATAGTCATGTTATACACAAAGAATTGAACTGCACTGGATCTACCAGTAGATCAGTGCAACCGTCTTCACAGGCAACATTAGGCCTCTATCACGGCCTGCTCCTCCTCATGCAACAGGTCTGCCTCGATAGCACGTCTACGAGCCTGCTCTGCTTCGCTCGAGTTATCCTTGAAGACCTGATCCATCTCTTCCAGAGACCTACCCTTGGTCTCAGGTACGAATAAGAGTGTCCATACGAAGGCCAGCGAACAGAAGACTGCAAAGAATACGTAGGCGCCGTATCCGGTATCTTCAACAAGCGGCGGCGTGATCAGGCCCTATTTAACATCCATATTAGTACTGCGCTGTATCTTGCTGTTATTCCAGGGTTAACTCACAATAATAAAGTTGTTCAGCCAGTTAGAGCAGGTCGAAAGGGCCACACCCTTGGCACGGAGAGAAGAAGGAAACACCTCTGCGATGGGTTAGACACGAGTGGCTTTTCAACATTCAATGAGGGTGGACACTTACCAGCTGGCAGCGCCCATCCTACTGGACCCCATGAGCCACCAAAAGCAACCATATACAAAAGTAGAAGAGCGACGCTGGCCCAACCCTGTGCGCGGTGTGCGGGCCAGTTGTCGGAGTAGAGGCTAACCAAGACGGCCACGATGATATGGCAGATTGCCATGATAGCTACACCCCAAAGCAGAAGAGCCCGGCGACCGAATTTATCCATGGTGGAAATACTGGTGATCACACCCACCAGCTGTCCCACGTTCACGATACCCGCCATCAGGAGTTGCATGCTGTAGTCTAGACCCATCGTCTCGAACAGTGTAGGTGCGTAGTAAATGAGGGCATTGATTCCGACGAACTATCCCCGAATTATTAGTTGCTTTCTGGGATGATTTTTTGAGGCATCTTGCTGCTCACCTGTTGGAAGAACATCATCATGACACCAATGTGCGTCCTCCGCCAGCAACCCTTTTTGAAGCAATCGGCCCAGCATGCCAGATCAAGCAAAATTGCATTCTTGATTCCCCCACCCTGCAGATTGGGGTGCTTTTCTGCGTTGAGTTCCTGATGGAAGCGAACCTCGGCTTTGATGTCCAGAAGCTCCTGTCTGACGCGCTTATCGGATGGAGGCAACTGACGCAGTTTCGATAGACTCTGAAGAGCCTCCTGGACCCTTCCTTTGGCAACAAGCCATCTTGGAGAGAAAGGCAGTACAATAACACCCGCCGATAAGATGAAACCCGGGATCAACTGCAGCAGGAAGGGAAGGCGCCATGCCCACTCTCCAGACATGTATCTAGTGCCATAGGTGATCCAGTATGCAATGACGATTCCAAGGACGATGAACAACTCTTCCATGACCAGAAGTGTACCACGGCACTCGGGAGGACCTATCAGAAATTACAGGTCAGCTGACGCTCAATGTACAAGTCATGAAACCAGCCCGGTATGGAACAGTCATAATACTCACTAATTTCGGAGATATACAAGGGAGCCACCATTGACAGCATACCAATCCCCACACCACCAATCAGTCGTGCGACAGTCAACATGGCATAGTCGACCGCTGCTGTCTGCAATACTGATCCAACCGTGAAAATGCAAACTGCGACGATGATCGAATAACGGCGAGAGATTTTGTCCGCAATCCAACCCTGATTCATGGCACCAAGGAATGCCCCTAGCTCGATCATCGCTGTCATCAAACCTTTCCAAAAGCCGGAGTTCACCTCGGGGAAACGCTCCAAGAATTGGTCCATGACTAGGATGACCGAGACTACACCCTGATCATACCCAAATGTGAGACCTCCCAGCGTCGAGCAAGCAGCACACATGAGGACGAATGGGTTTGCTATGAGTCCCCTAATACCTGGGGGTCCATAAGGTTCCCTTTCGGGGAGAGGGTCCTCTGCATGGTGAGCAATGCCCCCCTGGATGGATGAACGACCATCCGGAGACAGCTCCTTTGCAGGATCTATAGGCTTCTTATCCATCATGGGATATGAAAAAGGGAGTAAGAAAGAGGAGAGATGATTGATTCAAGGAGAAGGGATGGGTGTAGGCCCGGCTTGATCGCAAAAGCGATGCCTGTTGTCGCTATCAAGATAGCACGTGAGTTGATTTACAGTTGATTTACCAAGAAAGCGAAGAGGAGACGCGAGTTACACCGCAGCTTATATAGATACATCAATTGACTACAGTTAACCCGGCCAGCCAACCAGAAGGAACCAGATGCCCAAGGAATTCAAGAGGCCGGGAAGCGACGTGATTCGCAGCAGACAGCACGGTAGGATTCGGACGATTCCATAGCCATGAAGCAGAAGGGGGGAGAAGAAAAGAACCCTAAGCTGCGATCTGCAGGCCAATGTCGAATCGTAATGTCTGGGTGAAAGTGGGCCGGCGGGCGGAGACCGTCAGGGAAGTTGTGAAGTGGAGGTGGTGAGGCCAAACTGTGGTCCGTTTTAGCGTATCGCAGTCACCCTGGTTCGAATCCACAAGAAAAGCGCAGGCATGGGATGGAACTACATGGAAAGCCGGTTTGGTCTTTAGAGAGCGAACAGCTTCCAATTCAGAGGATATATAGCCAATTTGACAAGCTCACCAAGATTTAACCTTGCTTGTCATTTTTGATTACTTTGTGACTAGATATTCGTTCGGTTTCCCAATTGAGGAAAGCAGGACATCCCGTGACGGCAACACGTGCGGACATCACCATCTCGCATTCCGACCAGATGAGCGAATTGACCGAAAGTCTCACCCTGTCTCACCCAGTTTTAGTGTCGGAGTAAAGCCGTCCTATCTGGGAGTCGGTTGTCTCCCAGCTACTTACTACTGTGGTACGGAGTACAAACCCCAGGATTACCTTTAGGATGTCTCCGCATCCGCATGGCTACAGGCCCGCTATTAAACGCATGGTCGAATGAGCTGGACGCATGAGAGTGCCCCGATATATACTCGATAAGACACCCCATGTCCTCGTCATCGTACTTCAACAGCCGTGGATCATACACTGGCATCTTCATGGATGATACCTCTTCAGTCTGCCAATCACAAGGTTTTCTGGGATGTCCGAAAGCGGGTGCAGGAGGTGCCGCAGGAGCAACTACTACCAGCATTTACTCAGTACTACATCATCTAAACGGCGGAATGCGGCAATCGAAGCGGAAGCCATCAGGTCGAAAGCCGATCAGCGGTATTTGATAGATGGGCCAATCCAAGGGAAGTTTAACCAAAGTAGCCGTGTAGGTTACCGGAAGAAGATACATCCAGTTGTAGCTTGACTTGGCTTTGGGATGTTCGGGCCCAAAAACCCAAAATGCCGCGCTTTCTTAGTTAGCAGGATAGGTATAATGAAGTAACATTATCACTGCATATCCGTCGTGAGTTGGGGATCGGTCATTCCGACCATCCAGCGGTCATGATCATGAGAGATCGATGCCTGAAGGGAGAGTCCCGTGATGATAAACCGGGTATTTCACACCCATCGCTGCCTTAAATCGTAAATTAGTAACTAATGAGTAGTAACGTTACGGCGAAAAGAAAGGGCAGCTGCCCCTCCGTCGGGCGGGCGTGACGTGACGCTCTCCAAACTCACCCCCAGAAAGAGTCAACTCCCCTTCAATATCTTCATTCCTTCTTTTCCTCCCTCTCGACAGCCCACCAGCTTCTCATTCTTACCTCCCGTGTCTTTCTCTCGATAGTTAGCAGCTGTATCTCTCCCCACGGGGATTTAAACTTCACCATTAGCTCCTGGCAAATCGGCCTAGGATCCAGTTCCCGTTCTCCTCTTTTTCCCCACCTTGAACCTCGACTCAAACGCCGACCGTCTGCCTGCTTCGGTCGACTACCGGTCGTCTCGTCCTACCTTCCCATCTGCATCCTCTCGTCTCCCCTCCGAACGGCATTTTGTTTTTGGCCACCGGTCCGCAGTTGCGACTGAGATCCCGGTTTGCTGCATAGTTTGTCATCCTCGATCCCCGACATCCCGGCCTTGCTAACAGGTTGTTGCACTATCCGTCCACAGGGAAAGAAGAAAAACTCAACAACAACAACGGATTCCAGTTTCCGACATCAACGTCATTACACAGTTCCCCCTACCCCAGAGCCGCTTTCTGTGACCCCAAGTCTCCAGCCGTTCCCCGCAACTAGCCGCAATCGCGCGTAATCCGAAATTATGGGCTCGTTTATGGAGGACCTCTGGTCTAGCATCTTTACCCCGGGTCCCACCCCCTCCCTCCTCATCGCGACCAACGTCACCTTCGCTGCCCTTCAGGCTCTCCTGTTCGCCCTCCTCCTCGCCACCTATAGCATCCACTTTTTCGTCCTGTCTATCTTGTCCGGCGCCCTATGGTGGTCCATCAACTGGTTCGCTCAGGAGCTTAGGCAGGTGCAAGCTGAGGAGGCGGAGAAAAAGCAACAATCGGAAGAGCCTGCAGAGAGCCAAGCCAAGTCAGACGGCAGTCGGAAAACCCCGGCGACTCTCGACAGTGCCGGGAGCGATACGGAAACAGAACTTCTAACGGAGCACAAGGGTGCTGCTGCCACCGCTTCCGCTCCTCGGTCTCTTGCTGCATCGGCAACACTTCGGCCACCGGAGGAACAAGGCGAAATTCGGAAGCGCCTGAGCGTCAGCGGTGAGAGCTCTGGTTACCAAAGCACCGATAGCGAGTGGGAGAAGGTAGATGACGGTAAGGCGGCCTAGGCGTACACGGGATTGGATCATTGTCAGGGATTGTTAGTACATCAGCCTAGGGGCCCGTGTGGTGTCCCGACTTATTTCTTGACCATCCTGCGTCGGACATGGGCCGATACGGCTTCGTTGCCATACACCATTTCCGTCTGTGTCCCATATAGATACCAGAGAGGCATTCTGTTTGCTGCACCGGCAAGATACCCTATAGATGACTGATACATGCCGGGCAATGGAATGAAATGTAGACCTGTTACTTGATACTTTGATGGTCCAGCATACAGGATAGTATGACCAGGTTGGTGGCCGCGATACTTTCTTGCTTCCACTATGACTTCTAGCAACAAAGTCCCGCGGCAAAGCTATAAGCCCGGTCTTGCATGTAGTCCGGATATCCCTTTGCCCGTTCACATGAATGAGGGCGGGTGTTGTTGCTGATATCTCATGCAAAGTTTTGATCCCCGCTTTCAAGCTGCATGGAAACCCCGCCGGGGCACGATGGGATTGACCAATCTAGACATGGCCGTAGATATGAGAGAGAGCTGAGTATTGCTGTGCTACTGAGCAAAGGTCTCGACTCATAAATTGTCTATCATCTGACTAGGAGGATGTACACCATGACCTTCTCTCCACCCACACTTAGAACGAGGTTATGTAGATGCATGCAGAAGGTGCTGTATTTGCCTGGTTGGTCTGTTTTGGGCATTCTCAGTTCTTTGCTTCCTTCTCAAGGACACGAGAGCATCATACTGAGTTCAGTAAAATGCTTGATGCTGGATTGATAGTAGCACCTCGTTATATATATTCCAATTACAAATGTTCAAAGATTGAGAATGCTGGTGGCATCAACAGTTTTCACAAAATGCGAGATACTGACCAGACTAAACCTATGTACTATATTCAATAGATACAAAGCAATTAATGCTGGCGGGAATCAAGGCCAAAGCTAGCTCTATATATTCTGAAGCTCCTCTATGCAATGCATCTGATTGCACATTTCCTCTTTCGGAACTCTTATCGATAAGCATGTTGATCAGATGACTAAGCACATTATCCATGATGGTGCCAAACACCGGCATCAACAAACACCCCTCAAGCCATGGCATCCTGGTGAAGGAGTGCTCTCAGACGCGACTCATCCAGATCAATGATGGAGTGAGCCATTGCTGAACCGCCAACATGCCATCCACAACCACAACCATCCACACCAGTCGCCGACGCGTCTTCAACTCCGTCCTCCCCTCCGCGTCCCTAGAAGATTTCCCATCCGCCGGCCTCGCAATCGGACCTACAACCTCCACTCTCTTTCCGAATTTCTCCTCCGGCACGAAAACCCGCGATAGCAGCTCGCAGTTTCGATCTTCAATAACGTCAGATAAAACCGATATTGACGAGCCATGGATGGACCAAGTGACATTGGACCGCGCCTGGCAGGTTGCGACAAAGTTCCTTGCCATCCCGGATTGCGGGTTCGATATACTCTACCGATATGAGGATATAGGAGAGGCGAAGTTTCTGCGCTTGACGAATCGCGACAAGAAACCTACACGGGAGGTGATGGACGCCCTCGAGTACTTGATGAAGCCTTTTACAATGGGTTTGGATGTGACGGAGGATATGGCGCAAAGGAATATCCTGGATTGGTATGCATATGAGATGCGGAGGCACTTTTTGAAGAATTTCAGGGGTGGGCTGTATAAGGTAAGTCTCACATCCAAGCTGTCTCCAGCTATGTGTGGTACTGATCGTGGAGTATGCAGCTTCTGAATTATCCCCAGAAAGAAAGGTTGCTACATAAGATCGTGGAATGCCTGCAGCTGGCAAGGAGGATATACTTTTCGCATTTGATGGAATACTTACTGCCGCTTCTCGATACTTCCGATCAAGAGCCTATGTTCGTCAAGCTCCGGACGTCGTTCCACATGATGGTCGCTTATGCGTTGCCGTGGTCGTTGAGGTCTACGTTGCTGACACATGTTATTACTACGGAGGCTTTAGTTATCCTGGGGATTGATACTCTGGGTGAGGAGAGAGATGACGAGTCAGGGAGCGTTGATGATATGGAAGTCGATCGGCAATTCTCGGTCTCGTACCAGGACTGGCGAAATGAGCCCTCTGTCGAGGCCAGGATGAGCCTGATGGCTGGAGAGGATGCGCGTGTTAGTGCGTCTCGAGAGGTCCTTCTGGTGCTCTTTGATGGGCTACAGATGGTTGGCATGGGCGGCGACAAGGCGCAGAAGGTCTTTGCTAGTGTCATGGATACCATGCTGAGCGAATTCATTCGAGCGGCATACACCGGGCAATGGGAAGGGCCTTCACTAGTCGTCCAGCATTTACGGCACTGGATTGAGAACGTGTTCGCGCGGCTGGTCGTCCAAGTCCTAGCCATAATTAACACTCCAGAGTCTGGGATCAGGGAACCGGATAGTCTCGATGTGAATCTGAGTGATGTGGAGAAGTGGCAGGAAATTGGTATTTCTCGCCTTGGGGCTCTCCGGGTAGGCGAACTCTTTGATATCATTGTTGAGTGGCCTGCGAGCAGTGGAGCTATCGAAGATTTACGGCACTTTACTACGTATCCGGCAGCACGATCCCATCTAACGCACTCTTTCATTGCCGTTCTCAACCAGCGATTGTTGCACCCAGGTGCATCTACTGTCGAGATTCTGCAGGTGTATATCTCCATTATACGGGCATTCAACCTATTAGATCCGAAGGGGGTGCTTCTGGATCGAATTGCTAGGCCCATTCGCAGATACCTTCGCGACCGCGATGACACCGTCAAGGTCATCGTTGGCGGGCTCTTGTCTGATCCGGCCGATGCTGATGGACAAACTGCTTCTCACACGGACACACTGGTGGAGTTGTCAGCCGAACTGACGAAAGCACACCAGAACTCGCTGCGAGCCGACAGCGGAGAACTCGACTGGGATGATATGAACTGGGTTCCCGACCCGGTCGACGCGGCACCAGACTATCGGAAGTCGAAAACGTCTGACGTTATTGGAAGCCTTATCAGTCTCTTCGAGTCCAAGGAGATGTTCGTCAAGGAGATGCAGAACATGCTGGGTGAGCGACTACTACAGAAGCGTGCCGACTTTGACCAGGAGATGTCCGTTCTGGAGCTTCTCAAGGTACGCTTTGGTGACAATGCCTTGCAAGCTTGTGAAGTCATGCTGCGGGATATCTTCGACTCCCGCCGTGTTGACGCCGTTATACGCAATGACCAAGGATTGAGCGGAAAGCGCAAGGCTCAACTGCCAGTTACTCCTGACGGCAGACGAGCAACAGAGGATGAAGAAGACATGCCAGAGCTTCACGCCAAGATCCTCTCGCACTTCTTCTGGCCTGAAATCCAAGGGTTAGAGTTCAATGTTCCAGAGGAGATTTCCTCGCTCCAGCAGCGCTACGCGCAAGGGTTTGGATCGCTGAAGCAGTCGCGCAAGCTCACCTGGTTGAACGGACTCGGACAGGTCACTGTGGAGCTGGATCTCGAGGACCGCGTGTTCATGGACGAGGTTACTACCTGGCAAGCCACAGTGATCTACGCCTTTAATTCGTCGTCGGACGAGGCCGTGACTAAGACAACGGATGGACTCGCCAGCGAACTCGGTATGTCGACTGCACTCGTGCGCAGCGCATGTCTCTTCTGGGTAAGCAAGCGTATTCTCGTGGAAACACAGCGGGATACATTCCGAGTCCTGGAGGTCCTTCCGAGCGAAGAGGGCGATGCATCAAGCGGAGAGCCTGGATTACCTGGAGCAGGTGATGCAGAGGACCAGTCAGCAGAATCAGCACAAGCAGCAGCCGAGGCAGATGCGGCGGCGGCAGCGGCAGCGAAGGAAACGGCCGAAGCGGCGGCGATGGAGAAAATGAATCTGTATTGGCAGTTTATTGTGGGCATGTTGACCAACCAGGGCGCAATGCCACTGCAACGGATCGTGATGATGCTGAAGATCGCCGTTCCGGGAGGATTCCCATACAGCAACGAGGAGCTGCGAGAGTTCCTAGCCGGGATGGTGTCAAAGGGAAAGCTGGAGATCATCAGCGGAGGCAGCTACAAGATTGTGCAGTGATTGCATATTATATCTATCTCATAAAAGGCAAGCTTGTATGAATCATGAATAATGAGGTACATTGAGGTATAGCAAAACTCTCATAACTAGTTTAACATGGTATTGAAGCTAAACGTACACATTACAGACATGAATATCATCGAGTCGTTTTGACCCGTTACTCAGCATCCAGAGGAGCCACCGGGGCCTGATCATCGACCTGGATACCACCTCTCTTCTTCTCATTGCTATCCCAGAACGGCAGCTTCCATCCGCCCTCGCTCTCCGGCGTGGCCAACCACAACCGCATGAGATGGCGTCTGGGCGTAGGCGGAGCGTGATCAACATAGGCCGTGCGTGCATGCAGCACATGGGAGTTGGCCAGGAACTGAATGTCGCCGACTTCGAGGATCATGTGCAGTTTGACGCGGTTGCAAGTCGCCTCAAGGACCTCCAGAGCTTCAACCTGAGCAGCCGAAAGCGGAGGGATGATTCCAGCGTCGGAAAAGCGAGTGAGAGAGCGCACATAGTAGGGGTCCCACCTGCAAAAGTATCAGCACAGTCCTTCACTCATCGAACCATCGAAGACAATGGATACATACTTGGTATAAACGCGAGGGTTCTCCCCACGCTCCAGATATACAACACTCGTCTTGATATACTCCTCCTGTCCCGTGCTCGTCTCGCCCTTCCGGTCGAAGTACCAGATCGGTTCCGTGAGGGTCTTGAGCACATCCGGGCGCTCCTTCGCCAGGACGTTATAGACGTTGTGCGAGGAGCACAGGTCAGATTCACCTCCCTCCTTGGCGCGGTGGATGCAAAGCAAGCCAACGATATCGGAGTCATCTGCGTGGAAGAATTGTCTACACAATTAGCTACCCTCTCCATAGATGGCACGGAAGCAACAGCTGGAATGTGATACGCACCTAGCATTCGTGCGATAAATCCGCACAGAATCGATCTGCGTCGGATCCTCGCCCAGATCCTTCACATGGCCGAGCACATGGCCCCGACTGTTCTGGCTAACAAAGTACCCGAGGTACGTGCCGAGACCCATGTACGCGACAGCAGACTTGTGGTTTCCCCACTTCTCAACAGGGAAGCCCTTGAAGAGGATGAATCCCTTGCCGTCGAGGAGGTCGGCGCGGAGTTCGTGCAGGCGGGCAGCTAGGTTGGGGAGGGGGAAGTTGCTCTACCATCGTCGTTAACACATTACCTTGGAACCACAGAAGAACCAACAAAGATAGTAGACAGGTGGCTTACCTTGCTAATACCAGTCATGGGAATCTTCGCCTCCAAAAACCCATCCGCAGCGGCGGATAACTCCTCGATCTCCTCCTCCGTGAACCGATGCGTCCATTTCTCCGGGTTATTGCTGTAATCCTCAGGCTTCCAGACCGTGGGGCCAGTAATCTCCTTGGGGAATTTATCGAAGGGATGGATATGTTCGTAGAGGGGAGGGTGTTGACCAGTGGTTTTTAGTCCGTCGGGGAAGACGTCTAGGGGGATAGTGGCGGGTTGTTGTTGGGTTAGAGCCATGATGGAGTCGGAATTCAATAGAGTAGACGGAATAAATAAATAAATGAGATCTTATCAATCAGAGATTGATACCAACGCCAACAGTAGTAGTGATAGTAGTAGTAATTCAGTACTAATTTACAAAAGAAAGTAGCTGCAAGAGAAAGGATACACCAGTAGTATTTATATACCCCTCATTCCAGAAACCTTTCCCTCCCCCCTCATATCCTAGTCATCATCCCACTTCAACCCCTGGCCAACTCGCCGAGCATGTTCGGAACGATAAGCGATGTAACCATCAGTGGAGGGGAATTGCGTGCGCCCTGACTATACGTTGAAACCATCTGCGACTTCTCATAGGAGGAGTGCGCCGCGGGTGTTGGTCGGCGATCACGAATGTTGATTTGCCGATGGCGCAATCTCGGCTGTGGTTGTTGTGATGCCCGCGGGAAAGAAAGGCTTGTAATTGATTCCGCTGGAATTTTGGTATGCATAGAATATACTTAGATGAGTGTTGGATTACTTCTTGGTGGTGTATGTTGTAGTTGTTGATGAGATAGTTGGTTTATCTAGTTGGTGGATGAAGTCGTATTGATGTTAGGATTTACTTACTATTAGGAAGACGATGGCTGGTGGATGGCTAGACCATGGAGGGTCGGGTATATGAGAGCGATGATCAGCGGAGAAAGTGCCGGTAGGCCGGTAGTGAGTAGTAGTAATTACTGTTGAAGATGAATTTCTCGGGCGAGAGATGGGATAAGTATGATCGTATGTTTCTCATTTATTGGTGTTTTGAGATGATGGGGTCGTCATGATAGTGGATGGGATGAGGGCATGTGTTTCCTGATCGGGTAGTAGGCTTTTCTATTGCGGAGCGATGGTACCTGATTACGACTAATTACTTATTCACTGCGTGGATTGACTGTGTCTGATATAATTGGGTACAATGTGATAATTCTCATGTAACCCAGTCCCTTCAATTCCATTCACATGCGGATTGAAGATCCATGGTGTTGATTTATTTTGTCTACTACAATGCCGGTTGCTTCGCATCAAGGAGTATCAGGCAAGGCGACAGGATCTGTTATATCACTATCAAGCATGGACTAGTCAATTCTAGACCTAGTATAATTTGAAGGGGTATAAAGTACAAAGTATATACAATTAGTCGCAATCCTGACATGAAAACTATGAGGAGAGGCAGCTTGATCTCCGACAGCTGTTTGTACATCATTATTCTATTTATTTATCCTATTGTAGGGACAACTATCACAACAACAGGTTGTGTAGTGTAATGGTTATCACTCTGGATTCTGATTCCAGCAATCCCGGTTCGATCCCGGGCACGACCTTTTTGCCTTCCACTTACCATCTGAGATGTCTAGAGAGTCTCTTCTTTTTGCTCTTCACTTTCTACTATTTTCCTCTCACACACCGAATCTAATATACCATTCATAATAGTCGAAAAGGCACCAAGCCAACCAATTGAATCACAATTTACCATCTAAGTATTCGGCGAAGCATCCGTCATGACAACAGATTCTGCCACCTTCTTGAAGGCGGTCAAAAAATATACAGAATCCGAGCTCACTTTTTCGGAGCTGTTAAAAACTCTATCCGCCTATATCCGCTTATATCCGCACTTTTCTCTGCGAGGTCGATGGAGTTCTGCCGCTCTTGGCGGTGAAAATGAGCGGTCAGAACGGGCAGTACATTGCTCCGCATGACGTTGAGGGGTCATCCATGCCACCATGTACCACTCAGTTAATCAAAGGACGTCTTGGTATCGAGATGAAATGCCTCTGATATCCCTTGTATATATCGCACAGTCTTTGTGTCCACGTCTACATCCCCAATAACCAGATACCTACCATCTAAATGAACCATCTACCTCCTCTCCTCGAATGAGCAACACAACTCACCTACAACCACCTAGTAGCTACTTCCTACCCGATGGCTGACATCCTGCGACGAAGAGGAATATACAAAACTACTCATTGGATACATCCGCTCTCGCAGGGTTAGTATCACCCCCATTAATCCTTTGGTCCAAGTCTCGTAAAAAAAAAAAAGGCACTCTAAACCACGATAGCCCTAGGAATAGCATACAGACAAACCTCTCTGGAGACGCTATCTGCAAAGGCCGGGGTAGCGTATAGTTATACAGTAGATTTTGCGGGGACGTCTATTAAGAGAAGGGTGAGTTTATCCCACATTACAATTGGGAGCAAGGTATTGGGCAAATAGACAATAACACTGTTTGGATTGTTAGTATCCCCGCGTCGTTGAGGGGAGAATCCAGTGAGTATATCTATCTACCTGCTACTATGATATTGCCGAATGCCATATTCGATATGCATTGACTCATCAGTACTGATACATATTTAGAGGAACAACACCCCACCTCTCAAGCAAAGACAAAGCCGACGGCCAGAAAGTCGTCACGGTTGGATTCCATGCCCGGAATGGAACGAGATACTTGTCCATCCATGCTCACGGCGACGGCACTTGGAAAGAGTTTCTTTCGCGGGCGGGAAAGGCTGTTTTGCGTAAGGAGAGGGATGGATCTCAAAGGAGGGCGATGCAGGGGAGAGTGAGTAGATCTTCCTGCTAGATAGTGGTTGTGTTTGTGTGGAGTTATTGATTTAGCGTTTGTATTTGGCGTTGGCATAGCTTCTTGTTTGTTTCATTCGTCTTCTTTCGAACCGTGAGTTCAGTTATGCTGTGTGGGCATTTAGACTTGCGTTATGTCCTAGGAAGGTGAATAGCACATGAGAATACTATTCATGTAATCACAATGATTCTAACATAGCGCACATCAATATGTATCATCCACACTAGTAGTAACCACTACACAGCAGCGCGTCCCTTGTCCAACCTACTCCGATCAAAGCAACATCCATTGCAACTAAACCACAAGATCTATAAATGTAGACTTTGCTAGAAGATCTCACTCACTAAGTTCCGGGCTATAACCCCGAACCAGAGAAAGACGCCTGTAATACTGGTTGCGTAGCGTACTATATCCGCAGCAGGAGATAATCCGACTAGGAACATGTTTGAAAACCTGGTCAAGGTTATAGTTTTGACTTTCTATATCGTGGATGGTGGCTTGGATGAGGCGTTAAGGTTATTGAAGCGTGGGTAACTTTGATCAGGATGATGATTATGACATGTTTGTCGCTTAATGCTGATGGAAGTATGACTTGTGTTGCCTCTTTATTCGGATTGATCGTTCTTTGTTTTCAAATATGCTCTTTTACGACAGTTCGAGTTGAGTCCGCTGGAAGGTAGTACAAGAGTAACTGTAGCGAACACCCCCAACTTGGATACATCCAACGTATTATCTCGCCCATGGACCCATAGACCTTTGAAATAAATATTATGGGCATAACATTCTGACAAGCAGTAATTTAATGCCATCTCAACCCAAATCGCAATAACCTCCCCGAACCAGCGAGATTCAACCCTAAAGCGGCGCGCCCGCGTCTCGATCACCTACCGAAAGAGGAAACTCGATCCCCAGGGTCCGCGGTTCCACACTTTCTTTCTCGCCTTATCAAAGTCCCAATCTGTTTAGATAATAGTTTTCTATCAGACGCATCTACCCCTCACCACTCCCCGAAACCCCTCAATAAACCTATAACGCACGCACGCAGAACACAATGAGAACCCAGAAACATCTCCACATCGCCGTCCTGGACGTCGACGTCCCGGTTCCGAACGTCTACTACGCTCGCGGTCTTTATAGTACCCAATTTCGCAAGCTGCTTCGGGCTGCTGCGGGGCGGATTGCAGAAGATGAAGGAAGAGGTGAAGATATTGAGATCCACACCACTGCGTTCGACACTCTTGGTGGTAATTTGCCGTCGCTGGCTAGTTTAAGCACGCAGCCTACTGCCACAGTGACCAAGGCTGGGGAGGTTATCAATCCGCTGGCTTTGCCTATCACCGGTATCTTGATTACGGGGTCAGTGGCGTCCACGTATGGTGCTGAGTACCAGTCATGGGTTGCACCGTTGCTGGAGTTCATTACCACTGTGTATGAGCAGTATCCGCATGTGCGGATCTTTGGAAGTTGTTTTGGCCACCAGGCGCTTGCAGAGGCTTTGCTTGCGGGATCTGCTTCGGCCAATGAGGTCAAGGTGGGATGTTGTCCTAATGGAAAAGAAGCTGGACTGGCGCAGGTTGAACTCACAAAGGGGTTTGTGGACGCATTTCCCTGCTTGAGGGGAAAGCGCGCGTTGAGACTGCAGATGATTCATGGGGATTGGGTGACGGTTGAGTCTTCACCTGAGAAAGCGCTTCCCTCGCCTTGGATGAACATTGGGGGATCAAAGCCTTGCCCTATTCAAGGCTTGTATTGTCCAGGACGTGTTCTGTCCTATCAAGGTCATTTTGAATTCGACTCCTTCGTCAACCGTGAGACATGTGTCGACTTTGGAGGGAGATTGGGGTGGGCGAAAGAGCTTGTCGAGCAGTATGTGACGGCAATTGGAGACGTGGACGGAAGCGGTGATGACTCCAAATTAGCCGCGGAGGTGCTGGTAAGATTCTTTGCGGGTGAAGATGGCGCGCATGACAAGCAAGACATGATCAAGGCACAGGATGAGAAGAGCGTGGGAGTAACCAGATTAATTGGTGGTCTGGTGGGCCAGTTGATGGGTGGGAGCTGGTGGCCCAGCAAGGCATAAGAGAGTAGTATAGAAGCCTTGGAAGTATTGGGAAAAGATGACGACACCATCTATTCAAATCAAACTACATCAATATTCAATATATTCGTAAATGCGACCCACGTAAATCATCCAAAAAACATAAACCAAAATTGTCATGATCAAAACACCAATGCCACCATGTAGTATATATACCCGCCCAGCGTTGTTGTATACCTACCAAACACCCAAAATCCCGGATTTTCATAAGATTTCCTTATCATGGCATGTGAGAATCATGGTCGGGCCAGCCCTTCAATAACTCGTTCCGAGATATAAACAGTCAAGGGCGACATCATATACTCATCGACCACTGGGTGATTCATGTGCCTGGCTCATGTCATTGCTCCATAATTTTGAGTAACCGTGCACCCTCAAAGCCATTAATCGTAACATCCGTAAAACATAGAATTCAATCAGAAGCTCACCAGAGTGCGCTTCACTCTGGAGACATCAAGAATAAGGGTGTATTCACCTGAAGTCGAGCTGGAAAGCTTTCCATTTTCCACCCACAGTGCGGCAGCGAGGGCAGCCTCGGGGACTGGGATAGCTTGTTGGTCCGTGGGACATCGCACTGCCCGGACTCGACGTCACATTCCTAAAAGAGGCGGGCGGGCTGCTGATGAACAATCCGACACACTCTCGACACACGCCACAGATGCACTCCGTACAGGCGTAGCATTCATTCAAAACCCACGGGCGTTTGCAACTGGCACAATAGATTTGGATCTCTCTGTTGCGGTATGACGCCGGGGTGGGGTTGGAAAAGCGATGATGCTGGCGCTGAGATGCAGAAGAAGGATACATGTTCAATACCGGGCTAGACTCGTTGTTGGAGGTGCTCATGTGACTCGAAAAAGCGTAGGTTTTCCCTGACGCCGTCGATGCCGAATCCAGCGAGGATTCAATGGAGGGAAATGGTTCCAAATCACTATCGCGACTGCGTGCGGTGTCAAATGGCGGCGGCGTTAAAGACTTGTGTAGCGGTGACGCCGCATAGGCGGGAGGAGGGAAAGGCCGATGAGAGGTCGGTGGCGGCAGTCCAGGTGAGGGTTGAAAAGCCGGTGGTAGCGATGACCGGTGATTGCCGACCGAAGGCGCCGAAGTGATGTTGGAGATCAACGGGGGCATTGTAGGCGACCGACCAACCTGTGGCTGAGATTAGCACATGTCTGAGCTTGTTCTGCGGAAATAGCAGGCACGTACATCCGAGTTGTGATCGTCATCCGCTTCCGTGGCCGAGGTAGCTGCCTCAATCAGGTCTTCCCAGCGCTTGCCTTGGGCCCATGCGGCAGTCTGTGGTTCCGCAGAAAGCGCCTTGCGATCGCCCAGACTAGGGCGTCGGCCGTATTCCTTGGATCTGGTCCGCTCATGCTTCGGTTTTCTAGCTCTAGAAATGGACGACTTGCGAGGACGAGGAAGCTTGTCTCGATGCTGGATGGGAGGCAGGGTGGAAGAGCGACCGGGCGGGGAGTGCGTCAGAATGGACGGGAGAAGCTCGCGAGGACGAGGGGATGAGAATGGAGGCAGCGAAGCCTCCTGCTTGAAGTGCTCCCTCAGGGAAGGCAGTTCAACGGATCGCAGGCGGTCTCGGTCATTGTCCGAGTGAGTCTCCTAGCGCACCAGTTAGGCAATCTTGGCTTTTCTACTGCTCACAAAGTAGTCTAGCATACCATGTCCGTATCCCAGTCGGAAGCTAGACGGTTGTGGTGCAATTGCGCCAATGCGACGGCGGCGGTCGCTGCCGCGGGGTGAGTCTCGTCAATGCCCCGCGGGGTTGCCGGAGAGCTAGCGTCAGCAACGTAGATATCCCGATCAGCAATTTCTATAGCCAGTCAGTTGACGTTCTGAGAGCCACACATTCCAGCCATGATGACCGACCATTGCGTCGCCGAGATGGAGCTTGAGTTGAGGGAGATAGATGGGCCCGTTGGTCTGGAGGGGTGGTCACCATCAAGATGAAGCTCTCCTCGGTTGCCGGGAGCTTCGGAATGTAGTGGTTCGGGTGGGCTCTCCGGATGTGCTCCTGCATGGAGCGATAGCGCTTCTCCTGAAGGGCAGAACAACATGTTAACCACAAGCATTATTAGGCTTGGATAGTAATGCGACAGATCATATTATTTTTTTTTCTCTCCAGCTTGCGCCCGCACTGGTCCTCGCACAGAGGCGCAGGCTGCTTGCTGACCATTGCATGAAAGTGGGGCTCGGATCGATAGCGGGCGGGAAGAAGGAGCAGGAGGGAAAGCTGAGAGGGGGAAAAGCGAGCTGAAGGAGTACTACTCACACCCAGACATCTCTTCCGGCAATTGGAGCCATCGTTATTCTTCAACGGACACACCACTTCATTATTGACGTCGGTGACCGAGAAGGAGCTGGTTAGCGATGCTCGCGGCGGCATGGTCTGCATGGATCCGTCCTGGCGGGGTGGGTTGGAGGGTCAAGCCAGCGAGCCAGCACAAGCACACAAGCAAGCTTGAATGGGAGCACTGAACTAGATAGTAATAGATCAGGATCAATTCGTTAGGGCACCGTCAACCCTCCCAACGCATGCTCCAATGTACAGCGCAAGAAGGAGAAGGTAAAGAATCGATGAGTATGTCAAGCAGCAAGTAATTTGGAGAGGCGAAAAGATGAAGGAGAAAAAGGATCGGGGAAGAGGTGGAATCCGTGGTCGAGAAAGCTAGACGGCAAAGTAATAGAGTGTATGAGTAATATGGAGATAAATTCGCCCTAGTTGTTGCTGTCCAGGCTGAGCTATTCTTTTTCGGAGCCAGTTGCGGTAGTTACTATCAATGTAGTAAGATCAAAAAATGTACTCCGAAGCAGCAGCAGCAGCAGTACTACTAGTAGTAAGTAGTAGTCAAAAGCACGTCCGGCGTACTGGCAGGAAACTAAAGCATCACAATCGAGGAATCGGTCAGGTCCAGGAAGGGGGAGGGAGGGGGGGGAAGGTCAAGGTCAAGGAGCTAGGCCGATTACAGGTCTTGTCCAGCCAAGCTAGTCTACGAATAGGCTAGTGACCTCGAAAAAAAGAAAATTGACAGCCAAAGGATTGGGGGATGGCAAAGACCCACTAGGCAAAAAACAGAAATCTGACCTAAAAAATAAAAAAAGGAAGGAAAAAAGAGAGAAAAAGTGAAAAAGGGCGACCAGCAGGCGACTTGTCCGGAGGGGAAAAACGAAAAAAGGAGGGTGGGAATGGTAATCCACATACAAATTACATGATTTTACATACAATACAAGACAAAAAGTCAAAGAATGATTGAAAGAAAGAAAAAGGAAAAGAAAAAAAAAAGTGGGAAGATTTAGTCCGAAGCACTCCGACCGCGTGGCTTGTCCCATGTAGCTTGGACTGGCTAGGATGATCGGAGGATCCAGGATTAGTGAACAATCCAGAAAACGTCCTCGTGCATCAGTAACTGGACTTGTAGGTCTCGAGGCGCTGGGATAAGGTATCACGGAGCACTGGATCGGGTGACACGATAAGCATACTACTACAGCCCGTACCGCGGATGAGAGGGCGCAAAAAAGAGGGAAGCTCACGGGCAAGATAACGGACATCCGATGGGAAGCTCTTGGGGGAGATTGTAGATATTGGTTGGCTTGTTAAGCTACGCAGGTATCCAGAAGTTATTACTAGACTGCTTGCTACATGGAGCTACGACGATAGCTTGTTAGCCAAGCAGCAGGAGAAAAGTCTTTCAAGCCATTCTCATCCGATCAATCCCTATGAGGCATTATCATCCTGGTGGTGATACAGCATGTGCTCTTTCTCGGTAATACGATTTCGTACCGTGGCGGTATCTGATGCCGGTTGCGCCTATCGATAAAGTGTGGGACAGCGCGATATCCGCACACATGAAATTTCGGTCCTCGCTTCGTCGCGAACATTACTCTTTTTGAAGAGCGTACTCTTGCTAAAAAGAATGTTAATCAAGATCTCATCCTTTACTGCTTTTATAGCAGTATATTGGAGTATCACTAGACAGTCCATTTTGTACAGTGAGGCACTAGTAGAAGGCTTCGGATCCGGATCTACTCTGCTGATAAGTCTGTGACACTTACACTCCACTGGAGCTCAGAGCCGGGTCAAGCTTACATTACATTACCGGAGCCAAAGGAGGGGTGACATGGGGAAGGGGCACTGCCTTCCTAGTTGGGATGGCGGACACCTCCGTAGGTCAGTCAAGGGTATAACTTAAGGACATGGCTACTCGGCAAGGACTTCCAGCAGCAATCATCCATCCTATATGATCCGTGCGATTCATGTCCGCGTTTGAAAAGGGCAAACAGCTGAACTTTGACGGGGTCTTGGTCGACCGAGCCTTCCGTCCCTCAGACAGATGCAGGTTGACCTAGCTAAGCTGGTCAAATACCATACAATACATGAATATATACGGTATGGTAACGATGACCAGCACTTCGGGAATGCCGGTGGAACCCCTCCATTCTTGAGGGGGTTTGCGACAGCTGCAGCATTAGCATAATTAGTATTGACTACGGATGAATGGGGGGTTGGCCTCGATGGATGATGACCGATGCAACACAATGGTCACATTGCTCGCAGGTAGTCAGTTTAGGCAATTCCAATGGGTTATTGTAGAATCACGTGGTGAGTGAACAAGCTGGGCATCCGGCCATGTGCGACCTACCCCTCATTGTTCTGGTTCATTTTCCACCACCACCACAACCACCAGCTCTCCCCAGCTCTAGGTTGAGCTTCCATGCAACCCAAGCACAAGAGCTCCCAGCTGGAGCTTTCCAGTGGAAAGGGCCTAAGACCAAAGCAGTTAGGCCACTAGTGGCGAGTCCAATCTAGTTTAGCGCGACGCCACTCCAGTTCCTTATTCCCGTCTGAGTGGGGCTCTCGAAACGGGTGTACCTTAGCAGGCGATGGGCGAGAGGAAATTTTTCCATCTTCTCGAAACAAGTGGCCACCGCTGATTCCATGGGAGGCTGGGGCAAATCGCTGGCTAACTGTGTCTGGACTCTGGAAAATCCCCCCCCGATGCTGATGGCTATGCGGAATTCCGCTTTCCGGGAGAGGAAAGAGAAAAAGGGGTAAAATAGTTTCTACTACCTGAGACCTGGGAAAGACAACACCCATGATCCGGTGATTTCAAGGGACCAGTCCAACGGCCGAGAAGAGTGGTGCCTCGGAATCACACTATCGCAGGTCACCGGTGTGGAGGGGTTGATGCCCAAGTTGCCCTTAAGCGAAACTGGTTGCCGTGAATTCCCGCGCTTAGCTGGACTGCACACAAGGGAGGGGAAAGCTCCGTCCTTGTTTAAATCCTGATCCGTTGGCCGTGCTGTCTTTGACCCTCTATGGATACTAAGTCAATGGTCAAAGTAGTGGTACTTTGTCGGGGCAAAGAAAGTCTATGCACCTGCACACGCGGCTAAGAGGTTCTAGCTCGGCGACATGAGGGGACGGCCCTGCTGTAGCCTGCTTAGCTTCGGTTCGACACCTACGGACTTCAGCCGATATGGTTGATTGTTCCCCCCAGCCGCTAGTCTTGCAGAGGAATGTTCACGACAATCCACGGCTCTAATTCGATATGCAAGGAATAATGCCTGTTCTCTGACCTGGTCTATAATCCACATGGTTGCCATTGGTCTTTCAGTTGCTTTACCAAAATCCTCACCGACACAGAGTTGGCCTGGAAAAAGTTTCGCATTCCGTGCGGAGAAAATTCTATTCTTGGAAAAATGAACCTCCAATTGCCCGCCAGTCAGAGCGTGCGGTTCGACCCCTGGGTTTTATCATAGCACGAGTCAAGGCTTACTGCGATGTACGGCCGTACTTGGTAATTAGTGTGTCGCTGACCATGACCATGGCTTATGGCCGAGCGGGACTTATACTAACACTGGATACTACATAACTGACTACTGTAGGACAAGAAGAGCTGACAATAACATTGACAGTGCTATTGTTTCTCTGATCCCTTGCATTCACCCAGCCAATACCACAGCCGATGTTCATGCAGGACGATAGGTACATCGTACTCCTCGCAGGGGACCATGCATCGTTCCAACAGGAAGAGGTTCCCAAGCCGCGGTCTCTGGGGGAGCCGCCTGCATTGGTGGCGCCAAAAATTGCACATCGAAGCAGCAGCAGTTCTGCCGGCAGCTGGTCACTTTCCTCAATGGGCATATTGCAGTGCGCAAAGCATCATGATTGGATGGTTTGGCAGCAGGGGATGATGCACGGTACCCAATTAGAGGCCGGCTGATAGGCAATGGATCGTCCAATCAGACCTTGATACCCTTTCTGCTTACTCACCCCCCACTTCGGCACGTTTTTGTTTCCATTCCCGTTACACATATTACCATACCGTAACTAAGCATTGCCCCCCACGGATGTTTGCCTGGTATGGTTCGCTTTGCTAGCCACAGTCCAGCCTCCCATACTTCCTCGAGTGGGATGCCCCCTTTTTCATCAGAATTTTCAACACTGCATTGAAGATGCATATCGATCCATGGAAATTGAAGTGCCACCATTGAGATTCAACTCGGAAGTATCTGGGGAATTCATGGAGTAGGAATCCGTATGTCTGGGTCATTCAACCGATGAAGGTCAACGCTATCGGCAAACCGTGATATGTGCTATCCCACAAACGATATCTTCATCGTGGATATTATCAATCATAGTCGCACTGCATCACGGCCAACTGCAGAGTATACATTGGCAGTGCAAGACTGCGGATCGCACTTCTAGAAACACTGGCGCATCTGCCGAATTGCCTTAAAATTTTCCATATCCGACCATACGATACCAAGACAATGACAGAATCACATCGCACAATCGCACGTATACCGGGCTGACCCGCCTCATTCCTCTATCCGAGACAGACAAAGAAGAAGAAAAGTGTGCCAGCCTTGCCGCAAAGCTTGTATAGCGGTGGCCGTTGAAGTGCGGAGCGCACCTACCATCGGATATGGCACGTCACACAACCACCGACTGTAGTCCGCAGATGAGGTGCAACACCCTCACAACATTCCTATAATCCTCCATATAAGCTACCAACTAGCTCCGATCACTTGCAAGCTTGTTTGCCGTTGCGCGCTTATAACATCACCCATCAGCACAACTCGACAGCATCATGGAATAGTCCATCGGCTACGGCGCCAGCAGTGCCGTATATCCGTGTCCGATGCCCCACGGGGATCAGCCAGACAGCATCCGATGGACTCTGAGGTCACTGTCCCCCTGGTACCGACGTGCCTCATCAGCATCCGACTCTCCGCGCCACGCATCTCAAGCAATGACATCGTTCAAAACAAGCTATCTGTAGCCTCTAGCCTTAGTAGATAAAAGACCTGGAGGACCCTGGCCGCTGCTAACTCCCATCACTTCACCTCACCTTAAAACCAACACCCTCTCCAATTCATCTACACCACACCACACTATGTCCCCCACAAAGAAAGACTTCCACGTCGCCATCATCGGCGGCGGCATAGCAGGCATCACACTAGCCATTGCGCTCCACCACCGCAACATTTCCGTAACCATCTACGAGCAAGCGCACGAATTCGGCGAAGTAGGCGCCGGCGTCTCCTTCAGCCCCAATGCCGTCCAGGCCATGAAATACTGCCACGATGGCATCTACAACGCCTTCGAGAAAGTCTGCACGCGGAACCTCTGGCCCACCAAGCAAAAAGTGTGGTTCGACTATCTGGACGGATACAACAGCAAGAACACTAGTCAAGAAGAAAACGGCCACCAAAAAATCGAATTCACCATCTCCAACAGCCTCGGTCAGAACGGCGTTCACCGCGCGCATTTCCTCGACGAAATGATCAAGCTCGTCCCCAAGGAGATTTCCCGCTTTAACAAGCACCTGGATGATATTCACGAGCGCATTAGCGATGGCAAGCTGATTATGAAGTTTGCCGATGGATCCGAGGATGAAGCTGATTTGGTCATCGGGTGTGATGGAATCAAGTCCCAGGTGCGCCAGATTATCGTCGGTGCGGACCATCCTTCTGCGAAGCCGTCGTACACTCACAAGTATGCGTACCGGGGTCTCGTGCCGATGGATAAGGCGGTTGAGGCGATCGGGGAGGAATTGGCTTCGAATTCTTGCATGCATGTGAGTGGCCAGTTCTTCTGATCTTAACCTACCCAAACAATACTGACAAGTGTAGATGGGCCCCGGCGGCCACATGCTCACCTTCCCCGTGAACGCCGGCAAAACACTCAACATCGTCGCCTTCCACACCACCACTGACGAATGGGCCGAGTACCCCAGACTCACCCGCCAGGGTACCCGTGATGAAGTTCTCCGCGACTTTGCCGGCTACGGGCCCAACGTGACCAACTTGCTTAAGTTGACTGATCCTCAGCTCAGCGTGGTATGCATTTCCCCCATCCCCCATTTACCTTAGACAATAAAATCTGATGAGTAAATAGTGGGCCATCTTCGACCTAGGCGACCACCCGGTCCCAACCTTCTACAAAGGCCGCGTCGGCATCTCCGGCGACGCCGCGCACGCTACCTCGCCGCACCACGGCGCCGGCGCGGGCTTTTGTATCGAGGATACAGCCGTGCTGGCAACACTGCTGGAAGACGAGCGCGTGCAAACGCACAAGGATCTCCAGGCAGTGTTGGCGGCGTTCGATGAGAACCGACGCGAGCGGTCTCAGTGGCTGGTGCAGAGTAGTCGGTTCATTGGCGATTGCTATGAGTGGAGGGCTGATGGGGTAGGAAGTGATTTCAAGAAGATCGAGGAGGCGATTAACTATCGGAATGGGATTATTGCCAATGTGGATGTTGGCAAGATGTGTGAGGAGGCGAGGGGGGCGTTGGGGAGAAGGATTGAGAAGGCTTCGTTGTGAGTATGACTACTACTACTACTAGTAGTCTTCTGAGAGAAGGGTTTGTACGATGATAGAGGGTTTGTTTTGTGTTATTTATGGGTTCTAGCGAGATATATAGTTTGTTTAGCATGTGTTTGTTGGATAGATTAATTCATTCTTATCATGTTATCCTGAGACCTTTGGTTTGTTCAGCGGTACTACACTGAATTCACATTAATATTGGTCCTAGGAGATTATGATAATAGGTAGGTATATAGCACTAAGCCTGCATTTGTTCCACAGCATACATACATGCCTTATGCGGCATTGTTCAGTATTAGCACATGTAATAAACCGTACCAGTAGTTCTCACTTAAAATAAGAAGGAAGCACCAGGACAGCTCAGCAATAATGATGGTCCAACTCCACAGACTTCAATCTCTTCAACATGAAGTATTGGCCAGCACCGAATTCACTAATGACATCATTCTCTGTTTTTCGTACACAATCAATCGGGGTATCATAGAATAGTTAGATATTGCTGGAGTCGGTCGTGGGTGGTTATCTGAGATATGAACTACTTACGTATGATGTTAGCATGATTCTGTCCATGAACATAGAGTCCAGTCCAGGACCTTCTTCTTCCTCCTCTTCCACAATATGGGGGGCATACCTTGACTTATACACACCCTGCAACGATCCATAAAATCGGTCACATCATGTCTTCCTTGCAGAGAACAGCAGCATTCTCTGACTTAGAATCAGGAGTCACTTGCTCATCCTGAACTCCCTCTGACCTGAAAGACGCTAACCACTCCCAGACAAACGACAAGGGATTCATCAGGCTCTCAATGGGACTGTAGGGCGATAATGCGGGGTCGTGGAAATGCGTCGCCATGATGTTAATTTTCTTCTTCTTCACAAACAAGTCTCACAGTTTAATAATCAATAAATCAACCATTTGAGAAAACCTCGAAGATATAATCAAGAAGAAAAGGAGTCAAAAGAAAGAATGCCACAACCACTGCCCTGCAGGGACACAGACGGTCTTCAGCGCAACAAACAATGCAAATGATTCGCATAATGGCGTGCTGTGCCTCCACCGCTCATTCATTCATTGATTGGTTCCCCGCATTTCCCAATGCTGGGCGGTGGGCAAACTGGAATGTTTGTTCTCCAATTACATTCTGATTGCAAACAGTGCAATTCACATATTACTAATGTTTGGTGTGTTTGGACTGTTTGGATTGTTGGTATATGTTTTTCTTCGGTTCGGGGGTTAACGGCCGAGAGCCCCCGAACTTTGGGGAGGACTCGAATTTGGGGACTTTCGGATGTTGACCGCCTTGAGAGCTTCCGATGGGGGTTTATTGGGTTGGGGGTGGTGGGTGTTGGTTCAGATGGTGGGCTGGGACTGGAGTTGGGGGGAGGGGGTAGGGGGTAGGAATTTATATTGGATATCAGGGTTGGAGATGTAATGAGTACATATTCGTCTCATTCTTTTTTCTTGATTGATGTGTCTAGTGGCGTAATGTTGTTCTGATGGTGATAGAGCGATACTGTGCATTGGTCTACAGTCAGGGGGGTATCCGGATGGGAAATCTGCTCGCCGCTTGATCATTACAGTTTGACCATCTTCTAGAAATATAGATGGTCACTTCCATCTTTCACTTAGTAACGCAGCTGTACAATGCTTTCTGAGTGAAATCGCCCTCATTTCGCTGGCAGTTTTCGTGATGAGCATAGCCGACATACAAAATGTGGAGACGGCTGATATAGTGGGTCTATGGTTATCATCTACTTACCCCAGGTCTTGGCTCTGTGAGTTATCTTGACTGGATATAACTGTCAGCTTATGATGACTTCTTAAAGGTGAGCTTGCAAATGAGCCGAGTGAGTGGAAAGAATTGAGAAGCTACAGAAAGAATTGTAGTCTGAGCCATGAGGTTGTTTGAAAGCTATAGTGAATGACGGGTGCTATGAATGATCGAATGGCTTCACTTGTCAATTGGTTTGACACACATCTCACAAATGAAGTGATTTCCTCCTGAGAGCTGCAGGCCATGCTCGCAGCCACTACTCGCTGTTTATCTACTTTCCATCTGGACCATCTATCTACTTACGGAAGCCACAATCAGCAATGATGTGGATCGTGGCTCGGAACTGACACCTCACCTCATGAGACCGTATGGTCTCAAAACCGTTGGCTGCGATAAAATTCCTCTATTTTACCATACCGGATCTCAGTGCCGATTGGGCCATATCATTACTTCTTGAGCTGTGAGGGCGGAGTTCATTTCTTTTATGTCCAGTGACTGGGACACATACAAACGCTGAAACTTTGTTTGTTTTTTCTACTTCCCACGGAAACTCCCCGTCTCCCATTTCTTCTCACACATTCGCCTCCTAACAAACGCCATCTGGATATAAAGATTATCACCTACTCATCCAATAAATCTTATCTCCATCTCTGAGCTTTCATCATCAGTCACGTTGACAAGTAAGGTATCCCTCATCATGTGTAAAAGGCATGGCCAGCCATCCATGTAATTTCTGACGGTTGTCTTGCTGCTACAGTCGCTCAAAGTTGCCTTACACAATGGAACTCCACTACCAATCAAGCAGTCAGATGGACGACGAAATCTACGTTGTCACCCAGCAACTTCAGGAGTTACAAGAGTATCTTGACTCTCAAAAAGGGAAAGGTCGGGCCGATGACGACGAAGACTATCTACAAGCATATCGCCAAGAGTTGAGAGCACACCTAAGGTCACTGGAGGACAACAAGCTCGCCTGGAGCATTGCTGTGGCAGTACGTTCCGACAGTCGTGTTATTGCTGCTATTACACGGGAAGAAGCTCAGGCAAGCGATGATCGACGTCTGGCAATCAGAATAAATGAAAGAAACGATGACTCGGACACTTCCACAACCGATTGTGCTGTGGAGCAGCCTCAAGCGGCCACAGAGCCCCAGTCCAGTGACGATGAGTGCATCGCGGGCCCCTCGATGACATACAGAGAAAGACAGGCCTTGGAATTGGAGAAGTCTGCCGCCACGGAAACTCGGTGCTGCGTGTGCTATGAGAGTTTCTTCGCTCATAAGATGAAGCAATTGGACTGCAACCATAATTACTGTGACGATTGTCTCAAAGATCTCTTTCTAAGAGCGACAAAGGACTCAACTCTCTTTCCTCCACGATGCTGCCGTATGCCGATTCATCTAGAAGCTGTCCAGGAGCATATGTCACAGACTGAGGTGTCTGATTTCAAGAGCGCGGAAATTGAGTTCTCCACCACTGACCGCACTTATTGCAGCAATACCAGCTGCGGCAAGTTCATACTACCGCAAAACATCACAGCCGGCCGTGCTGAGTGCCCCCACTGCAACCTGAATACCTGTGCCATGTGCAAAAAGGCTTTTCACATCGACGATTGTGTGAAGGATACTGATCTGCAAGCTACACTGGCGCTAGCCAGTGCCCAAGGATGGCAACGGTGCTTCCGTTGCAGGGCTCTCGTCGACCTGGGGTTCGGCTGTTACCACATAACGTATGCATATACTTCTTCCACATTTCCCACTTCTACTTACTTACCTGTTCACAAACAGGTGCAAATGTCGCGCTGAGTTTTGCTACCTCTGCGGTCTTCAATGGAAGACATGCGAATGCGTTACTTGGGACGAGGGAAGACTACTCGCCAGAGCGGCAGAAGTTGTAGACCGTCAGGCCCCAGCGCCCTTAGCACCCCCGATCCGCGATATCCTAGTTCAAAGAATGCGGGCAAATCTGAGGGAGAATCACGAGTGCGAACACCGAGGCAGATTTCGGCGTCTTGAAGGTTCAGGATTGGAAGGATTTCAATGCGAGATCTGTGGAGCACGCCACCGGAAGTACATCCTGGAGTGTCGCCAATGCCAGATCGTAGTTTGTGAGAACTGCCGACGGAATCGCATTTGATGCGGCGTAGAAGGTTACAAAACTGTTGACTGATTGATGGAGAACTGAGTGTTTGATGACTTGTTACCAGAAATGCTGTTTCAAGGGTGGCTGGGTAGGGTCAGTGTAGAGTGTGGTACTTTACGAGCTTCATAGGTAGCGGAGTACTTATGTTTACCTGAGATGCTGTTTCGTTCCATGTCCAGATGAAGTATTAGTTGTAGTCCTAGAATGTGCGCATGTCTGCCTTGTCGGGATCTCATTATCTTTGTGTCATGTTCAATTCCATATGGCGGAGCTGCCACCTCGCCACGAAAGGGCTTTGGCGATCAATCAATCACTCAGAGAGCTTACGCTAGAGCAAAGAGGATATTTTCAGGTTCTAGTAAATGTCATTGATTAAAAGGCCATGACTAACAGTCTACTACAAATAACTATCACCTTTTTCTAGAAACTATATGACATGATGGTGCTCTAACTACTGCACTTTAAACTCTCTCAATGAATGTAAGATATATACAATCTGGTAGGCTGCCTAATGTATCAAGTCTCACAAGGATAGCCAAATAAACTTCAATCCAACCTTCGCTGGCAAATCGAACCTAACTGACGCGTGTATCTAGTCGTGGATTCCCAAGCTCGAGATTGGCGCCATGGTCCAGGAGAAATGATGCCTTTGGAAAGTCGACAGTCGTATAGAGGCAGGTTTCACGACGAGGCTCACAGGAACCACCTGATGAGTGTGACGAAAAGCAGTTTTCTAAACGGGTCCTTGGTCAAGCTATTGAAAGAAGGGGGACAGTCAGTAGGGAAATATTTTATTCTGTAGCTTCTTATTAGGTCAGTCTCCGACATGTGATTGATCCTCTTGTCGGTTGTGGTGACGAACTGACATGGGGTTCTACAGGCTATGATGAATCCTCCTTCCAGCCGTCAATCTTTCTTTCACCTAGTACCTTTGGAGGTAAGAGCCATCTACATAGAATGCAAGGAGGGAAAAAGCTCGGGAGCCACGTCATGCTGAGCCTCCTATCAGTGATTACAAATAGGGTCGCTTTGGGGATCTAGCGGAGGTAAGACTGTGTTCATTCTCATAGTGACGTGTCCGGAAACGAAATTGATCATTGAAATTTTCCTGGATTCCTTAGCACTGTCCCACGTCCAGTGTCGTTGTGTGATTGCCTTTGTGAATTTGGTTTCTTCACATCGTGAATCAAGGACATTTGATATATTCACCTTCTGTCAGGGTTCCAGCCACAAGGCTGTCTACCTGTCACATGACTACATGTTCTTTCCTATTCTGTATGGTTAGACCATCTAGTATAGCTATCGACCCCCCATCCTCCGCTACTTCTACCATCAACACAATAATCATACAAACACTACGTGTAGCTGCTACACTACCCTCCATGCCCGCATGGTCTTTCCGATATCCATGGAAATGGAGTCCGTCACCAACACTGAAATCCAATAGCGAAGCCAGCAGTATCAGAACATCTACTCGATCGCTGTGAGATGGGAGCTGGATGACACAAATGCCGATTTAGATACAGCGAAAGCGAGACTCAACAACGAACGCAACTTGATAATTTTCCATTGTGCAGGCTACGGAACAACCAAAAAATGGGTCTTTCAGCATTGCGGAAAACATGAGCGAAGAATCCAAGACTGCGGACTTCGAAAGGGCTCTCACCCGATCAGCGACTATAGTGAGACCCACGCATGCCTTGCTCGTTGGTGCAGCTTCAGTCAATATACCACTCAACGGACATAGAACGGTAGACCCGCGAGCTATTCCCGCGTATTACCACGCTCTTTTCGCTGTTCATGTCTCAAGGGCCCTTACAAAAGAAGAGCTAATAGCGCTCAGCACATGGATGCGGAAAATGCCATCGTTTGCGGGATTGAAGATCGTGCTTCTCCTCCTCCTTTCTCTCCAAAAAAAAATAGAACATCCCCTTCAGATCTATGAAGGATATTTGATGAGTGCTAGGTTTATCTTGTAACACTTTCATGCCCAATATAACACCTGAAAACGTATGCACTGTCAGATACTGATACTAGTTCCCTGACGTTGCATAACAATTTTCACGAGTAAGAAACAATGACGTTTTCTCATTCCCTGCCTATGATATTCCTTGATTAATCACGCAACCTGTTCGAAGCAAATTATAAAGTCCACATCCCTCACCAAAGCCTCATACTCCTTCTCCGGCGCTTGCACAAAAACCTCAAACACCCTCGTATCACTCTCAGAGAGATCCGGCAGAATAATCGCGCACGCCCCCGGTACCCCCGCCTGCACCCGAAACGCCACGGGCCTTGTCGCCGCTCCCAGATCATACTTGGCTGCGCTCCCTGCATACCATGTGTTCATGAACAGATCCATGCCTGCAAAGTCCGCGTTTGGGATAAGCATCTCCGTGTCTGCGAGGGAGGTTTGCAGTGCCGTGAGATGTTCAATCTTAGATATGTCAACGGCCTGGATGGATTGACGGATCTTGGTAGCTGCTGCGGCAAGGCCGCGGTCCCCGGTGGATATGAGTGTGGTGGCGGGTACTGGCCCAGCGAGGGTACCGATTACAGCGTTGCCGAAGTACTGGAGAGATGTTTTGTGCTCTGGGTCGCGGGATCGGACGTCGATGGGGTGGACGAAGCGGGATGGAGTGTTGACTTGGTCGGGGTGGATGTGTAGACGGGCCCGGGTGAGTGCCCTCCACAGGAGGGCCGAGATGCAGTCGTAGGATGTTATGTACTCGACCTGGTCTAGGTGAGGGGTACATCGAGCTTTGAGCTGTTGAATGGTGGGCTCTGTGATGCGGTAGATGCCGGCGCGAATTGGGGGTGGTGGCTGGAATTGGAACTTGCTCTTCTCGATGATGTGGAACAGGGGGAGTTGAGCGAGTCGGTCTTGTTGCGAGATCGTAGAATCTAGGGCAGGAGCATTGTAAGGATCTCTTTTGAGGTCTGGAGTGTAGGTGGGCATGTCCAGGCCTTCGCGATGTGCCTTGCTGCTTTGACAGACGAGCGATATGAAGGTGCTGAGAGATACCCAGTCTCCGGCTGCGTGGTCCACTCGAAACCCTACGGCCAGCCCTCCTTGAATGAGACTAATTTGGATTAAGCAGACGGGGTGCTTTGCGATTGGATCTTTCGGTAGAAAGTGAGTCAAATCCAGCTTGCTGGGAGAAAACGAGTCCTGAGCCAAGTCGTGGAAAGGCTCGCACTCGGTGCCTGTGTATCGGCGTACGCTGACTTCCACCGTGCTGTTAGGGGAAGTCACGATACAAAGCCTTTTGGATTCCTTGAATTCCAGATGGCCTGCCATGAATGGTACTAGTTGGCGGGTTGCGTGCTTTACTCCCTCCAATAAGGAGGAAACCACACTCTCTGGTTCAACAGTGGCGGCCTGGAGATCATAGAAGAGGACGGCTTTTACAGTCTTGGTGAAGCCTCCTTTGTCAAGATCTGATAATTCATAAGTCCTCGTGTCCATGACTTCATTCATTAATTAAAACGGTAGTGTATAGTCTGATTGAAAGCTTGTTGCTCTGAACGCATCCAAGATCGTTAAGTATGGGTGTCGTCGCCGTCGGGAACCCGAAGTGGTCAAGCCCCGGGACGCCTAAACAGGCCCGATTGGGAGCCCGACCGGGCGGTTACTTGCTCAGTGTTTCACCTTTGCCCCTACACCATGTCTTCCATAATTCATTATTCATATCAGTTCCGACACTGCTCACATTAACTGGACCAACCACTGTCAGTGTAAGAGCTACGTGCTTGACGAAAATCTGGAATATGATCAGACGATAACAACACGCTGCCGGGTAGATCCAAACAATGTATCAGGATCAAAGTCACCCCAGAGCTTCAACAACGGGACATCGAACCTGCCCACCCGGCGGAAGCACTGGCTTTCATGATCCCCTTGACATGGCACAACTATTAAGCCTTGGATAACATGGTATGTCTTCCGGGAAGACCGCAGCGGAATAGCATAAGCCTGCTGCATTCCTTCCGACTCAATTTCTTGCAAACTATCTGGATAGCATTTACCCAGTAATGTGCCCGGATGTAATTCCTCCGACTTGTCTGAATCCCTCTGGCTGGTAGCATAGAACTTCCCCTGTGAGGGGTGCCAAATAATACTCTTCATCGAGGCGTTCAGTTGCAACCGTCCGTCTGTAACCTCACCGTACGGCATCTTCTCATTTGCCAAGGTGATTTGACAATCGATAATCTCACATTCCGGTACATCTTCTCTCCAGAAGTGCATAGTATTCGCACGCAGCACCTTGCCATTTACTGCAGCCCAGGACCAAGACGGGGCGCGGTAGTTCTCGGGTCGGGGATGTAGCGGCGGATCAGCTTCCCAGAGGAGGTCTTCCAGGAGGTTATGTTTCCATAATCCAGCGAGGTACTGGCTATGAGTCCAAGTGCGATGAAAAGTTTCTGCGATGCCGTAGAATGCGATGAGACGATCGCGAAACTGTGTGATATCGCGCGCCGTGTATTCTGCGAGTACCGAGGCCCATGTATTTTCAATCGCAAGAGCGGAACTCTCTTCGTACGTTAGCGGAGCCCAGTCCCCTTCTTCTGGCTCCATCATTGTGCTCGGAAGGCGCGTGTCTGCATTCCATGCTGCAATGTTGGAGTTTCCGATGTTAAGGTAGTGCGATTGACATTGAAACCGCACGGTTCGACTTGTGAAGATCAAAGCACGCTGGGTAAGAAGCTTCTCCTCGTAACACCACGCTCTGGTATCTATTGGCTCGCGGGGATCAATCGTGCCCTCCCTGATCCACATACTGCCGATGCGGTTGTCGTCGCAGCGGAAAGGTAGCGAAACTGCTTTGGGTGGGGGTTCACGGTCTTGCAAGAAGCCTTGGCTGACTTGAGATGCACTGGCCGCGACGATAGTCACGAATGCGTTTTGGAAGGTTTTGCGGATTTGTGGGATCTCGCGACTTTTATCCTCCTTAGAGTCTTGGATGATGCACAGGCTGTCGACCCATAGAAAACTGATCCCGAGTTGTTGAGTGCAATGGATCGCATCTTGGATTGTTTGAGGGAGTGAATGGACTGGGATCTCTTGACAATATGACTGGAGATTGTGGGTTTGCATTCGATGTGGCTGGGCCTCTCCCCAGCGGTAACTCAGAGCTGTGTATTTCCCTGGCACTCCCCCTTGAGTGATATGAAGTTTTGGATGCTCCGGATCCAAACAATCGACTACTCGAGTCGGCAGATAAAGGGTCTCTCGATGATGACACTGGTCATGTCCCCCAGTCGTGCACTCGCTGATAAGCTCAGCAGCATGAGCATATGTAGCTGGGGAGTTGACCTGCCAAATGACCTCGCGTGTGGGGATGAACTCCGCAGCAGGATTACCTGTCAGAATTAGCTGCACTAGTCTGGTACAATTACTGACATGTAGAACAAACCATCCACTGTATGTACCTCAAAGGTTTGACTCCAGATGTCATTCAACGAGAGGGCCAGAAGGGTACGTTGTTCTTGCCCCGACCTCATGCGGAATCTCACAGCGATTGTATACTCTGCCTCGGCATGAAGGGGACCGTCTGTCCCAACCTGAGCTGGAATCTGCTCGTTGAGAAATTGGCACCATTTGCAGCCCTGTTTGGCAGAGATGGCGATTTCTCCCAGGCTCACTTTGTAGGAGAAGCCTGACACGTGAGGTTGAAACTGAGCCTTCCAGGCAGCTTGGAAACCGTTTCTCAAAAATAGGCTATTCCAGCAACGCTGGCAGACAGAAGGATGCGACGTCATGCCACGAAAAGCATTGAAGAAACGGACTATTGACGGGGGTATGAGTCCACACATTGATGGTGACTGAATATGCTTGTTGCGGAAAAAGGATATCACGGCCAAGATCTAGCCTAGAATCGATGATATCCAAATGCAGACGGTTCAAAATATTGTCTCCTGGGTATTTTCAATATTGATGGCAAGTAATTTGACAGCAACGTTACAAAGATGTGATTGTGATTGCCCAATTCTCAACTTAGAGGCCTAAATGTCACGTGAAATTATACTCCTCTCGTCTCCAGGCTAGAAGAATACGACCATAATGCAGACCAAGGTTGATTTTCAGCCTTGTACGAAAGGGATGACCGATAGAATGTGTCCAGTTTCCTGGGTTGTTTCAGCCGGGTCAATGTGATTTGGATAAGTGCTTAACAGTGGAAATGACTTGGTGCTGGGAAGCATACATCGGACACAGAAAAGTGGGCCTCCGCCTCGTTTACCCGATGTTGATATGGAACTGAACACTTAATTGGAGAAATTCATTGTGCTATCAGCCGTCCGATGCATGAAAATGGGTCAGCACAAACAGCTGTGACGTGTTGAGAGTGGAGCACCTCAGCAAGCCTTTTGCTCGAATGCTGTCACAGGAAACCTAAGATCACTGGGGAAAATGTTGTCAAAATATGATAATCTATTATCACAGGAACAACTACTTTATCTTTCAGACGCCAAGGTTCAACACATGGGAGAAAACCAATACACATCATCGTTGCAAACCTCTTTTCTTCTCATCCAATATCACTCGCCTCTCTTCATTATCCGTAAGCGCCCACCAATTCTCCTCCCAATCCCTCAGCTTGCCAGGAAAGAACTCCGCCAAGAGTGCTCTTCCGAATCCTTTATACCCCAACTCCAGCTCCATGAGCGTGTACATCACCTTGTACTCGGCGAAGACTGAAGGTGTACCCTGTGAGCTTTCGCTCAATTCGATCGAAATCCCCAGCATCTCAGGGAAGCGCGGTGCCCCAGCGACAATGAGATTCTGGATCATGCCCAGCCCCCCAACGCCTACCAGGTACCAGGTATGGCTTTCGATGGCTTGGCTAGTAATCAAGAGAACGAGCCAGAGAATGGCAAGAAATGTAATCAGAAATCGTGTCGTGTTACATGACTCGATCATTCGGGATATAGATCGACGGTTCGAGGTCGCTGCTCCTGAGTGTCGAACCTCAGCTCCCGCCAGATCCTCCAAATCCAGTCCATCGGGATGGCCTCCATGCACAATCACCACATGGGTGGTTCCATTCCCCAGCGTCAATGCCACGTCTTTCCCTGACCCTCTCCGACACGCCCATTTCTCTTTTCGCCAGCCCGGCAAAGCCCCTGCGGCATACGCCAGGACGGTCCCGCTGACCGTCACCAAGAAGACTCGCCAGTCCCCGTAGATCCCAAACGGGACAGCACTGATGGCGATTTGAATGAGTGAGACCAGCAGTCCTGTCCACCAAACCCAGTCATGGCCAGGACGCGCCAGAGAGTTTCCCTCAGTAGACCAGTGATAGACAGCCACACATAGAGCCACCTCTGGCTGCCGACCCCCCGGAAGCAAGCCCGGAACCTTCTTCTCTTCGTCACTGTTCTGACTTGGATGCTCTTCCAATCGCTCACGCACCGCACTCGGCATCCAATGCTCATAGTCCTGAAACACGCGACCTAGCACCCATGATCGATTCCAGCGACAGTAGCCAGACTTGAGATTAATCACCCGTAAATTAGTGATAGGGGTCTCAGGCATGAGCCGGCCATCACCAGTGGCAGAAAGAAGGGCTGACACGGCGTATGCAACCCATCCGTAGGAAAATGCGACCGGGGTGAGAAATCCTCCTGATACGGCCCCCAAGGCTTGCTGGACAATGTCTCCACCGATAATTAGGAGGACTGTGAAAATGTCGGAAGGCTCCTTCCACTGGTCCCGAAGGCTTTGAGCGGGGGACACCATGGTCGTTTGTGGTGGATGTAAGATGCACAATAAACTTTGAGACAAATTTCCGGGGTCATGGAGGCTATGGCCCGAGAGTTATAATAAACGGAACTAGAGTGCGCGCCGGTTCATGTTGGGCTTCGGGCTATCATGCAGGGCATCGGACTAGCTGGCGGTGGCTAATGGCTAAGTACGGGCTGGGAGCGGGACTATCACACACCGCAGATCGACACAGCAGTGATACTGCTTCCTTGTTGAAGGCATTTTAGCTTTTGAGCGGGTGAACTCTTTTAAGGCAAAGAAGGTGAAGAATTATCGTGATCTACGGATACGCAGACCTCACGATAGTGGGAAAAGCAAGCATGATGGCCGAAGCTAAAGGGTGTTAAGCGAGGCTGAATTGGGCGGGAAGGACAACGCGCCAACAACAGCACGTCTAATTCACAGCCCGATCATGCAGTAAACACCAGGCTGTCAATAAAATAGTGTATCTCAGAGCTTTTAGATCTCAGCTGAACCAAAACCGACTCGAATATCGACCTCTGCATCCCAGTGACGCACCTACTAGGGAATAGGATGCGGGGCATCGGTCGGATATGCGCTTGGACCGGGTTATGGATATCGATGAAGATTGGGAAATAAGCTTTGACCGCTTGGTGTGACTGAATGTCAAGAACGATGAAAGCCAAGGGTGCGCAGGAAGGAGTGAAGGATGGGATGTAGATCTTTGTTGATTCTCGGTATGGCCCTTCGTATCCCCTCAACAGGCCAGGATATTTGGTCCCCTATGAGATAATCCGTCAGCACTAAGACATGCTACTAATCTCGTATTCATTTTAAAAATACTGCTTCCTCCCCGAATAACGCCCTCTGAACTGGTCCTTCCACCACGATGGACAGTTCGCGGTTTGTGAGACCATCATCGTTCTATTCATCCGACGTTCTGATCAATCCCGATCGCGGGAAGAGACTTGAGGTTATACAACCTGGCGATGAGTATGAGCCCATATATTGCCAGATCTTCACTCGGCTACTGCTGTCTGTCCTCATCAAGACCCGGCCTCTTAAGCCACAGGACAAGGTATTCTGCATCCTGTCGTCTTTGCCAGAGATGGAACCTAAAGTGGATCACTCCGATTCATGAAGTCCTATATCTGAGGTATTAGCACAAATATATTTGCATCTATAGCCTTGACTGGTATCCTTGGCTTCTTGAAGCTGGTTCCAAAGCCATAAATCGTCGAATATCAAAGGGCTCCCATCTTGGGCGGTAGACTTCACATTTTCAGGAGATTATAACACTCTCTTTAACTTTTTGGCAGTGTCATTCAAGCAATGAACTTCGAACATGGCGACCGACTTAGTCAGGAGAAGTATGGCGCAAGCGTCAGTACCTTTCGGCCAATGCAGCCCAGGCATAAATATGTATGCTCTTCAAACTCAGGAGCGGTCGTAAAGGATGGTGTCAAGGATCCCCCCCCCCCCCCTCCTCTTAAAAGGCCGTACAACTGCAATCCGACGTTAGATTGTTCTAGGCTATGAAAGTCGCTTTTCGATTGCACCTCGGCAATCGGGGCAGGAAGGCAGCTGGTGCTTCGTGGGATTCATCTATGTCAGGGAGAGTGTGAAAGATGAGGGGTGGCTGATTTCCTGACTTTGACTTGCCAGAGAGGGACATCGTCTCGACTTGATTATGTTCCCGTGACTATTGAGAGTAACAGCTAATCAGAGCTGGAGAGCAAGAGACTAAAAAATTGAAGTCGAAATGAACACCGAAGAACTGTGAGAGAAGAGAGACATATGAAGTTTCTGTATCTTCTGACCATTCACTCCACGCCTGTTTTAGGAATTTTCTTCAGTTAGCTTTTCTAGTCAGCAGTCACTTGACCTCTTCCCCCCTTTTGTCGGCTTTGCTCAATTTTACTTTTCCTTCACCAACCATCCTCCACAACCGACAACTAAGTCCTCGACCCACTGGGTTCCTTGTGTTCCCTGCCATTTCCATCTCTCACTAACTCTCACATCAATTTGAATCCTACACGCCTTTTCGTCAAAGTTAAACAATCCTTGTCATCACCATGCTAGACAAACTCCCCACGGAAATATTGAATATGATACTGAGCTATGTGAGTATTAAACGGTTCTTTGAAGACCCTTTGACTTCACACGCTAATCTTTAAAGGTAACTAGTCACAAAGACCTGAAGCAACTATGTGAGGTGTGCACCCGCCTGCGGGACTGTGCTATACCCTGCCTTTATCAGTGCCTGGTCTTCAACGATCCGGAAGCGACATGCAAAGAGTCGGCTGCGGCCGTAAACTCAATTCCCAGAAGATACGCGTCGCATATACGAGACATTGAATTGAGGGTTCCGATCCATTATCGAAACTGCTATCACGAAATGGATGACGACTATGTGTGGTTAGACGATGACGACGCATTCGACACCGAGGACTCACTATTTGACTACTTTGAATATATGGAAGATGAACTAGAATGTGGTATTGAAGATGGAATAGAAGTAAAAAATGCAGATGACAGGGTTAGCAAAACAATGCCATGCTCTACTCTGTCAGTGAATTGAACGCGTACTAAATTAAAGACGCCCGACGATAGTGACTCATTTGTTGATCTGATACATGCCTTGAACGATTTGCAGTTCCTCGATGATCAATTACGAACTTTTCGGTGGAATATGGGAATGTGCATTCCAAATATGATACTTTCTTCTAATGAGTTCTCTCTTCTTAGAAAGCAGAAGAAGATAAGATCTCTTATACTCTACACGGATGCTTATTGCCATGAAGGTGTGGGCTCCGTTGACCTTGCGCAGTTTCAAGACCTGAGAAGCCTTTGCTGGAAGGGTCTGAACAAGTATAGCGACTTTGAGTGCCTCAAAGAGTGTATCAGAGCTCATGGTCCTCAACTACTTTCGCTTACACTGGATCTTATTAATTGGGATCACGCAAAGAATCGATGGACTCATGAGTTTCGCCGACAGAGCGACGAAGGAATGCCAAACAACTTTTTGTTCAGAGGATTATGAATGCAAAAGTTGGAAATGAAAGAATAATCATGCAGTCGCTCGAATACCTTGACTTGTCGGCTATTTCGTTTGAGCATGCTGACGCCGAGGTGCCGTTCTTGTTCAATGCTGAGAATCTGAGAACCTTGAAACTGCGGAAATGCTTAGGATCCCTCAACTTGCTAGAACTAGCATCAAGCTCGGGGAAGTGGACGGAGCTTAAATACTTTGAGCTTGTCCTTACCAATAGCGGGCCTACAACTACAACCAAGATAATCTGCAACTTTATTCATAGTGCTCCCAAATTAGAGACTCTATGTCTCATGCTCCGCGAACCTATCAATCGGGAGACCCTTATAAGCACAATTCGCCGTTGCAGCTCTCTGAAACGTCTCGTCATGCATAGTTTAGCGGACGAACGTAACCCAGTTCTCGGTGGCGAAGGCATGCCTTGGCCATCGGGTCTGGAACACTTATTGCAGGATAAACAGTTGGCCTGTTTTGGGACCTCTACACCACCCCGTGAACTAGTATGTACATACTGTGATCGAATGTCCTGTAGCTACCACTAACCAGACCACAAGGTCAATCAGTTACAAGGCTTGCAGGCTCGACCTTCATGCAAGCTTCTACACATCAGAGCTACTGGACCGGCTATGGTGAATATGTATCGTTCGAATATCTGTGGTATGTGCACTTCAAATGCCAATGTCAATGATTGCAAAGGGACAAAGACTTACACCGAGATAGACCCATTGTACCACCCCCTTGACATATACGAGTTTGCGGAGTGGGCATTCAGTGCTGAGGGTCTCCCTGACCTCACAGTACTCGCTTGGGGGGAATTCTCTCACGAAGGCCACTTTTCAGAGCATAACAGTCTCTTCTGTAGATCCAAGACTGGCTATCGACGATTGAACGCATCTGAAATATCGCTTTGGGATCTCATCAATGATAACATGGATATGCTAGCCGCCTGTCCATATACAGATACCAATGTTCTATCAAGAACCGACTTCTTGTAGCTACTTTTTATCAGATGCTCATCAAAGAACAATGATATGATTAGATCTCGTACTATTGCATGACCTACAGTTCAACTAAATCTCCTTCAACCCTTGCTACAAAATGGAACTTGTCCCCCTTTTCTTACATCATCAGCCCAATAAAAGCATTTATCCTACACTAGTACAACAAGCCGACAATCACTATTGATACACCATTCAAAAAAGAGACCTTCCAACCTAAACAGCAAACAATATGACAGCGAAGTGCTATCGGCTAACTACTCCCTGCGGATATATCCGAGCGCAATGACCCAGTGTGCTACAAAGCAAATAAGATATATCCGTAGACAATGCTGGTAAGATGGCCGAGTGGTTAAGGCGAGCGGCTTAAGAGAGTTGTTTCCGAATTTTACTTATTCGGTTACGATTTAAAACTCCGCTTGACGAAAGTCAGCCTGGGTTCGAACCCCAGTCTTACCATTTGATTTTCCTACTTGAATTTTTTTTTCCTGGCCTGGGGTTTCTTCCTTTCTTCTACAGATACTTTTTTACATCGAAGAATTATTTCGAAGATGGGAAGGGCTTTTTTGTACTATATGAAAGGACTTGCAGGATTCCAATACTTTATATCTTTACTTTACCCCAAGTTGACCTGGTTGGGAACTAATCCCCTGACGGAACGAGAGAGGGAAATTAAAGTGATAGAGAAAGCCATGTAATGGTGTTTAGGTCCCCTGGTCCAAGGATCTGGTTCGATGCTATTACCAGGACTCGGTTGAACTGACTTGATTAAGTGAATCTGTTCTTTCGTACTATATATACTACAAGTAATCATGAAGAGACTGGGTCGAGCAAGTGCCAGTGGCTGAAGTTTGAAAGGACTTGTCTAGTCCAGCTATCTATTATTATATAGTGGATTACTGCCAGCAGTATATGGGGCTTCGCTTCAAACCCGTAGGGGTATTATTAACTCAGGATTTTTGACCAGGTATATTTTCTTTTTTTTCCTCCTGTACATGTTGGAAGCAGTACTTGATAATCCAAGGATGTTGTCGGACCTGTTCCAGAGTGATTCTTTTATCCGCATCAGTGACAAGAAGCTTAGATTCTGTTAGCATAATGCTGAACCATGGAAGGGAGGACGGTTGCTTTACCTTCCTGATGAGGTCCTTCGCTTCACAACTCACAAAAGAAGGGATTATCATATCCGCTTTCATGATTCTTCTCTGCGTCATGACTGGCGTATCTTCGAACGGCGCGTTCCCAACCAAAAACTCATACAATAGAACCCCAAGGGACCATAAGTCCACCTTCTGATCATACGGTTTATCGCACTTTTTCGGATCAACCATTTCAGGAGGCAAGTAATCCAGCGTCCCGCATTTCGTAAGCCTGCGACCACTTGGCGCATGAACACTCCAACCAAAGTCCGACATCTTCAGCTCTCCATGAATCCCCACTAGAATATTCTCAGGCTTGATGTCCCGATGGATAACATGCTTGCGATGCAAGTACTGCAAAGCATTCGCCATCTGCGCAATGTACTGCGCAGCCTTCCACTCCGGAAACCGATTTTCCTTCTGCAAGTGCTTGTATAGCTCTCCCTTTCCCGCAAACTCCAATATCAGGATTATCCGTTTGCTGTCGTGGAAGTGTCCGAAAAGCCGAAGAATATTCGGATGTCGCAGATTACTCTGGATCTCGATCTCACGGGCCACTTGTTTCTCTACCCTCCCTTGTTGGATCTCATTCTTGTAAAGTACTTTCAAAGCACAAACAAATCCGCTGTCTCGTTCCCGAGCGAGATAGACTCGCCCGAACTTCCCTTTGCCCAGCGCTTTGCCGATCTCGAACATGCCTAGATGTATTATTCTTGGTATTGGTTGTTTTGTGAGCTTGGTGGAGTGTTGTTCGCGCTTAACTGTAGCGTTCGGTGCTTGGGATAGAACGGAGAGAGGATGGCGAGCTTGTGATGTAGATGCTTGCCTTTCTTTCTGTCGGGGAGGTTGAGAGGGTGCGGAGCTTTGCCTGGTGGCTTGGGTCTTGGAATCGGTGGTGGCATGTTGGTCATTTTGATTTGCAGCATCGTCTGTGTCTTGCGATGCAACAGAGGCGAGGGGATGACTTGTCTTCGGGGGAGTTCGTTGGATGTTTGTTGGCGCGGTCTCGGTAGGATTCGTGGTTGTAGGATTATGAGGAACAGCGTCGGACTTCTTGGGTCGTAGAACTCGGTTCACCGGCCGTGTAGTCGAAGTTGCGCTCTGCTTTCTGTCGTCATTCGTGGACTCATATTCAGCTAATGGGTGATTAGATCGAACGTACTTTGGCTTTCTGTTGGAGCTTTGCACTATCGTGAGCATTCTCATCGACAATGGCCATATGCTTGAACCGAGTCTCAAGCGCGACGGTCACCATGGTTAGATCCTTTGCGGTGACGGTGCTTCTTTGTTGGACAAAACCGACAGGGACTGATAATATTGAGGCTCTTTGTGCAGTATGAGCTATGCTTGGGAACTGGTAGAAAGCCAATGTGTAAGCATGTCATGCGAGCTGCATCAACGTTGCCGCGGTAACTAGGGAATCCATGTACCAGCAGCATCTTTGTCAAGTACGCAGTTGATGCAAACATGAAAAGTTTGTATCACGAATAACTTAGAATTCTACGAGGTATAGACAACTCTTCTAGGTCTTGATCTGCCCTATATATATATACAGTGTGGGACGGACTAATTATTTAGTAGCGCCGTGCCCCAACCTGTTCTGATCTGCTACCCCACAGCTCCACTCAGCCCGTCCAAATGAAAATGCATGACCCCAAACATTGTAAAATGCAGTGTAGAGGGGCATAAATCTACCGTAACAACATAACAGACGTCCTTCATCAACGAGTTATATGTCTCATCCTGAGTATCTCTTCACATACTGCAACGCCGCTCTAGTGACCACAAGAACCAAAGCGTCAACCTCGCCACTCTCTATCCCATCAGAGATGCGCAAGAAAGGATCCGAGTCCTCTGCCATGGTTGGACTGGCCGATATTCGAGAAACAGAGTACCCAAATCCAGCACCTTTCATGATAGGAAAGCCTTCCCTCCTTGATAATTATAAAACAAACTCGATGCATGCGTCCAGCCCTTGTTGTTCAATATCCCATCGATGAAATCAATTGTCACCAAAGCTCCACCATGGCCCCAGCCGTATTGTCTCCATTGGGTGGGATAAGCAATATCAGCAAAATGAGATAGTGCGGATCTAATATCATCCCTAGCATCTTAGTGGCTCAACAGATACCTAATGCGTGGTTCCCTGCGGATGCTGTTACGACAGACTGTGCCTTCGTCAGCTCTGTGGCATTCAAAGCGCCCCAAAACTTGAAGGAGCCAGTATGTTGATGACATTATAGTTTGGCATATACACGCCATGACGGATTGCTCATCCAGTGCAGAGAAACCATTGGTGTACGCACAACACGACTTTCAAGTCGGTTGGTTGCATCCTCAATGAGCTTGACAAGGTGGTTCGGGTTCACAGGGTAGCTTTCCAAACCGTAGGAAGAATTCAATGTCACCGAGGCCGACATTCCGTCTTCCAATAAAACCTTGGTGACTGATCCCATCTTTGTGGCTTAAGAAGTGTATCTGCTGTGATTTAAGAGGTCGGTCTCTTAGGCTCTTTGGAAATAATCTTTGAAGTGCGACATTATCGACGCGCGAGGAAATACTTGTGCCTCCTATTCATAAACCCCTCGTAGCCTGGTGATCAAGATCTTGTATAACCATCCCATATATCTCCGTTACTACGGTCACGCTTGTCGATATTAGGTGGTGTGAATTATCACCCTTCCAATCAAGTAAGTCATGGGTACTACTTCCCTTGCGTCTCTGAGACAGGCTGATTGGTGCAGATCTGTATTGCTTTGGTTGTATGTGACACATATAAACAAGTCTATAGATGTAATCATCTGTTTCAGGCAGTTCTATGGAAATCAGGGGCTGGTTCCCCTATGGGAAAGCAACTAAGAATAGTGATGATTGCAATGTGGATATTTGGCACTTGTGAATGGCTAAAATGTCAGCCATCAGCTTGAGTTATTGTTCAGATTCTGAAAGTGGTATCAAGTCTCCTACCGCATTCCAGACGTGAAATTCTATATGAGTTCATCGCTGAAGCAGATCCTCATGGTAGACCTTTGTAGTGTTCTCTTACGCATCAATCGGGATTGGTGCAGGCCGTAACCCTGTTTTTATGTTGTCAGTCCCCGTGACACATGAACACATACTTGAGCTCCATGTGATGTACTAGTATGTAATCTCAGCTGCGATCCAGAGTGTGATTCGGCGTTCTTGCAGGCATATAGAACTATAACGCGAGTGAGCAGCCAAGAATGAGTGATTAAGCTTGAGGCTACAGCGGTGTGTTGAGATTGAGAAAGCAATAGAAACATTGTGGCCGTTAGCTGCGGAATAGTTTGTAGGAAGCAGGGAAGCTGGTTTCAATTCTTATGGGATAGACAAGGCCAACGGTTGCAGGCTCCAGGAGCAAGACAATGGATGGGAAGAGCATGAGCCGTCAGCCCTTGCTTCGGGTAGTGACTGAATGCAAAAACCATCGATGGCCGCGATAAGATGGGCATCTTTCAGGTATTTCTGTTGTAAGGTTGCGTGATCCAGTAATGTTCAACACAGGTGCGATGCGGCCAGGACAGTGTGATTAACAGCCTACTAGTATGAACATGGACACAGGCCGATAGGGCGCAGTCGCCTAGGCCGTTCTAGTTGATCTGCTGTTTCAGGTAGTAGTGCCCTAAGCGAACCTTATCGGAGCTTCGGGACGGTGATGACATGTCACAGTCATTATGTTAATAACTAATAGCCATTGCCAAATGGACGGTCCTCCCTTGCTGAGAGGCAGCAGAGAAGACAACTTGGTCAACCTGGCCACGTATCATCATCCGACTTATTCTAGTAGTGTGACCGAGCTTTCAGTCAGGTGAGTGTCGCATGACGAGTAGTTAGTAGTTGATGGTCTGGTGAGTCAATCTCAAGTCCGATCAAGTCGGCAATATATCATACTAGTAGTATAGTTCAAATAAGCATACAACTCTGTGTCAGGGATCATGCAAATTGCTCGGTTAAATTGTAGAATGAGTAAATTAGCTCAGCCGATCCAACCTACTCGTATAAGGTCCACAGATGTCCTAGTTAATTCTGGTCCGTTTGTCAGTCCCTGACAGAGTTCCTGGATGATCGCGGGGAGTGCCTGACGTTAGCGCCCGACAGGTGAGGCCAACCACCGCCGCTTACGTACATCGCCGCTTATCGTCATCCCGGAAGCTCCCTGCCGACCTGCGCCTCCTCTATTTACTTCCTTTCCTCTCCAACCCCGACTCATTCATTCTCATCTCTCAACTCTTTCGCGCCTTATTTCCATCATTGTTGAATGTAATCGATCGTTCCGTTTGCTTCTCTGACCGGCTACGCCCCCAATCATGCGGGGACTCCGCTTAATCCCCTTCATCGCAAGTCTTGGCGTTCTCCCTCAGTCGTGGGCCCGGGACGAACCGAGCTTAGGCTTCACCAACATCCATGAACCTGGTCGCTGTGCGATCCGAGGCCATTGCGGGAAGAAGTCATTCTTCGGTGGAGAGCTTCCTTGTCCGGATAATGGCCTGGCACAGGAGCCCGAAGCAGCGGTGAGAAAGAAGCTGGTAGACCTCTGTGGCAGCAAATGGGAAGAAGGTCCTGTTTGCTGCCTGGATGAGCAAGTAAGCTCCATGGATGCCCCACATCCTCGGATCATTGGACCCTGCTGACTTGTTGTGCTATAGATCGATGCTCTTTCCAAGAATCTAAAACTCGCCGAAGGTATCATCGCGTCCTGTCCCGCGTGCAAGGATAATTTCTTCAACATCTTCTGCACGTTCACCTGCTCCCCAGACCAGTCCTTGTTCGTCAACGTCACCGATATCGACGAGGCCCGGGGCGGAAAACAACTTGTCACCGAAATTGATAACATTTGGTCGGAAGAGTATCAAAGCGGGTTCTATGACAGCTGCAAGAATGTCAAGAATGGCGCTTCAGGTGGTAAAGCCATCGACTTCATCGGTGGCGGCGCCAAGAACTACACTCAGTTCCTGAAGTTCCTGGGCGACAAAAAGCTCTTAGGGAGCCCATTTCAGATTAACTTCAAGACCGAGCCTGCTGGCCCTGTTCCTGAAGGAATGAAGCCACTGCCGATCAAACCGAAGGCGTGCAACGACGCGGATGAGGCATTCCGCTGTTCTTGCGTTGACTGCCCCGATGTATGTCCAGAGCTACCTGCCATAGAAACGGACAAGTACTGCCATGTTGGCCTATTGCCTTGTCTGTCGTTTGCTGTCCTCCTCATCTACTCGGTCTTCTTACTGGTTATCGTCGCTTTCTCCAGCTACTTCACCTACCGAGAACGCCGCTACCGGAAACCCGAGCGTGTCAGACTCTTGCAGGATCCCGCTCCCAGTGACGATGAGGACGAAGGTGATATTGTTCGCGCAGGTGGTTATATTGAGCAGCCCAACGATGTGTATAAGTTGAACTCTATGCTGGACAGGGTATTCAACAGTATTGGTGGTGCCTGTGCTCGGTTTCCGGGCTTTACCATTGGGTCCAGTATTGTCATGGTCGTTCTGTTGAGTCTTGGTTGGTTCCGATTCGCCGTGGAGACAGACCCAGTCCGTCTCTGGGTCAGTCCAACTTCAGCAGCGGCACAAGAAAAGGCCTACTTTGATGCCAATTTTGGACCGTTCTACCGGGCAGAACAAGCGTTTCTTGTTAATGACACATCGTCAGGGGATGGGAGCGTTCTGAGCTATGACACTTTGAGTTGGTGGTTTGATGTGGAGTCTCGTGTGCACCGCATGATCTCTCTTGACCGAGGGTTAATTCTCGATGACATTTGCACTAAGCCAACCGGTGAAGCCTGTGTCATCCAGTCTCTGACGGGCTACTTTGGAGGATCGGTGGCAAACCTAGACCCAGACACCTGGGAAGCTCGACTTAAGCATTGCGCGGATTCACCAGGTGACGTGAGCTGTCTCCCAGACTTCGGACAACCACTAAGGCCAGAAATGATCTTGGGTGGCTATGGAGAATCAAGAGATGTCTTAGACGCCCAAGCACTGATCACAACATGGGTTGTGGACAACCACGCGCAGGGGACAGAAGGTGAAGCTAATGCCATTGACTGGGAAAATAGTCTCAGGCGCATCCTGGAAGTGGTACAAGAGGAAGCTAAGGAGCGTGGACTACGTGTCTCGTTCACTACCGAGATCAGCGTTGAGCAAGAGTTGAACAAGTCCACGAACACCGACGCAAAAATCGTGGTCATCAGCTATATCATCATGTTCTTATATGCATCCATGGCTTTGGGTTCGGTCACAGTTACGTGGAAATCCTTATTTACCAATCCTGCAAACGCATTGGTCCAGTCCAAATTTACCCTGGGCATCGTCGGTATCCTCATCGTTCTGATGTCAGTTTCAGCGTCGGTTGGGCTGTTTTCTGCAGCTGGCATAAAGGTCACCCTGATCATTGCCGAGGTCATTCCATTCCTCGTTCTGGCAGTGGGTGTCGACAATATTTTCTTGATCGTTCACGAGTTCGAAAGGATCAACGTGAGTCATCCCGATGAAGAGATTGATGAGAGGATCGCCCGTGCTCTGGGCCGAATTGGCCCCAGTATCTTCCTATCTTCACTTACAGAGACTGTCGCTTTCGTCATGGGAGTCTTTGTAGGAATGCCTGCTGTGAGGAATTTTGCCGTTTATGCCGCTGGTGCAGTCTTCATCAACGCAGTCTTGCAAATCACCATGTTCATTTCGGTTCTCGCATTGAACCAGAGACGCGTCGAAAGCCTCCGCGCCGATTGCATTCCGTGCCTGACCGTTCGCAAAGCGCATTCCGGCATGTCCGAAGACCAGCTTCTCGATCACCAGGAGGGCGAAAGCGCTTTGCAGGTGTTTGTACGCAAGGTGTATGCATCTTCACTCCTTGCACGTAGGGTCAAAGTCATCGTCGTGATTACCTTTCTTGGCCTTTTGACTGCAGGACTTGCTTTGATTCCAAAGGTGGCTCTTGGCCTGGACCAACGCATCGCTCTTCCAAGCGACTCTTATCTCATCCAATACTTTGACGACTTGAACGCTTACTTTGGAAGTGGTCCTCCAGTTTACTTCGTGACACGCAACGTAAATGTCACTGAACGTCACCACCAGCAACAACTATGCGGACGTTTTACAACATGCGAGGAATTCTCTTTGCCCTTTGTACTCGAACAGGAGTCGAAGCGGTCCAATGTTTCGTATATCTCAGGATCAACGGCTAGCTGGATCGATGATTTCTTCTACTGGCTTAACCCCCAACAAGATTGCTGCAAAGAGGATGGCGAGATCTGTTTCGAAGACAGGACACCCGCCTGGAATATCTCGCTCTACGGCATGCCTGAAGGAGATGAATTCATTCACTACGTGGAGAAGTGGATCGAATCTCCTACCGATGCATCATGTCCTCTGGGAGGCAAGGCTCCGTACAGCAATGCCCTAGTTATCGATCAGAAGCGCGTCATGACCAACGCCAGCCATTTCCGGACCACACACACACCCCTGAGGACGCAAGATGACTTCATTAAGTCGTACATTTCGGCCCGCCGTATAGCTGATGGCATCTCTAAAGAGCATGGAATCGATGTATTCCCATATTCCAAAACCTACATCTTCTTCGACCAATATGTCTCCATCATACGGCTCACGGGTACACTACTGGGCTTCGCTGTCGCGATTATCTTTGCATTGACTTCCACGATCCTTGGATCCGTGGCAACTGGCGCGGTGGTCACTACGACCGTCGTCATGATCCTGGTTGACATTATGGGTGCCATGGCTGTAGCTGGCGTGTCGCTTAACGCAGTTTCACTGGTGAATCTGATTATCTGCGTGGGCATCGCAGTAGAATTCTGCGCACATATTGCTCGCGCGTTCATGTTCCCTTCCCGTGCTATTATGGAGAAGGTGCCGACCAAATTCCGGGGCAAAGACGCGCGTGCGTGGACAGCTTTGGTCAATGTAGGCGGCAGCGTTTTTAGTGGTATCACGGTGACCAAGCTCCTGGGAGTATGCGTGTTGGCCTTCACTCGCAGCAAGATTTTTGAGATCTATTACTTCCGAGTGTGGCTGGCTTTGATTTTATTTGCTGCCACCCATGCCCTCATCTTCTTGCCAGTAGCACTCAGCTATTTTGGTGGCGAAGGTATGTTTACATACAAAATCTCTTCTAGTTTGAGACCACTTACTGACTATCTCCACGCAGGATATGCCGACCCAGGGGCTGATGGCGGCCTTGAAGAGAATCTTGCGTCCAGGGGCTACCGTTCCCTGCTGGGCGACGACGATTACGACTCTGACGAATATTAGACGCTCGTAGCGCCGGAACGCACCGTCTTATACAGCAGTACACGAAATCACGTCTTACGGAACCGTTGATAACTCTACCATCATCAACGGATGCGACCTGAAACTGGATTCGTCAAATGAAGCTGTACACCACATCTATATATTGTTGAAAGTTATACCAAGATGATCGGGAGTTAGCACGGTTAAATCGGAGTTAGGTCAATGCAACTTGGTTACTCGGTGTACACTGGATAGTAGGAGTAGCATCCACACGCGTAGGATTTACTCGGATAAACAATCATGGGGGGCTTCTTGCTGGGACGCGTGATCTATCCTGAGGGTTGTACCGAATATCCCGGACTTACTATTGTTCCGCCTGTGTAACGGAGAAAAGCAGGCGCGGCAGTCCCGCCCTTTTGGTAATTATGAGTCGGCGTCGCATACGCAGACGCGAACTCTTGTTGTGGTTTACATATGCACGCAGTGAATGATTCCTGAACCGTTGCAGGCCACAAATAAAAATTCAATAATACAATAATAAAGTCAAAAAAAGGACCGAGTGGATACAAACGGTGGCCGATCTCAGTTGGGCACCGAGTCAGAGCAGTATGGTATGTTACCAGTCCTGTGAATCGGCCCCTGATTGGCATCCCGAGCCAGCCAGAATTACCGCTAAACCACAGTAGGCAAAATGAGTATCTCCGTAAAACAGCCCACCCGAACATAATTTTTTTTTCGGCTCCCTTTTTCTTCCCCTCCATTCGCTTTTTTTCTTCTCCTTCTTCTCTCTCCTTTTCTCACTCCTCCCCCTCTTCCTCTTCTCACACCTTTCTTTTCCTTTGTGTTTATCTCTTTCTTGTTCTATATTTGTGTTTTTTTGATACCCTGTGGGCTGTCTGTTTGTGTGCAGTCAGCTCATTCAATCCTAGGACCTTCTGAAACGAAGGTGCTGGTCTTGTCTTGCACAAGGCTATTTTTTTGAACAAATCATTGCAAAGAAAAAGTACAGTTGCTCAGTCCGACATGGATCAACAACGCTTTTTGCAGCAGCTTCAGATCGTCCTGAACCGTGAGTATTGCACCTTGCCTTTTGATTATCTTTCGAAGAAGGCATTGCTGACTCTTTGCTTCAGCTTCCCAGGGCAACGTCAAGGAAGCGACGGGCGTTCTCCAGCGCGAGTTCTATAAGAGCCCCGAATCTCTCGTTTTCCTCATCCAGATCGCCACCGGCCATGAGGATCCGAACCTGAGGCAGCTGGCGGCCGTCGAAAGTCGGACGCTGGTTGTCAAGCACTGGGTTTCCGTTCAGGCCAGCCAGAAGCCCCAGATTCGTGAACAGCTTCTGCGTGCTGCTGTTGGCGAGAGCTCTTCTCTCGTCCGCCACTCGGTTGCTCGTGTCATCTCTGCCATTGCTAAGATCGACCTGAACGATGGCGAGTGGGCTGATCTTCCCAACTTCTTGCTCCAGGCCGCTAGCACCGGTAACAAGGAAGAGCGTGCCGTGAGCATCTACATCCTGCTCACCATCCTGGAGACTCTGGGCGATGCTTTTGAGGAGAAGTTTGATGAGCTCTTCCAGCTTTTCAGCAAGACCATCAGTGACCCCGAGAGCGAGGAGGTGCGCATGAACACCCTCATGGCCTTGAGCAAGCTCGCCATGTACCTCGACTCGGAGGAGAGCGTTGCTCCTGTGAAGGCTTTCCAGAACCTGATCCCCTCTATGGTCGCCGTCCTTAAGGATGTTATCACTCGTGAGCAGGATGACGGCATCATGCAGGGTTTCGAGGTCTTCCAGACTCTTCTGGGTTGTGACCCCGCTCTGTTGACCGTCCACCTCAAGGACCTCGTTATCTTCATGAATGAGCTGGCCGGCAACGTAGAGCAGGAGGAAGATGTCCGTACCCAGGCCATCAGCTTCCTGATGCAGTGCGTTCAGTACCGCAAGCTCAAGATCCAGGGTATGCGCATCGGTGAGCAGCTGACCCGCACGGCGCTGCAGGTCGTCACCGAGCTCGGAGATGCTTCCCCTGCCGATGATGACATTACTCCTGCTCGTTCTGCTCTTGGTCTCCTCGACATCCTCGCACAGAGCCTGCCTCCCAGCCAGGTTGTTGTGCCTCTGCTTCAGACCCTGGGACAGTACTTCAACAACGGCAACCCCGACTACCGCCGCGCTGGTATCATGGCTCTGGGCATGTGTGTCGAGGGTGCTCCCGACTTCATCAGCACTCAGATGCAGGAGATCTTCCCTATGGTCCTGCAGCTGCTTGCTGACCCCGAGCCCAAGGTTCGCCAGGCCTCTCTGCACGCCGTCGCTCGTTTGGCCGACGACTTGGCCGAGGACCTCAGCCAGGAGCACGAGAGACTTATGCCCCTCCTCTTCAAGAACTTGGCCAGCGCCATGCAGGAGTACAAGGGTGAGGAGGATGGTCCTACCGTTGACATTATGAAGGCCGGTATCAGTGCGATTGACGCTGTTGTCGATGGTCTTGATGAGAAGGATGTTGCCCCTTACCAGGGTGAACTGGTCCCGATCCTTCACAACCTGTTCAAGCACCCCGACTTCCGTATCAAGGGCTTGGCTGCTGGAGCTCTGGGATCCCTCGCCTCCTCCGCTGGTGACTCTTTCCTCCCCTTCTTCGATGATTCCATGCACCTCCTCCAGGAGTTTGCTACCGTCAAGGACAGCGAGGAAGAGCTCGACCTTCGTGCTAGCGTCACTGACGCCATGGGTGAGATGGCCGCTGCTGCCGGTCCTGAGCGCTACCAGCCTTACGTTGAGCCCCTCATGCGCGCCACTGAGGAAGCTCTTCACCTTGGTCACTCCCGCCTCAAGGAGAGCACCTACATCTTCTGGGGTGCCATGTCCAAGGTTTACGTTGAGCACTTCTCTCCCTTCCTTGACGGAGTTGTCAAGGGTCTTTTTGCTTGTATCGAGCAGGATGAGACTGATCTCGATGTCTCGCTTGGTGCCGCTGCCAAGGATCTCATCGGTCAGGAAGTGACCATTGGTGGCCGCAAGGTCCGTGTTGCCGATGCCGATGATGATGATGACGAGCCCACCGGAGAGGATGGTGATATCGAGGATGTTGATGTTGACGATGAGGACGCTTGGGATGACATCACTGCCACCACCCCTCTGTCCTTGGAGAAGGAAATCGCCGTCGAGGTGATCGGTGATCTCGTCACTCACACCAAGTCTGCCTACCTTCCCTACTTTGAGAAGACCATTGAGATGGTTCTTCCCTTGGCTGAGCACCCCTACGAGGGTGTCCGCAAGAGCACCATCAGCACCCTGCACCGCTCCTACGCCATGCTGTACTGCATTGCTGAGGAGAGCGGCCAGATGGCCAAGTGGCAGCCTGGTCTGCCCCTTCAGGTCCAGCCTGCCAAGGAGGTCCAGAAGTTTGGTGAGATTCTCATGACCGCCACTGTCAAGATGTGGACTGAGGAAGACGATCGGTATGTATTCCAAAATTTTCTTTCTTCAATGCCTATTCATACCCGCCCTCGGGCTATCTTAAATGATGATCACCACGTTTACCCAGCTCACTCCGACACGCAAAAGTCGTGCATGATGTGAAACACGTTTACTCACAACCTTCTGATATTTATCTACACATTCATTCTGCTGTATGATTTCATCATGGTTACAAGAGCTAACCAGAAGACAACTAGTGCTACCGTCGCCGACATCAACCGCAACATGGCTGAGAACCTGCGTTACTGCGGTCCTTCCTTGATCTCGAACGAGACCACCCTCCACAACGTGATCACCATGATTACTGACATCATCACCAAGAAGCACCCTTGCCAGCTCGAGTTCGGCCCTGAAGAGGAGACCCTCGAAGCCGGTGAGGAGACTTCTGAATTCGACTGGGTTGTTGTTGACACCGGTCTTGATGTTGTCTCTGGTATGGCTGCTGCTCTTGGCGCCAGCTTTGCCGAGCTGTGGAAGGTCTTCGAGAAGACTGTCATGCGCTATGCCGGCAGCACCGAGGCTCTTGAGCGCGCCACTGCTGTCGGTGTCATTGCCGAGTGCATCAACGGCATGGGTTCTGCTGTCACCCCCTACACCGCTAGCTTCCTGAAGCTCCTTGTCCACCGCCTTGGTGATGAGGATACTCAGACTCGCTCCAACGCTGCCTACGCCGTTGGCCGTCTCGTCGAGCATTCCGAGGCCAAGGACCAGATCGTCAAGGAGTTCCCCACCATCCTGTCTCGTCTGGAGCAGTGCCTTCATATGAACGTCTCCCGTCTTCAGGACAATGCCACTGGCTGCTTGAGCCGCATGATCCTCCGCCACCGCGAGAACGTTCCCATCAAGGATGTCCTTCCTGTCCTTCTCACCATCCTTCCCCTCAAGAACGACTACGAGGAGAACGATCCCCTGTACCACATGATCTGCCAGCTTTATAAGTGGGAGGACCCCACTGTCCGTGAGCTCACTCCTCAGCTCGTTCCCATCTTCCAGGCTGTTCTCAGCGATGAGGACCAGCTGGAGGAGGAGCGTCGGGCCGAGCTCGTTGAGCTTGTCAAGTGGCTGAACCAGGTGCAGCCTGGTGCTGCCCCTTGGGCCGACCAGCTGTAAAGGCAATGAAAAAACAAAGGATGGATGACGACAGCTTGATGACCAAATACTACTTAATGGATAGATCGGGTCTCTCTACGAGGACTCTTATGGACGACGTTAGAAGATACCCCTGGGGAGCCAATGAGCGATGAACCCACAACTTATAGAATATGGCTGGACATGCTATGAATTATGAACAAAAGTGGTGTATATATTTTATGAGTTAAATCGAATTCCGATTCGTATGTTCATGTTGCCTTTGTACTATCTCTTTCGTAATGTGTCGTGTAATGTCGGTAATCGATTGAACTAGCCCCCTGTCGGTGGCATGTTTTAAGTCTACTCTATGGAAATTATGTCCCATGTCTCATGCTCCATGATGCTGGTTGATTTTCTCGTTTTCATAACTTGTCCTCCACTTATTTCTTGGAACAGCCAAACATGGTACTTGATTTTATGGGCCTACTGCTATTCTTCCCATTAATAGGTGAAGAACTGAGTCCCGTGTGATGTAAACGATGTTTGTAATAGTGAATCATAGAACTTCTGCTTCCTCTTTCTTGGAATCTAGTACTAGATATATATTAGTAGTAACAGGGAGTTGGCCACACGTATCTCACAGTTCTTTTTCCTCATTGTTGATGTACCTTAAGTTCATAATGAAGCCCAACCACTGCTTACAACAGAACGATACATTCATTCCAGGACTCATCTAGGTGTTCATGACACCTTTCGCATGGTCTACCCGACCCTGTCGACGTCATTACACCTATATTTTCCACTCGAAGCCTTATCATTACGTAGAGATATTCATATCTTTACTCTGGGTATGGATGAAAATGAGGCATTGAATCAATTAATCCAATATTTCCCTTCTAAACATCCATTTCAACTATTTACACTATCACTCAATACTTCCTACTAGTTGCGTCCCTAGAAGGCAAGAAGAATGTCTACTAGTCTTATATCATTCCCACCCATACAATCCTTCCAAGACCCTCAAAAACTCACAAGAACAAAAGATCCAACAATGGACCTCCTAGCCAAGCTCGAGATACTAGCTGTTACAGTTAGCAACGAAGACAACGGCATCATCCTCGAAACTGCCTCGAATAACCAGTACTACAACCACACATCCCATCCCCTCACCACCCTGCACCCTAAGGACAAGAACTCGACCTTCCTCGTTAAGCTCGAAGGACCTCTAAGCACTCCCGTTCAAGTCCAAGTGCTATCCAAGTCTCTCACAATCCCCATCCTTAGAGAAGGAGTAGGCGAAACCTCCACTGCCAACTTCTGCCTCATTTCCGGCGCCATGAAGCTCAATATCCTTTCAGCTCTCGCAGGCAGCACCTTCTCCGCAACATTTGTCCGAATCAATCTCTCCCCTAAAGATCTCTCTGCAAATAGCATCGCACCTTGTCTGGGTAGTGAGATCGACCCTATTCTTCCGCAGAAGCGAGCTACCGATGCCGATGAGGTGTTTCTTCCGAAGCAGGGCGAGTACCCCGTGTGGTATTTCTTTCATGGGAATCTGGCTGTGCCGGAGACTCTAACTGAAAGTCTGGGGTTGGATGAGAGCCCGACGTATCAGAAGGCAGTGGTCAAGGGAGGTATTTTGAGGACCTGGGGAGGGGGCAAGTATAAGGCTTTGGTTGATGGAGATGCGTCGGCGAGGGTAGAGGGGTGGGCGTATGAGGTGGGATCTGAGGAGGATGAGGAGATGCTGAGGTATTATGAGACGGATTGCTATGAGGTGGTGAGGTGTGATATTTGTATGGTGGATGTTGGAGAGGTTATTAAGGGGCTGGTATTTAGGTTTGTGGGGGATGTTGATTAGGCTTTGCTTTGGTAGGGTTGTTGGGTGTCCTTTGGCGTCAATTTTTGGGTATCTGTATATCTGTATCTTTGTCGATCTTTTGACCATTTTGATCTTGGAGATGCAACTCGGGTTGGTCGATGTGCTTTATCTTCATCTAGATATCTAGATAGATCACGGGTTCGGAGGTTCTGGGATGCTTGCACCTTCTTTCTCTGTCAAAGTAGATACTACCATTAATACCGCAACCCTAATTCCCTCCTAATCAATTGGGGCCTGCCGTTTGCCCGTCTAGGTATGCGGTGTTGACCATTTAAGACTGTATACAGGCAGGGAGGGGCCTAAATTATCCAAGTCGAGTCGAGTCTCTTATTGTGAACAAGATAAATGGCGCCTATTTGTCTAGCCCGTCCTTCATCACGCTGAGGTCACGACGTCACTATTAGAGGCTCATTACTTGTCCTACCGGGTACAATGTACACTCATAGTCACATCATCGTGACTGTCGACTGCCTAGAGAATACTTCGCTCTAGCGCACCATCGTTCGCCTCCATCCGACCTCTCATTTCGCAGTTATCTTTTATCTGCTCTGTAAGAAGATTGGGAGCCAAGTCCTTCGTCATAGTCTCGACTGTCTCTGCTGTCCGCAGCATTATCTACAGAACTATATCCGTCCCTTGATTCTCCTCTTCGGATATCGGTTCAGATTGTCCTGTCACCCTGGAAGGGCACCTATCTTACTTTTGACCAAGCCGAGACGGCTACAATGGCCTCCGCAGACAACTCCAATCGACGTAAAGCAGCTATTCCAAGCCCCGCGGGCGAGCTTCGTGAACCAAAGCGGCATGGCCTGATCGCACAGCTGGTATGTGCTGCAAAGCTTACCAAGCTTGATTCAATCACCTGGGCTTGTTTGTGGTTTGCGGATGTCTCGAAATTAGAAAGTCTCGTGTCATCCTGTGGAGGGAATTCACCGTACGGTTTTATGATGCACCGCGAGCTCTCAAAGAGTGAGGATAAAACACAAGTAATTGATGCCTGTAAGTGGGGTTTGATACATTGCAAACAGACTTAGGCTAATACAATATTAGGGGCGGTTTCACGGCCCAAAGAAGAATTGGAGAAGGCCTATGAAGACGAAGAATCAGATACCGAGGGGCCTCCGATCAAGAAGCGTCGGTTGACTTTGAACACAGAAGAGAGTCCCAGTTCTGCAGAAGAAGCAGCCACTCATTTAGCCAATAAACTAGTAAGCCAACTCCACATTCGATACGACCAGGTCAGTCCTCCGCTAACTTCAGCAAGTGCACTGAGCGAGATAATGCCACTTGCGTGGTCACCGGTTGCCGTGATCCGGTCGAAATCGCACATATACTCCCCAACGGTCTTGGAAGAATAAATTCTGAAGTACTCCAGAACTTTTGGTTTCCTCTGCACCGATTCTGGAGCCAAGAGAGGGTCATGGCATGGATGAATCAGGCTGCAGGCCCAGAAGCCACAGAGGCCTGCTCGAACCTCCTGTGCATGACGGATATGGCCCATAAATTATGGAAAAAAGCGCGCTTTGCCTTGAAACCTCTGTCCTTGAGTGAGGATCGGAGATCACTTGAGGTGCAATTCTACTGGCTCCCGGTTTATAACTACCGTTCGAGAATTCCCGCAACCGAAGTCCCCAGTCGTATGTCTCGCAAGCTCTCCGGAACAACCGTTGATGGAAAAGAAACCATGCTGTTTAATATTGCCACAGATAAGAAGCTATGCTCTGGGGACATTCTTACCTTCAAAACAAACGACCCTAACAGTCACCCCCTTCCATCCATGGAGTTGCTAGACATGCAGTGGGTCCTAAATCGAGTTCTTGCCCTCAGTGGTGCCACTTACGCCACAGACGAAGAGCTTTATCCCGATTTCTCGTCGAATGAGGGCTCATTTTGGGATAGCGAGGAAGGTTTCTGAGATGCACAAGTGGAAGACTCAGGGGGCGAGACTCTGCGGGAAAGAATAGGTAGTCATCCCAACTAGCCCATCACATTATTGTTGCTGACTACTAGAAGCAGAAGTAGGAACTATCTACCTCCACAGTATAGCCAGAAACAGAACGAATATTCCTAGCTTCATCAGCAGACCGCACATAATATCGTCCCTGCAAACTCCAGCCAGGTGGATGTCTACCGTATCTAAATTCTCTCATAGGTATATTCTATCATCCAGACAATATGCCGGAGAGTAGAAAGGGTAGATTCCTCTTGCTGGAAGACGCTCTGATGACAATATCTACCGGCAAATACCGCATCCACCACGTAAACCAGGAGATATCCGTCATCCGTCACGTAAACGGACTTTGCCGTCCAGATTATGAGAGACGTAGCCGCATAAACCCTATAAAGTCCTTCCAGTCCGCTACAGCTAAGGTAGCTATTTAGACAAGCAAATGCTTGACAAATAAGTCTCCTCCTTTGTATCCGTCACGTTAATTCAAGAGAGATGAATAATGAATTTGGCATAACCAGCTGCTAATTTCCTCCAGATGTTAGCAGCCTAAGCACTTGTTACAATGAATATCCCAAACCTTCACTGCGAATTTCACTTATCGCCTCTATCACTCTACAATCGTTGAATATTGCCCCCTTCAATCTGTGCCTCTTCCCTGGGCATGGTATATACCTTCACAGTTTTGCAAAGCACAAGTCCGATTCACCGTTCTACATTCGGTCGTTCTTATGAATTGCCCATCTTTCCTCTCAGAGCAACCAATTTCTTTCCTACAACCTGCCAGGTAGCTACAGACCTACCTTCATACTAATTCTTCTATACAGCCATCATCAGTTTCCTTATTTTTCATTGTATATCCACATATACCATGGGAATATGAATTCACCCAGAAAGAACCGAATACACTTTATGAAGATAAAAACTACAGCCAACATATACGAAGGGAAATTAGCACGTTCTTATTCCAAATAATTGAGCAGGAGACATTCGATACCACACCAGGTAAAGGAAGAAGGGAAAAAGAAGAATATTTGCTCATCTTGAATCTAGCCAGGTACATAGCCGTCTCTGTTACCCTCTATCGCGCGTGCCAAATTGACTAGGTCATGCAGATGTTCACTGCCACAGCGCAGGGCGTTTCAATGCCATGTTAGGGATCAGCCGTGGCCCCCATATGAACTTCAAGTTCAGGATTGTGTCCTCGCTTCTGATGATCCCGATGTACCAGTTGCTGTCGGGCAGCCAATCCCGGTCCATTAGATCTTATACAGCCGCTTCGAGATCGTTCTCCGTGAAGATTGTGGCCATGACCCAAATTCAAAGACTACTATTTGTGGAATGGGATGGTGCTCCTACTAGAGCACCCAAAACTGTCTATCGACTTCAGTTAGCCATCTTCGAGTGCAAGAGAAGGTTCATAATCACAAACTGACCTGCTATCTACTGCTCTGGCGCGTACAGAGCTGCTTGAATAACCACCCAGCTCTTACACTCTACCGAGCACCAAAATAGATCAAGCAATCAGGAAATAAAGATATCAAAGCCCCTGCAGCTTCCTTGTCCCTCACTTATAGGAAATACAACTCTCAAGCTAAACTTGTGAGTGACCCGATTTGGCCAGATGATCTAAAATCAATCTATTATGTATTAGGGGCTGTGCGCGCTAGAAGCCCTACACGACCTGACAAAGTCTCGACTGGGTCGTGTAATAGGTCATGACAGACCAGCGCCCTTATCGATATAAGGCTAAATACTTTTCTCTGATACTGGTGGCCCGGTGAAGATTTCACCCACTTCTAAGCGCCTTGGAAAGACCAAGTGGGGTGCTGTACTACACTTTTCAGGTACAGAAAACGCCTTTCTCAGTATAAGCATTGCATTGCAGGATTTGGTGTCGCACTTTGCTCTGCCTTCGGTTGCAAAACGTCTATCCTGAGCCAAATATGCAGCTTACACAGAGAAAGGCCTATGTATCATCTTCCGAAACAGTACTCCTTTGGAGTATAGCACTATATACAGTATAGCAAAACAAATGGTTCCGCGGCCATTTCTTCCAGAAGGACGGGTGACAGCTAGACAGCTTCGAAAATCAGTAATGCACTTATCGATGCATTCGATTCCGCGATTACGGCTTTGATAAAGCCCTCAAGGGATATATCAGCTAATGAGATTAGCCGGGTACAATGGTTTTGCCAAAATTGGACCCGAAGCGGAAGGCTTACAGCTTTAGCATTAGGATTTGTTGGTTCTGAACTCATCAGACAGTACACCTGAGAATACTGTGCTCCCTGGGATTAGGGGGGAAAGTAAATACTAGTTATACTGGTATCTACTAAAAGACTAAAATGTCTCAATTCTACTTGGTACAGAATCTGGAATAGAACACTATTCCAAGCATACCTTACCTATCTCTAGAAGCTTGGAGGTTTGTTTGAGATACCCATAAGGGCAGTAGAGTGTCCAGCTGGAAAGATCACGAACTTGACGTCAATAATCATGCAAAAGATGCAACCCTTTTGGGACGACACGAGGCAGGGTTCATTGCGGAGATGAGAGAGTCCTTGGAGAGGGCCAAAGGCCATAGAACTCCTGAATATAACAGTCTAGGACTACCCCGTTGTCGCCCCATGCTTCTGGCTATAGGCCAACGGATGGCGTATGAGGCAGCCGTTGATGCGGATGTTGATCCCAATTTTCTGGCGCTATATGAAGCCGGAGCGGTGAGGAACGACTCAAGTTGGTATGTGGAGCAGCTGAGGCTCAGTAGGCATCTCAATATGATATGGAGTGCCAAGCGTGCGATAGTGTAATGTCGCAGCTAGATAGGCATTTGGACGGATTGGGTTTCGAGCCGTACTGCACCGCCCCGATGCTGTCGCCGGCTAGATGGGAGACTTTCATCAATACCTGCCCTATATACACAGGAGACGTAGTTCCTAGCCTAGGTTATGGAGGTAGCTGAGAGTACAGACTCTGAGATATATAGTATCCCGCAAAGTGACTGATTACAGCGTGTGAAGCTGAGAGAGCAGTGGACGGAAGTAGACGGATGAAGGAGTCAAAGTGGAAGTGGAGAACAGATGGGCGGTGGATCTTTGCTGCCTGAGCTGATCGGCTCGGCTAACCCCAGAAGGGTCTAGTGGGTCCTGAGCTGGTCAGTGACGTTGATGGCGTCTTTTCTCTTCTTCCTCGACTTTTGGGTCATCTCTGGTTCTTGGTCTGGCTTCGTTCCTGATCCTTTCTTTTTCCCAGGTGAAATACAAGAATTAATTCTGGTCGGCTTTCAACCTCATCACAATATTCTACATTTGCAAGGCATCAAATCTCAAAAGCACCTCACGATGGCTGCCTCGTCCGTTTCCTCCGCTGTCAACTTCACCCTTCCTTCCTCCAGTTCTGGCTCTTCCATTAAGCGACCTATCAAGACTGTCTCTAAGCCTTGTTTTGGCTGCGACTGCGGAGATGAAGAATGCGATTGCTGCGTTTGCACTGTGATGTGGTATGTCAATCAAAGACCCAGATCCATAAACAAGAATCTTTAGTAACCCATTTTTGCAGAACCAACGCTCGTTGATTTTCGGGCCATGTCTATAGCGTCCAAATAACCTGTGGGCTATTTTCCGAATTTGATGATACATACGACTTTCAATGGGCGCACTTGGAGTTTGTCATGGGCTGTCGGAGGCAGTGGGTACATCCATTACTGATGCCACCCCTTGCCATCCACGTTTATACATCTTTGATTTGGCTATAGCAAAAGTCTTAGCACAGATTAATCAATCTGCTTTGAAATTCCAGCTTCTAAGCTGGGCTATTCAGAATTTGCTCTCAATCCCCTGACTAGTGGTGTAAGGTTTACGGCGAGCCTCAGAGTCAAGGCCTCAAATATTTTGTCGGTGCCTTTCCTACAGTCATCTTGAATAAAGGCTGCAATGTTGATAGTATTTTCATATTTGCCTGCCATATGATGCCTTGAGATGTGGCACCAACTAGACAACAGCAGGGGACCCCAGACTAGCGCCGTCCGGATGGTCTAAGGCTAAGCAACGATGGGTTTAGCATGCCTGTCCAGCCACAATAGGCTGCATACGCGAGTCAGTATTAGACATCTTGTGAGGGGAAACAGTTCGACCCTAAGTCCTAACAACCGTAACACCCTTGGGGCAGCATCCGTCTCGCTTGCTTGCGCTCCACGTATCCGGATCTACAACTTCCACACAAGGATGCCCCCTTCACGCATCGGAACTTCAGCATAGTCACATAGCAAATCAGCCATAGAGTGCTCAAGCTTCTCGAGCATTGATATGATCGGTTCTAAGCGGGAAATATCTCCGCCCCGTTGTCTCGAGATAAGCCACATTCCCAAGCGCCGACGGGTCTAATTTTGGGTGGTCCGGACGAACTAAGCAATGCGCTAACACTACCGCCGTCTCAACTACTGCATGGTGTAGCGATGCAATGCACTTTTCGGGTAAAGGAAGTTACACTGGTGTAAGGCTATAGGAGGGGAGGTAGCTATTCTGACTGGTTTGGGTGAGGGAAAAAAGATGAACCCAGCACAGCCGCATACTAACAGTTCTCTTGATTTGCATAATCATACTCAGGGCCTACCTCTGAATCTGCCTTGTTAATCCCTGTCATGGCTGGTCTATTTGAATCCCCCACAGTCCCTCCTCTTTGTCGATCTGCCCATGCGCGAAAGTTCAAACTATTTTTCGACACAGAGACAACTATGACATCTCCCTTCTCCACTCCTTCGTTCCCTCGAAACATTCCATTATTTTCACGCCTGCTATCGGACGACAATGACGAGGCTTCCGACTCTCCTTCGCCTACCGATGTGGCTACTATTTCGAGTGACCCTGCTCGACCTACAAGCCCCGGGGATCGAAGCCCTTCGGTTCAGTTTGCAGCTAGGCGGGAATTTAGACGAGGAGTGGCTTCTGTAACCTCAGCTGAACATATAGAACGCCCAGGAAACTCTACGTCACCGAAGTCTATGACAGTACAGCAATACATGTTAGATTCCGATCCAGCTGACCAGAATTTAACCGCTTTGCGGCGACTAATGGCCGGCTCTCCTTCTTCTCTATCACGATCACGTGAGACACCAAGGATCAGCGGTAGCATTGTGAGTGCTGCCGTATCACCAGGAATGAATGATGTATTTCAGGATGCTGTAGAGGAGCAGATTCAGGGTCCTGCAGAGGGCGACAAACCAAAAGTTACGACAGAGGCTATTCTTTCTAACATGCACAACATCATTCGGGGTCATTACAACGAAAACAACAAGGGATATGCTTACGTTTACCGAGACAGTAAGGATGAATGTCAGCGCTTCAAGATTGGATCGACGGATCGGCCAGAAGACCGCAAAAAAGAGCTCGACAAGCAATGCAAACTCAAGGGCTGGGAGTTGGTACAGGATCCTAAAATGCCTATTTGGGAGTATAAACGACTCGAAAGGCTCGCCCACAGTGAGCTGAAGAACTTCAGATGTGATACTATATGCCCCGGTGATGGTATGAAACATCGGGAGTACTTTTATGGCTCAAACGCTACTGCCTCTGAGGTCTTAGGACGCTGGTCGCGGTGGCTAGTAAATCACGAGCCATATGACAAGAAGAGCGAGCTGAAGCCTTTCTGGTCCGATCGCCTTGAATGTTTCACTGATAACAAAATGGCCTCGTTCTATTTCAACTGCAGGAAAGCTACATGCTCACAGCGAGATTCCAGTCCCGTTGCTTGCCAGGAATGTCTTCAGAGAGGATGGAAAGTGTGGACAGAACCAAGGACGTTAGACAAGGTTAAGTACTACTGTCCTTATTATGCCGAGGCCGTATGGGAGCGCACACCCGCACTGTCAACCTGTTTCTTCCTTATGGTGTGGGGCAGATTGATTGCGCCGATGATCTTTGCTCTTTTGCATAGTTCCGAACTTCGTGGAGGGTTAATCGTGACTGACATTATTATATGCATATGCGCCCTCTTCTGTCACCTTTCCCAAAACAAGGCACCACAGGGCGAATTTAAGACGAAGTACACCGGTAAGAGAGCTACGTCAGCTTCGGGACAATCCATTATATCTCCAGGGGTGTCCTCAACCAGACATGGCCAAGAAGATACTCCTGCAAAAAAGAGAAAGCAATTATAACATTTTCTAACGATTCGGGAACGTCGGTCTGTCGCTGCACCAAAAGAAACAAAGTCATTCTGTCGCATATGGAATGTTTTGGGTCAGCGCATCCTGTCGAAATATTCCATGCCATTGGAAACAAGCAACTTGAGATGCGCTCTGGCCAGTAACAGGGCAAGTCGGAAAAAACAAAGTCCATTCCTCTTCGTAATAGGCACTATGTTGTATACGGTGATCTACGCGACACACCACTGTCATCGGCGTGGATATGCTCCATCCATCGTTGCAGCGACTGTTCTTTACGAAACTAGGTTGTCAAACGAACACTGGGCGACGGTCATGGCGGGCTGGTGTGTAGCTCCGAGGTTATGCTGGGATACCCACCCGCGATGATGTCAATAGGGATTCCCGGCCCACCCGGATGCTTGCAAGGCACAGCTGAGGCTCGACCTCACACTGTATCTGCAAATCGGGATTTGTGATACCAGATCTCTCTCAGGAGCCAGGAACAGCGACTCTTCAAAGAAACTTTCTATTATTGTGGAGAAACCCAAGACCCTGGGTGTTGACGTAGGCGGTCCGTCACCTGACAGCCAACCCAATTGCAGCTATCTCAACTTGGGATCCACCGGAAGGTTCGTCACAATCCTCGTCTTCTTATTACTTTCGACTTATGAGGCGGTGGTAGCTTGTATTTCGTCGTGGCGGGCACTCAGAATTGCGTTGTGCCGAGCAACACTATATCTCTTTCCACGTCAACCACACCCGACTGGCCGAGCAACTCAAGTTGGTCTTGGTTTTACTAGAAATGCAGCGACTGCGCCATAGTAACAAACTAGCATACTTCGCAATCAACAGTCAATGAGCGACGAGCACCCAAATGGCTTCGGACAGCCATTCTTCATTGTGACATGGGTCGAATTTGGGTTGGCGATCATCTTCATGATCGCTCGATGCGTTGCTGCGTCCAAACTTATTCATAATGTGGCGAAAGACCTGTATTTGGCGATAGCAACATTTGTGAGTACTCTTCTACCTCAGCTTACCATATTGCTGCTAATATCGAAGCGACAGACCCTGGGAGCTGCAAGCATGGCGATGATCACTGTCGGAGCTACATACGGGCTTGGTCTTCCGCAAGACATGCTAACATTCAACGAGAGCAAGATGGCACTACTATATGGCTGGGTTAACCAATTGCTTGCCCTCGTTGCGATTGGGTTGGGGAAGCTTACCATTGTCGCCTTTCTCGAACAAGTCCAAGGTTATCAGACCAAAGCCAGAAGCATATTTCTTTGGTCTTTGGCGGGCAGCAACCTCGTCGTGAACTGTGTCGCTGCCATCCTCATGATGCTTCAATGCTCGCCGAGGAGGATGCTGTGGGAAGCATATGCTAAGGGGTATTGTCCTTATCGCAGCCGTATACAGATATTCGGTTATATTCAAGGGCGTGAGTGTATCTTCTCCGCTTCCGTGAGTTCATGTCTAACATTGACAGCTTGGTCCGCTGTTTGCGACTTTGCACTCGCGTTATATCCCGTTTCTTTCCTTGCTCGGGTCCACGCTTTCTCGATAGCGACTCGGATCGGTCTCTGCGTACTAATGGGATTTGGCGTCGTGTACTGCACCTTCCCTCTTATCGAATGAACCAATGCTGACGTAGAACAGGGCAGGGGCATGTGCAATAGTAAAAACTGTTCAATTGACTGTTCTGACGAAAATCGAAGATCCGAGCCGTGAGTAGTACTGTTCGTCCACGGCGACATGAGAGCTAACAGACATAATAGAGCAGATCGGAACAGTCATTGTTTGGAACCAGTGAGTAGCACTCATCTTCTCTATCTCGCCATACGTATCGCTCTAACGACAGATTACAGAACCGAAATGTGGGTCGTATTCATTGTCAGCTGTATACCACCTACGAAAGTGTTCTTCAAGCATGTATATCGCCGAAGTTCTATCCGGCTAGGCTCATTTGTGGACCAAATGCGGCCACGGGAACAGGAGACGAAGCAGAATGAGTCGATGCAATCTAGCTGTTAAGGCACGGTCAATACGAGATTTGGGACTTGGCAGGCAGTCAGTCGATTGGGAGGATGCTTATTGTACTATATGTATTGTTATATGAGGAGTATATGATACCATGACGTTCGAACCATCATCAAGAGTATATTTGAAGCAAACTATAGTAGCATGCAATATAGTTTGGAGTAAAAATATGTATAAGATTCACGCCTACTTATCATGAGCATATTGCTACTTGCCTATTGAGTCAGAGATAATCATATGACAGTTTATCAGCACAACACATCATTCACAAGCCCATACATATATTTATACTAAACATCCACCCTCCTTAGAATAATACGTCACGCCATCCACTCAGTACATACTACAGAAGGCGAGCGTCAAATATTTCCCAATCAGTAAATACTTACTCCCTCCATCAACACCCATGACTTAATCCCTACCTATCCAGGTAACAATCACAACATTGAAAATCCGCCCCCAAGATCAAACATCCAGCATACCCAATCAGTCCCTAAATTCCCCTCCCCAGACCAAACAACTCACTAACTTAGTGAAGATCGGAGCCACTCTTGTCTTACTCAGCTCACCTCAGCCATCACACCAAACTAACCATACCCTAGCGAACCAGCTAAGTTAGCTAGCTAGCTAGCTACGTAGTCAACCCATCTTTCCCTCCCCCGTTTCACACTAATTGATTGCATTATCCACAAGAACACGATCATAATCCACATTCCACAGAGTAAAAGACAAAAATTCTATTCGACGGCTCGGCAATTACGCCTAGTAGTACCTAGCTAGATACTTTTTCCATTTTCTCTCATGATTGACATGGCTAGTAAGTAGTTCTACTACCCGCCTGAATAAAACCTATTTTCGGGGTTATTTCGGCGAAACAACAAAACAAAACATCTTCTAGATTGGGTACGGTACCTAGACTACGTATATGTATCTTCTTTCCATATGAGTTTAAAACTTTACTTATTATAGTCGATCCAGGGGTAAATAACGTAGAAGCGGTACGTACGGAATTTGGCTGGGGCCTTGGATCTGCAAAGAATCTTTCTTGGCGCGGCGAGGGCCGATAGGGTCGTTGTGTTGATCGTTCTTTTATTATTATTATTATGATTATGACATTTTTATTTCGTGATTTTTAATTAGTATTTGAATTGTTTGTTATTGGTACTAATGTTCACTTATTTACTAGTAAAAAGTAAGGATTTGATATGTTTGATTGACTACTTACTAGTCGGTGAAACTAGGGAGTTATAAGTTTAGTTGGTTGACCCCTGGTTACTTATGGAAGTGCGATCATAGTGGTTGTCACTATAGTAGTAAGTAGTAACTGATAGATCAAGTTCGGTTTAGAATTGTGATGTGGCTAGTAGTAGTAATCCAACTAGTAACTTACTTAGTAGTAGTTACTATTTTGAAGTGCCAGATTGAAATGACATGCGTTGCGTTTGTGGCACAGTAAGTAGGAGTGTGACTAGCATTAGCAGTAGCTCAAAATATATATCATCATCCGCTCACTCATTTATGAGTGCGACATAAGTAATACTAACTACTAACTAATTTACTCCATAGTATTATTACTCAGGTACACTGACACCGGAGAATTAAATTCCTCTCTTTTTATTCACTAGAATCTGTCTAAGAAGTACACACAGAAAAAAAACAAGATATGGCATATTTAATCAATCAAACTTTGTACTAAAGTATCAGATCAGCCAAGGACAGTCGGCCCAATGTCTCACTCAAACCGTTCGCAGTGGAACTTTGGAAATGCAGTCCCGGCCGGAGAAACACACACAAGTCGGGAAAAGAGCGAAAGATCGAATGGAATGCGGCATATCTAGTTTTAGTCTAGTACTTACCCCACCACGCAATCGTCCAGAACCTAACCACACATCCCCACAATAGAGAGGGGACCAGAGGGTAGGAGGGAGAGAGAAAGAGAGAGAGATGAAAACATTATGATGATGACGAAATCGTGCGTATGTTAGACTGGATCACTAGCTTAGTTAGTTTTAGTTGAGTTGGTTATCTATCTACGTACGTAGTAGTCTACCAAGTAACTAGGCGTTTATAGTAATCAAGCCGAGGTGGAGGGAGAATCAGACAGAGAGGGGTTATTTTGCACTTTGTCTAGTAAAACTAATCGATTGGAAACGCGACGCTTGGACATTTTACATTTTGCATTTGACATTTCAAGGTCCGGTGAGTTTTTTTATTACACACATCAATGATCTCTTTGGTTGGAGCCTGGCGCATCTCTCGCATCTTTCCTGTGCATGCTTTGTGGTGGTGGTGGTGGGCTTTGACCATGTTCCAGACACGTCAAGAGTCTAGACTTACGTATCTTTGCTGGCTGGCTAGCTAGCTAGATACTATCTACTAGTATGGGTTCTATACATCACATCAACCGAGCGCTTGGTCGCTCCAGTTGGGTGGTCCGTGATGCAGGGTAGATTGGATGGGTTGGTCGGTCATGCATGTTGGTACCTACAGGCTGGTTCATACGTGCGTCGCTGATCTTGGGAGGGCACGGTTTGCCGCCGTTGTCTGCTTGGCATTAGTGCTTTGCTCTGGTTGGGTTGGCTGGGACTGCCTTTCTGGTCGTGGTGGAAAACAGCCTTTTAATTTTTATTAGTTTTGATCGAGTCTAGTCTCTGCCTGCAGGTGGTAGTGACCCAAACGAGACAAGGCTGGCTGCGATAAGGCGCACGATTTGGTGGTGGCGGGTCAGGACTGTCTGCTGATAGGGAACCCCGAGCAATTTGGAATCGGATTGGCGATGTCATGATCGTACGGCGCTTCTTGCTGGAGGCTCATTAGCACCCCGAAAGTGCATGGCGTAACTCTCTCAGCCGCTCATTCCTGGCGCTTAAAGCTCGCGTACGTCCAAGACATGTGGGTTGGCGTGGAGAGCAGCTTTAGTCCAGGAGACAAAGAGGGGTCGAATGGGTAGATCAGTTGGAGCCGAACGGCGGCCGGCAAAAGGTGGTCATTCGATTGGAGGGGGTTGGTATGAGTCGAGAGGAAATGGCTTCTTACTCTAATGAAAAAAAAAAGGAAACTAGTGAAGCCCGGTCAGGGAGCCAGCAGATCATGCGATCGTGGAAGAGTGTGTTTCTCACCCCCCTCCCATCCCTTCCTTCCTTCGCTTCCCTTCTTATCCCGGTAGACTATGACCACCCCTGCAAGCCTTAGTAGTTAGTTAGTAGTGAGAAACCCCGATCAGATTGGTAGTAGTTTGGGAGGCAAGGTAGCAGTGCTAACTTGGTTTAAGGTGTTACCTCAACCATGTGGCCGGCTACCCACCTCGAACGGCTCCCATCTCGGCCACATGCGGAATCCTAGCAGGATCAATAAAAGTGCCACAGCACGTGGAGTTTATGACCCGATCGCCGGATCCTGGCTAGCCTGGCAGTCAAAAAGAGCGTTTAAAAGTAGTAATTGTAATTGAGAGCCTCCCGGATGCTGGTGATGCGATGCAGGCGTATCGCCGGGTGCTCCCCAACGGGGAGCGCTGCGTGGTCCCCGGCCAGGAGGGAGCAAATCCCCCAACGACAGCTGGCTGCGGCCGGTACGTCGAAGCGCTGGACTGTGCACAGTTCCCTCCCTGTCTCCGCACGACATCCACGAGGGGATCAGGCACCGTGAAGAGCGGAAAAGATCCCAGGCGCTTCGGATGGCGGTCGCCGAGAACGGGCCCCATAATTCAATGACGCTGTTGCCGGCCTGCCAACCAACCATTCCAAGTGTCAACCGCCAGTGCCCATGGCTTTCCTCCGGTGGAGCAAGGCAGCGAAGCTAAACGGACGGAGGAAATTGGTCAATAGGATTCATGTCCTTGGTCGTAAACGGAGATTCCTCGTGACAACTAGGGGATTTTATTGGACTTTTTTTTTTTTTTTCTTATTTATTTTATTTTTTTTGTCTTAATTTTTCTGTCGCCTCCCTTCTGTTTCTCCATCAGCGCGATATTTGGAGGGGCGAGTTAATTTATTTGACCTTGGGTTTAGACTCATTTCAGAAAATATTGCTCATTTGCTCAGCCATTCTCCCCCATAAGGAGAACGGGAATTTGGCAAGGTGGATCAATGGCAGTGCCTTCGAGGAGGATTTGTTCGGTTACTCGAGCGTCTGGCGAGCGGGCGGTTAAACCAATTTACATCCACTGCCTCCCGTGAGAGAGCGAGGTTCTTGATCCTGGCCGATCATTTCCGTGGCGGTCAAGGCAATCACAGGATCGGACAATCGGGCGCTCGCCATGCTCCGGACTCTGAGGGGCGCAAATAAACGTGTCACGTAACTGGTAATTGGTAGCCTGCTTAGGGCCGGTCCACGGGTCTGAGTCTGACCGTGTCGGCCAAAGCGCCTCCCCTAACAGTTAGCAGCAACCTTGACCTCATTGTGAGCGACCTAGCACCTTCGGACCACCGTTTCACCGTTGGCTGCTTTCAGGACAGGCAATATTTGCGATCCTCCGGATCTTACAGCCCCGGTCACTTTGGAAGAATATATGGTGAGCTTTCTGGTCCTTCTGGTGTCCCTGCATCTTCTCGCACCCAATCTGCTGGTACCTCTCGCTCCTCGATCGTTCCAACCCACACTAGGGAAGAATGATGGGGAAAAAGAAACTGGGCCGTAGTAAGACATGCTGATACCTGGGGTCTAGAATGCCTCAGGGATGTGATAATAGCCCAGACAGTATTTATGGAGATTACAGCGATCCTCTGGAGTTGACAGGAGGATCCGTGAGCTTGCAGCGATGCGCCAAGCTGTCGTCACAGAAAGTAACCTTTCGAAACGAAACCTGTCGATCTCCCCAGCGCATTGCGTTTGAGCATTGTCAGAATATAGTACGAAGGATGTATCCAATCATCCCTTCTACGGCGTATGGGAAAAACGGTAAGTGGGCATATGCTCTGCTGGAGGGGCGGCGCATCACTGTGTCTAAGGGGGGGCCATCTGGCGGAATAATCCAGAAAGACCCTTTTTCTTTTCTTCCGCCTGATTCTAGTTAGGTCTGCAAAGCCGGGCCATGAAAGGGGAGACGAAGCCAGAAACACGCGATGGCCCATTGGTAAGCCCGAAGCGGTAAGAATCGGGATCCATAGCGTGGCTGGCGGCCGCTAAGGCAGTGGGGGCCAAAAAAGAACAGAACAAAAGTTCTGAGCCTGATGCATTCGCCAGAGGCTAGGCACGCTAGACGAAACAATGATCGGGTCTTATTGCTCAGCGTGGTGCGCGCGGGAAAGCCTCCCAGTGATCGTGGGAGGGAAGGGAATCCTCGAGGGGACGGTTGGTGGTATGGGTCCCGGCTCCCCCTGCTCCCCTACATTGCAATCCCTGGTAGGAGGATGTGGGAAGGAAGCATGCATCGCCCCGGGGAAGGAATTAATTGAACCGCCCATTGCTTATCGCCATGTGGTTCCGGATCTAAAAGGCCATGCCTTGCTATCATGACGATCTCGCACGACTCCACGTATGTCAGACGGCGTCGTTCGCAACTAGCTACCCAGCCAGGACTGCCTTTAGCCCCGGCGGACACTTTTCAGACCCGCCTGGATATACGAATCAGGGAATTGAAGGTCCTTCGCATCCTGAAATTGGCCCCCAAACCATGCGGATTCGACAAATCCATCGACGCCGCCTCTGAAGGAAGATGAGCCGAAACAAACCAGAGCATCATCGGGCGGGGGGCTTGTTAATCATTCACTCGGTTCCTGTTACTGGCGGTGACGCTCAACGCCCTCAAGCCTTTTGGGGCTGGAGTTGTTTCCCCCCCCCCCTAAAACTTTCCACAACCGATGGAGACTGGGGAGGAGAGAGAGGGGAGGCGAGAGGGGGTTAGGGTCGAGTAAACTAGTTTCAGCCGGCTCTTCCACTATGATAGGAGCTTGTTTCTGCTTTCTCAGGCGGCTCTCAGCCCAAGCCCGCCATCTCCGAGTCTATTCCTCTCGTGGCTCGCGAAAAGAAGTGTTGGTATCGATCGACGGGCCGGTTAGGGCGATACGATTGCTGATGTCAATTGCTAAGGTCTCCTTTAACCCCGTCATTATTCCCAGAGTGGAGTAGCGAGGGGACAGGGGGGCGCTTGCAATCCAAACTAATTCGAGGCTACTGAAGCTGACCAGGCCGGGTGCGATTGAGCTGTTGGGACCTTCACGTGGCGATGGTGCAGGACTATCCCCTATTGAGTACCCTGACTCAGAGCCGGAGGGAAGCATAATCCGACTGGCGTGGCCCATCTTGTCCGGAATAAATAAACTCAGAAAATGAACCGGGTTCGATCCTACTAGTTAGTAGTCAGTAGTCGTAGTGGTGACGGTGGTGGGTGGTGAAGTCCGACGGCGTTGGGTCACCGTTTAAACGACTAATATTAGCTCAACAACAGGAACGTTCTTCAATGACGGACCCGCTTAACACGATGATGGAGATGGATGGTTCTCCATGCTCTACAATCATCAGACCACAAATGGGGGAAGCTTGTGGCTACCAACAATGCGACCGATGGACATGATCAGATGAAGGGGAAGTTTCGTAGATGGGATCGTCCCCACGTCCAAGAACTATCCAAGGAGGTAACGCGCAGGTCAGTCATGATTGTTGGGTTGGAGATCACAGGGAAAGGTAAAACAATAAAATCAAATAAAAATAAGAATAAAAAGAGGGCCCTCTAGTTAGATGGGAGCATCCGATGTGTGGCAGTGAAAAGAGCACACACAGACACAGACACAGACACACACATAACGCCTTTCATCGAGTGCGCGGGAGAGGATTTGAAATAATAATAATAATAAAAATAATACTAACCACAATAATATCCCGACCTGTCAGGAAAACTCCATAATCAAAACAGGGGGAACCAATATTTTTTTTCAATTTTCAGCTACAAATTAAAAATAGCGAGAAAATCCACGGTAATTCGTATACGAAAAAATCCAGGATAAGCGTAATTACTATTCCGATCTAGTGGCATAAGCCCAGGTAAAATACATACACACAGCACCCACCCTCGTTCTCTCTCACGCATTGCCCACCCGCCATAAGCTGCCAGTTTCCAAAAGACGAACCACCAGGTAATCCCCGGCCCCCGTTCGTTGCGCTTATTCGGTCTCTCGCTCGTCTGGCTATCACTAGGCCACCAGGCGTTAAATACTCTCTTCTAGCCGGGCTTCTGGAACACAAAAAAGGGTTATCGAATTGATTTACTACTACCTACATCTACCCGTCCGCCGTCCTGGCCAACCTACTACTTACCACACTACTTACTTTCCCTGGACTCCCGTGGTGGATATAGTTGCTGTCAATCCGGAAGGATTCTCTGCCTAAGCCTACTACCTAACTAACTGTATGTTCCGTACCCTGATTTGTTTTCCTTCGATCTACTTAGCACCTGTTGGTTTTTGTACTTCTTTCCTCATTTCCCTTTTCTTCCTTCATCTCTCCAACATCTTAATAAAACCCACCCCCCCCATCGTTGATCTTCTGCAATTTCCATTTCTTCTTGAATCATCTTCCTAAAAGATCCATTATCTTCATCCTTGTTATTCGCTCAGTTGTTGATCGCTTCTCTTGTTCTTGTGGTTTTGGCGTACTTAAATCGAGCACCCATGTTTTCCAGTGAATTCTATCACTCACCAGGCGACTCGTTCGTTCGTCACAGACAGCTGGGCGATTCTATTCCACGAAGTTGGAGAGTACCATCACCAGCCTCGGCACCTTTCGTCGTTGATCTTACTCACTCTGATGGTGGTTCGGTTCCGCTAAAGTCTGAGACAACCCCATCGGATACCGCACCTGCGTCTACTCTTCCAGGCTGGCTTCCTGGTACACCGAGTCCTGCTTCAGTCTACAGCTCTCCTCGGAGCGAAATATCCAGCATCAGTTCAGGAGAAGGACGGAGTCATCTATCGCCTCTTCCTCCGAATCAGTACCTAGGCAGGGCGCCTTTTCCGTCCGAGTTCATCTCTCGGGATCTTGAACCAGCAGACTCATCTTCAAGACTGGCCCAAAGGAGTCCCTCGCAAGCCTCCTCACAAACATCACAGTATGTATTGAAAGAAACGACCTTCTCTTCTGAGTGTTACTTACTGAAGACGTTTCCCTCCAGGGCGTCAGATTCTTCATTGTTATCTCAGTCGATGCATCCCGGATCAGTAGCATTTCTGACGACCAACATGGCACACAACTCTCAGAGTATGTTCGCAAGCATGGCTTCCAAGCTCTTTGAATTATTGGCGCTGACGAGGAGCAGATTACGGCTGGCAAAACAGGCCACCCCAGCCTCTCCATCCGACTTCAATGCCTATGGATCAACAATCATATCCCCAGGCACACACACTTCCACCACAATCCGGTTACCCAGCAGCATATCCACCTCAGCATGCCACCTCACAGAGTTACTATCAGCCAGGACTCCCGTCGACACATTACCTCACCCCACAGCCGGGTGTGCCCCAGAGCCGACATCAGCCTCGAAGGTACCAATATCCGTACTACCTGAGTTAACTGTGATGAAAATTGATCGATTTCATAGTTCTTCCATTCCATATCCTTATCCCAGCGCTTCCGTATCTGGCAGCCCACCTACCATGCCAGATCCCTCTTTTACATCAACGTGAGGAGACCGAGTGCATCAGAAGACGAATCTTATGGCTAACTTGTTTCTAGACCTCCTTCATACCTAGTCAATCAGCCAGATTACTACCTAACGCCGAACTCTTCACTCTCGTGAGTGGCCACGTTAGCCATCAAGTCTTCGTTCCACCTACTAACCATATTGCATTACCAGGCAAACCCCCAACTCTATTCCCCAACCACATAACCTGATGCCATCAGGGACAGTGTATTCCTCACCCGAGTCCGCTCCCAGTTCCTCAGATCCAGATCAAGTTCGCGTTCTCAGTTTTCGGCCAAAACCTCAATGTTGGGACCACGGATGCAACGGGCGTGAATTTTCTACCTTCAGCAACCTGCTCCGCCACCAACGAGAGAAGTCGGGAGTGGTTGCCAAAGCAGAGTGTCCCATTTGTGGTGCTGTGTTCACACGCACCACGGCCAGAAACATCCATGTTGCTCAGGGGAAGTGCAAGGGGGTAGCAAGGGAGCCGTCTGCCGAATAAACCCCCACACAGAGGCTAGCGTCAGGGGCCATGGACATGGCATGAGCGTCTGGTACATGGGCTAGGACATCGCCGAACCTCGTGAATGCGGGCTTACTGTCGGGTTTCGGGCAGCAGCGTATTCTAACAGTACACCGTCTAGGCGACGGACCCAGAACAGAGCACAGATCTGTACAGTGTACAGATGATGGGTGGATCAGAAGAGGGAAAGCCCCACACCACGGACTTGGGCCGATGGACACTGCGAGGAGTGTCCACTTTTTGCATATCAACTTCTCGGAACGAATATTCTTGCATGTGTCGTATTATTTAGTTGCATTTGTTTAATACCCTGTGAGATATCTTACACTGGATAGCCATTTGATCACTTTGGATGGGAGTTTCAATTCATCTACATCGGATTGTCCGCTTGCCGAAAGCATACTGCGGTAAGGACGGTCGCCATTTACATTTCCGGCTGTCTCTTAGCACGGTGGAGAACGAAGAAACCGAGTTAATGACACATTTTGGCGAAAGACAGATAGCGCACAAGCGGGCTTCAAACACGGACCCCAAATACATTCCATTAATCAAAGTGCAGTAGTGGACGCATCATTGCCGTGTTAGGCTGGGTCAAAGACCATAAGCACTAAAAGAGACCAGGCTTCCTAGTTCCCCTCGACAACTGTTGTTCTACTCGTTTTATCTGAAACCAAAGCCCCTGCAGCCGAAATACGATGCGGCTTAGCCACACTAAGGGCCTCAGGCAGTAACCCCTCACGTCTAGCACGTGTGGATGACTGGGCCCGTCACCTGACCCAGTCATGTCGTAAGGCGGGTACTCGATCGGGGCACCGTGTATTTACTCCGATGGATAGTCGCATCCCAAGGACAAGTGACTCACCCATCAGCCTCCCCTCCAAGATGTCGCGTCATTGCTAACCGCCAGCTGCTGCAATTCGCCTCAAAACTGTCTAAGTCTTCTTCTGGTTCCTTCTTTGGAGAATACATCCACTTTCCGACGGCTTTATCCGCGCCCTTCATCAATCTTTGACAAAGTACAATTCAACCTCAAAATGACTCTAACAGCATCAACCAACTACACACGAGGAAAAGTACATTTATTGAGCACAAAACAGTTACGAGCACACCGAATATACCGAGGAGTCTTAATGATAGCCCACTGTTAGATATCAAGCCATTCTTTGTCTATAAACCTACATTTGCCGGCCTTTGATTGCTGTCGAGCTTGTATTTACCATCATGGCATCTGTGTTCACATACGATCCTGACCCTCCGCGGGTCTCTTCTCCGTGGTCCACATCAGGGTCCTCGACCCCTCAATTCTCAGCAACTGGCAATCGCACGGTGCCTCGAGCACGTTCAAGTACGAACCTGGACCGCGCGGATCCTGATTCACTCTCCGATTATGGGATCACCAAACTGGACCCTGAACCCCAAGAGGGCCCCACAGAGTACAAGCTTCATTTGCTCTTACGCCCTCGGCGACCATATGTTTCCATGTCTACTAGCCACCTCGTGGGAGGGTCGTATCACTCCCGGGCAAGCTTGTCAGCCGATAGTCCCACGCCTTCCAGCTACGAGTCAAACCCGAAACCGCAGCAGACTCGCTCGACTGAAAGCCGTCAGCAAAGGCTGCAGCATCTCACAACGCAGCTTCTGTGGCGATTACAGCAGTCATCGCCCTTTCATTCGTCTACGACTGCAAATCTTGTACTACCAGTACTTCCAGAAGCAACAACCCAGCTAGGGGAGGCACAGAAACCTGCTCGCTTACTTCCCGGGCTAGAGGAGAGCCAGGGTGCTCTGTATGAGGTCGGCGTTGCTGATGATGGAACGTTTGTTGGACTCACTCAAGATGAGCTGGAGGAGAGCTTGTCCACTTTGCAAGTTATGGCCGCCAGCTTAGGATGCAAGATAGATGTCCTACGCAGAGTGAATGTTGGCAGTTGCGAATGGGCTGAAGATCCCTACTCTGAGAACGTGGATACTAGTAAGGTCCATGCAGAGCGCCTTTGGGTTGCAGAAGCGTTGGTAAGCCCTGACTGGGACTTTTATCGGGTCAAGTCTCCCAATAAAGGCCAGACGCAGGATGATTCATCTCCTGACAATACGAAGGAAGGAGACTCGCTAGGCAGTTCCTCCAGTACTGAGCAGATCCGTATCTCCATTGCTGGCCCCAGCGCGGCCGGCAAGTCTTCTCTATTAGGTACTTTAACCTCGTCTGTGCTTGACAATGGAAGAGGAACAAGCAGATTAGGTCTGTTGAAACATCGGCATGAAATCTCGTCAGGGATCACCAGCTCTGTTGCTCATGAATTGATCGGATATGCCGCAGATGAACCACAGGCACAAACTGTTGAGGTAATCAACTATGCCTGTGGCAACGTTGCAGCTTGGGATGATATCCACGCCGCCTCGGAGGGTGGGCGTCTAGCGTTTGTCTCTGATCTACCAGGTTCAGTACGCTATATGAAGTCCACGTTACGAGGACTGGTCGGTTGGGCCCCTCATTATGTCCTTCTCTGCATCCCAGCAACTTGCGATGATGAGGCTACTGCGGAATCTGGCCAATCTGCTGAGCAGCCCGCAGACATGACACTTGCGTTATCACACCTGGAACTCTGTGCTAAGATGAAGATTCCTACTGTTGTTGTAATTACCAAGATGGACATGGCATCCCGCTCAGGCCTGCGGAATAATCTTGCGAAAGTACTATCGGCTCTCAAATCATCTGGCAAGAAGCCAGCGATGATGTCCGTTCCAACCGCCCAGGCAGTGGATCTACAGCGTACGGAGCCGAAGGATGCAGCAGAGGTGCGGAAGTTGATTTCCAATACAGAAAGCTGGGAATCGACTGTCCCGATCCTTCTAACGAGTGCGGTGGATGGCTCAGGAATAGGAAAACTTCATGGACTTCTTCGATACCTCCCCATTCCCGCGAAGCCCCCATCACGGGACATCTCATTGTCGAAGACACCAGCTGCTTACACCCTCCCTGAAGATATCTTTGATATTGACGAAGTCTTCGCTATTCCGCCCTCCAAGGTATACTCAGTAACTGCGGAGCAAGAAAGGAAGGAAGCTCATGGCGTGGTTCTCTGTGGACTGGTGCGCTACGGATCCATTTCAGCAGGAGACGAGCTACTCGTCGGACCTTTGATGCCTAGCACGTCTGACTCGGGAAATTGCTTACAGAGGCAGAGGAGTCGATCAGAGAAACGGCTGGACAGCCTTCAGCATTCTAGCGCGAATCGGAGCAGACCCGTTTCTGGGGATTTCTCAACCTCTTTTGTCCATGGCTCACTACCTGGGAAGTCATCTTTCCCACCGCAGGCATACTGGCAACGTGTCCGCGCAGTCAGTGTGCGGAATCTGCGACTCCCAGTTCAAAAACTGACACAAGACCAAGTGGGAACGATCGGAATAGAACCGTTGCCCTTGACTGCGAATGGGGAGGCGCCACGACTGGGAAGAATACGAAAGGGTTCCATCTTGCTCAAACTGGCAACACCATCTGCTTCTATACCAAGAACCCTTCCGTTTCACACTGGCTTCGTAGCCAGCTTCCCGTCTAGCGAGTTCGCGTCTCCGCTGTCCCCGCCGGTGCTGCTGGGAGGTAATGCCACAGTATATGTGGCCAATGTTCGCACGACAGTGAAGTTGTCGAGCATGTCTCTTGCAGAGGATGAGGTCTTCTCCCGGCCATCGTCACCGACTGAACCGGAGTTCTTCAGATTTGACGGCGACACTTCAGGCCACGAACGTGGTCACGAACCAGGGGTACAAGAGATGGTACAGTCGTCTATCAACCCAGGACAAGGCGATATCAAGATCACATTCGAATTTGTATCGTCAGTTGAGTGGATCGAAATTGGATCGAGGGTCCTTCTGATGCCCGGAACATCAGCAGCGCTGGCATCTGCGCAAGGGTCTAGCCAGTCTTCGGGACTAGAAGGCTTCCATGGTCGGGTGTGCAATGTTCTTTGTCTTGAACATACTACTAGCATATGAGCCGTTTGGGATGCTTGTTTTGTTTCGCTTTCTGTGAAAGGTTTATTATCAGCAATTGTTATTAGCAGATATGCTTGTTTCATCGGGTATTTTTTTTCATAATGAATCGGATATATGCAGTACTTGTGGCAGAGTTAGCAACCTTAAATGTGAGCGAGTCAGTATTGTAGATCATAGATATGATGACTATAGCAACCCGCAACCGTAGCGTATATCTAGCAAATGTCTAGTCACGGGTCCGGGGCCGCTGTCACGGGGAGGGGCGCTAGGCCCGGAAGGGAGGCCCCAACCACCGTCTCGCCGCCACCAAGTGGACAGCGTCCCACCGAGGATACGGATCTCCAAGCTCTACTCTGTACTCCGTGCTCCTCTGTGTTCTCGCTCAGCTCTCTTCAGTCCTTAGACGGTACGAGAGTGGATTCCTTGCCGTGCTGATGTGTGGCATGCAGATCTGAGGCAAGTAGCATGCATCTGACCGCCGGTCCCTGATTGGCGGTTTCTTCGTTGCGGTGCCATCTGGTCGATCTGCCCGTGTTCCCACCGGCGCCCCGTCCTCGACTGCTTCATTTACCCCGGATCCGATCCCGTCACTCCCGCTCCTAGCATCTTTATTATCACTCCAGACCCTCAGACCTATTCAATACCGTCACTCGGAACGAGAGCTCTTAATTCGCAATTGCGCCACCACTCAGCGCCAGTGGCTGGCTTCCGTCTGCTGCTCGGAGCCCCTCCTCAGTCGGCATGGATAGCTACCATACATTATCCGCCAGCAGTAACATGGCTGGCCCCAGCAGCTTGTTTCTAGGATCGAGAATCAGCTCCGATGTGGAAAATCTAACAGATGAGGAAGAAGAGTTCATGTCTAGCGCCAGCACCACTTCCCATGGGTCCGAGGAACGGACAGAGAATCGATCTGAACACGAAATGAAGACGGAGGATACTTCGGTCGATATTCCGGTGACTCCACCCCGCAATAGCATTCAAAAGGATGTAGGCTCGGGAACCTGTCAAAGCAGTCATTCGGAGCGGGATGCGACACCTCTTTCAACAACAAAGCGGCCTCTTCGCTTGCTCGATATGCCCATCGATATATTACAGGTGATTATCAAAGAGGTACGGGCTATACTTGATCAACTGGCTGCGACAAGTCATTACCACCAACTAACACTTGGATGACTGCAGGTAACGCATACGAATGACCTCACATCTCTCGCTCTGACTTGCTCGGCCCTCCATTCCTTGGCGATCCCCCAGATGTATTCTCGCTTTGATATCGTATGGCCGGAAACACTGTCATCCTCCGACCACCCGGCTGGCGTGGACGCTCTCTCTTACGGTCTTGCAACACTAGTGATGGGACAAGATATATTCCGCGAGCTACCCCCAAGGCGAGGGCAACCTTGTCCCCATTGCGGTTGCCATAGCCCTGCGCCGAGTCAAGACAACTCTACAGACACACTCTTGAAGATCCGTCGAGGCAACTACTATGCACAATATACTCGCAAATTCTCAGTCGGCAACGGTCCCCTTGTCTGGGTCCAAGAGTACTCTGTAACGAAGGAGACTGGCAAAATGTTGGGGACGCTAGTTGCTCTGGCTGTGGCTCGGATGGTCAACTTGGAGACGTTCGTTTGGGACATGCCTACCGGAGTTTTGAGAGATGTGTGGATAGCGCTTTCATCGCTAGCAAATCGGCCCGGCCATGATTGTCGTCTGCAGCGCGTTTGGGTCCGTTGGCACGACAACTCTGAGAATACCATGCGTCCGTTGGCCGGGCCCTCCACTGCATCTTCCGTGACGCTTCCAGACACACAAGCATTGGCAGGGTCAGCTAGTAATTCCTCGCTACTACAGAGATATGGGCATGTAGAATACCCTTCTCTGTCGATACTCCCGCCGCTAAAGAGCTTGAGTGTCCTTGATATAGATGAACCGTCGTATCTCGAAGAAATGGCTGTACTTGTTGAGCGATCCAGAGACCGTTTGAAAGAATTACGTATTGGCATTTCTAGCAAGGTCTACCAAGCGTCTTGGTTGAAGCCGGCAGGAAGCTGGCAGGCTGAGCAGCCAACACCATCCCGCGGCCATTCCGGATGGCCGAAATCTGGCGGCGTACTCGGGGTTGTTCTTGGAAGACCTGAGGAGCCCACACACCCCAGTCGGATTCAAGCAGATTCGGTACCAAAGCAGGAGGCACCTGAAAGTCTTGCGGAGAATAATCAGCCGGAAAACCAGGCACTTTCCTTAATAAATAGCACTCCAGGGTCTCCGTTGCCCGCGGACGGCATCGCTTCCATTGCCTTGAATATGCAGAATACGCACATAGCACAACAACAGCCGCCTATCGCATCGGAGACTAAATTGTCACGAGAGATCCCGAACTCATGCTCGGAAAAGCCTTTGGCTGTGCCGGGGTCCAGTCACCAGATATTGAAGCTCGATACCCTAGAACTCGAGCGCGTTCCTCTGTCTATTCCAGTTGCGTTGCACGCGCTCGACTGGACACAGCTGACAACCTTGACAATTTTTCGTTGTGAGAGCCACGAAAAGCTTTGGAGGGCGCTGCGCCGGCAATTTTCTCCGTCTGTGTCGTCACGCTCGAAACATGGTAGACGCGAAGGTGATCAAAGTGCCTCTGAGTATCGCTTGAACCTCAGACATATCCATACGGATGCTGTGTCGCCATATCTGCTGCTGTTTATCAAGGATACACTTGCGCCCAACACGCTACAAACCCTATTCCTACATGAAGCACCCATGTATGACTCGATCGTCCATATCGATGCCATCTACAAGAACGCTATCAAGACCCATCATCTCAGCCTGCAAAAGATATTGGTAGATAGCACCCAGCGGGCACCGGGGGGAAGCGAAATGCCTAGTGTGCGGTGGTACAAGTGGATGTTCACTCGCCAGATGCTCACATTTCTCAGCAGCGGACGTATGCCACGACTGCGGGAGCTCTCTATAGCTCTACACTCAAAGGACTGGGTAAGTACCAAGCGACCTCTTCATTTATTGTGCTAACGTCAGCAGCACTATTTCCTTCAAAGGCTACCGTATATGCCTCAGCTTCGCGCGCTCCATATCCCACATATCGCTCGGCAGGCTCACCGAGACCCGAAAGAACTGGCGATGATGATCCTGGATATTGTGACTATCCGTCCGGAGGTGGGCATCACCTATGTAGGCATACAAAATAAATGTTACGAGATCTTGGAGGCAAAAGAAGGCGACGCGGGAGAATTCTATGACACAGACGACAGCCATAGCGAGGGGTTCGTGCCTGGGGGCGAGGAGTGGGCAGGATCAGACACAAACGAGGACGAATCTGACGACGACGGCGGGGTCAGCGCGATGGACTCGCACTCGGACCTGTCGTCAGACGACAGGATATCGTCAGACGGGGAGGGTTCTGAAATGGATTACAACAAGTCTCGAGTATCGTATCGGCTGCGAGAGATCTTGTTCTACGATGACAAGATCGCCATCTTCAAGGCGCGACATGGCGTTTTGTAACTTCCGGTTCCTTGGCGGGCGTTGGTGACATGTTCGGACTTCCTACAAGATACCATGAAGCGATTTCGGTTGGAACATTGTTAGCTAATCTAGGCATGTTAGCGATATTGGCTAGTCTTGTGCACTTAAGCATACTGGGACGACATAGACCATCCTGCCTTGTATTTCGTAGACGGTCACGTGCCCGGGCGGTCAACCAAGCTCAGCCTCTGAGAGCCGCGATGTCGACAAGCGACCTCAACTCGACCCTGACGAAGCCGGCTAGTATTCGACTCGCCCAACCCATTTTCCCCATTTCTTTACCCTGATTGAGTGCCTTTGCGCGTAAATCCACAACCATGAAGCTCGTCCGGTAAGCCAGCAGCTCCAGAGCGCCCGACGCAGCTCGTGCCCGCGAAGATTGCACAGCGACTAATTCCAATCCTCTGCACAGGTTTCTGATGAAGTGCGCCAACGAGACGGTGACGATCGAGCTGAAGAATGGTGCGTCTACCCCTCTAATCCTTCAGCGCTTGGAGACCAATGCCCCCAATACTCGTGAACTATCAATCTGACCGAAATAGGCACCATCCTTCACGGCACCATCACCTCCGTCTCCCCTCAGATGAACACCTCCCTCCGCACGGTCAAAATGACCCCCAAAGGCCGTGACCCTATTTCCCTCGATACCATCAACATCCGTGGCTCGACGATCCGCTACTACATCCTGCCCGATAGTCTGCCCCTCGACACGCTGCTGATCGACGACACGCCCAAGCCCAAGAACAAGGCGCGCAAGGAAGCCGACCGCGGAGGCCGTGGTGGTCGTGGTGGTCCTCGTGGTAGAGGGCGCGGCCGTGGCCGTGGTCGTGGTCGTGGATTCTAAGCTGGATGGGATTGGTATTAGACATTGCGATTTCATTTTTTACTACTACAACTACTTGAGGATCGGAGTTTTTTCTTTTGTTTCTTTTTGTGACTCTTTTTTATCTCTTGTCTATCCTATGGCTGGGTGATTGATTTTGCGCTGAATGGGTTTCGACATGATACTGGTCTGGTTCTGGGTGTGAGGGGGAAAAGCTGGACCAGGAAAATGGGTGAGAAAAGCGGCGGTGATTTACGAGGTCTCCTGGGTTGGGTTGGGTTGCGCGGTGGATTGTCGGGTCTAATTTCATTTATTAGACTCGAGATGAAACTGCAAGGCAGGTCGGTCGGTCGTGTCGATGAATGACCGAGTCGAGTTGAATCGAATCTACTCGAGATCGAGAAGAGAAGAGTAGTAGTTTACTCTGCTGTATATCTAATCAGTGGCCGCGACACAAACACACACGAAGAAGAACAGAAATATACACACTTCATAGTATGTATGAAGTGTTGTCAGAAATCAATCATACCCTCGTCTATCATCATCATCATCATCATCATCACTCATTAGTCTATCATCTAATTTCCCAGTAGTATATAATAACCCCCACCTATACACAACCTAAACCCCTAAGAAGAGGAAGCAGAAGTGAACTCCCTCCAAACCCTCACAATAACCAACTTCTCCCACCCCGCCTGCACCCCACTACTCCCAACCAACTCAGCACACCACTTCCCTCCCTCCAAATCCCCATCCCAGCCCATGATCCTCTCCACCACCTCCCTCGGCCGATTCTGCGCACAAAGCAACACATACGCCACGCCCCTCTGACTCAACACCCTCGGAATATCCGCCAACAACCTCTCCGTGATCTCCATCCCATCTTTACCTCCCGCATACGTCAACGAGAGAAAATACGACTCTCTCTCGAACTTCTCACTCCTCGACATGCCCCCTTCCTTATCTCCTGCATCATTATCCTCCTTACTAGGTAACCGCGGTAACTCCGGCGTCGGCACATACGGCGGATTAAACAGCAGGATATCGATCGAGTGAGGACGAATCGGCGAGGCGAGATCGGAGGTAAGTGTTGAGGAGATGAGGGATTTGATTTGAGAGGGTTTAGAATCATCTGTAGATGTTGATTGGGTATTCTGGGATTGTTGTTGCTGCTCCTCAATCGCCTTCAAAACCGTCTGTCTCGTCGCAAGACATGCATTGCGGTTAACGTCCGTACCGAGGGCAAGGACATCAGTGCGGCCAAGGATATGGTGGGAGTTTGCGGTGAGGAAGGCGAGGACGACGCCGGAGCCGGTACCGACTTCGAGGAGGAGCGGGGAGGGCGACGATGTTGATGGGGAGAAGTGGTTCGTGAGCCAGGCGGATTCGCTGGAAGAGGAGAGGGTGTCGAGGAAGAGGTAGGAGTCTTCGGAGGGTTCGTAGATGGTGTCGAAG